>NW_024884142.1:24796705-24928394 GCF_019232065.1 Centrocercus urophasianus
GAAGAGAAGAAAAAAGAAAAGAGCAGAAGAGCGAAAACTATACTGGTACCTGGGGTTGTTCTTACCCAGATACAAGTCTCTATGCTTGCCCTTGTTGTATTTCATGAAATTTCTCCCAATTCTCCAGCCTGTTTAGGCCTCGCTGGGTGGCAGCTCAGCCTTCTAGCATGTCAGCCACTCCTCCCAGTTTTGTGTCCTCACCAAGCTTGCTAATAGTGCACTCCGTCATGCAAGTCATTGATGAACACAGTGAATAGTACTGGTCCCAGTACCGACCCTTGAGGGACTCCATTAGATACAGGCCTCCAACTAGACTCGCTCTGTCCCACTGACCACAGCCTCCCGCAGTACAGACAGACAGAGAAGGCGTTCAGTAATATCACCTTCTCCATATCTTTTGTCACCACAGCAGTCGTGTGTGTGTGTCTGCGTGTGTGTCCGCATGCATGCACACGTGCACACCTGTTTGTGAGTGCATGTGCCCAGTGTCAGCTAGGCTCAGACTTGCTCCCAGCTGCCCAGGGCCACGCAGCCCCTTACTGCCAGCATATATGCCATCCAGATACAGGCTGTCAGACTTTTGGAAAGAAATCCTGCTTCAACTCACTTTGGAATCAGTCCCACACAGTAAAGCTGTAATCCCTCTTGAAACCTCTTCACGTTCTCAGCTACAAAAGTGTCATCACCATGACGCTTTTCACCAGTGATGAAGAAGAGCCTGCATGCCGTGCTTGTAACAATCTGCACCAGCAAAGGTGACCTACTATTGCTGTTGCCACTGCCCATTGCCTCACTGCACTCACATCCACTGCTTGGTCTTCTTCAGTGTTCTGTGTGTGTCAATGCGTGTCAGTGGCTGACATCTTTTCCACATGGAGTTCAGCGTCACGCCTCTGCTTCATGTGCACTTCCACGTCAGACCCATTGTGTCAGACTGCCCCTCTGCTGCCATCTGTTACACAACAATAACACGTCATGGAATATTGGTGAGAAGATTTGATGCCTACTGCCACACCACCAACCGCCTCTGATGTCATGAACCAACACAATACAATGAGAGGCATTACTTTTGGAGCAGGAGCAGCCCTCAGAAAATGTATCACATACTATATTAAGTAACAAAACTTGTTTTAATTTTTTATTTTTTATTGTTTTATAAAGAGTTCAGACTTCATACCGCAGCTCTACATGTTCCGTTTGAAAATTGGCCACTAATGTCAACAGAAAATGGAGCTGCAAAGAAACAACAACAAAAAAAGATGAATTTTTGGCAATCCTGAGACCTATTCTCTAATTCTGTATCAAAACAGAAAGCACAGCTGTGTACTTTTTGTGCTAGGGGCTGACCTGCAGCAGAGGAGCTCTGCAGAGAAGGACCCGTGTGTCCCAATGGACAGCAGGCTGGCCATGAGCCAGCAGCAGTGTGCCCTTGCGGCCAAGAAGGCCAATGGTTTCCTGGGGCGTGTTAAAAAGAGTGTGTCCAGCAGCAAAAGGGGGGTGATCCAGGAATCTATTCTGCTCACCCTCCTGTAGGGAACTCTGCTTTTAGCAGGGGGGTTGGTCTCAATGTTCTCCAGAGTTTCCTTCCTACCTGTATGATTCTGAGATTGTATAAGAGAGAAATCACAAGAACCACGTGCTAATTGCAGAGGATGGATTTGGCAGAGGCAATCTCTTTTCTAAGGCAAAAGGAAGGTCTCAGCAGCAGTGATAGGCAGAGAGAAGGCTTGCCACGGTGTTCTGGAGCACAGAACTTTGCCGCCTATTTCAGAGCTGTGCCGTGACACAGCCTGAAGCTGAACAAGGGCTGTGGCACTCTGTGGCCACCTTAGGAGAAGGACTGCCTCTGAAGACAGGGACAACCCACTCTGTCAGAAGGGGCCCTCAGTGCCAGAGAGACAAAACTTGTAAACCAGAAGGAGGGAGACGATGCAGTCGGCCACCAGTTACCAGCTTCCATTCCAGTTGGCGTTCGCTGAAATGCACCTGGGGACTGTGGGTGACTGCAGCAAAGGGAAACGGGGAAATCACAGAAACACGGGGGCTGGAAAAGGCCTCGAGAGATCATTGAGTCCAACCCTTCTACTAAAGCAGGAGCCCTACGACAGGTTGCATAGCTAGCTGTCCAAATGGGCCTTAAATATCTCCATAGCAGGAAATCCCTGTTCCAGTGCTCCATCACCCTTACCGTAAAAAAGTCCTGCATGTTAGAACGGAACTTCCTATGTACAAGCTTTAGGCCATTACTCTTTGTGCTATCGCTACACACAATCGAGAAGAGCCTGGCCTCATCCATTTGCCTCCCACCTCCCTCAAGATCATAGAATCATTGAATGGCCTGGGTTGAAAAGGACCTCAAAGATCGTCTAGTTTCAACCCCACTGCTGTGAGCAGGGTCACCAACTACTAGACCAGGCTGCCCAGAGCCACATCCAGCCTGGCCTTGAATGCCTCCGGGGATGCATTCTTGGAGGGACCTGTTCCACCCTCTGTTCTCTTTCTGTAGAAACATATCTTCCCTCATTTTTTCATTTTTCCCCACTTTTCTTCTCTGCACTGTTTTCCCTGATGCCAGTTTTGTGGTTTTTTTTTTTGTCAAACTGATTTTTTTCCGCCAGCAGATCTTTCAGCTGAAGGTCGCAACAGAGCTCAGTTTCTCAGAGGACCCTCTGAGCACAGCCTGTGAATGGTCCCTTTTTCTCAGGTCTATGTGAGGAGCCCTTTCACTTAACAGATGTACTAACTAACGAGGAAAAAATGATGCTATATTGACAGTTTAAAAAATGCTAAGTGATTTCTGCTTTTTTTTTAATGTGTAATTTCTTCAGAGAACAAGACAAGTTTTGTTCTTTGTTGTTCAAAATACCCTGGAATTTAAACATCCCTTAAGGCAGGTTGGCTTCCAAGTGTGCAGTGTCATTCATTTATCTCCCTCTTCCCGTTCCACTGACATAAGTTTACTGGCCTCTCAAGTGTCATTGCCAGCTCTCTGCAAGTGTTTTGTTAAGCTTGCATAAGTTCTCTGCTTATTTCATTGCTATTCCTTGCTACGGAATGTACCCTGCATGCCCTACCTGCTGCTGTTCATTGCTTTGTACATTTCTGATTTTCTAAAATCCCACTGACCCTTCCAAACACTGGGGAATACTGAAGAGGAGCAGCTGATGTAGCACTGAGATCACTCTAATAGGTCTTTAAAAGTGCATGAACCATATGAAAAACTGTATTCACTTTTAATTTTAAAACTTCTTTAATTCTCAGTTAAGATAGTAAAGCATTCCTAGTAGCACAGAAGAGAGACATTTCAGCAGAAAATGCTCATTTCAGAAGGCATGAGTTAAGGAACTGCTGCTCTCCTCTTAAGAGATCTTTTGCCCAGCATAGGTGGCAGTTTCTTTACTTATGCTGGATTTATCATGAGCCAGGAATCCATCAGAAAGGTTGTGCTGGTAGCTGCTAATTACACAATGGTTTCAAGTTGTCGCTGCTGCCATTTTGATGGATGGCGTACATAGAATTTTCTTACATCTCATCTCCTAATCTGACTTAAGTATCCTCACAGCCAAACCTAGCTGAAATGATTTTTGTGTTTTCTGCTCGAAATTTTAGAGCTTTTATTATCTGTGGAAACTTAGGATGACACGTCATTAACCGCATGGATTTATTTGTTTTTTTATTTTTTTGTTTTTTGGAAGCAAGCTTTCTCTTTTCATGTAGAAGCCCTTGCTTTGGTAAGAAGATGTTGGCCACAATCCACAATTTAGTCACTATTACTTTTAGCATCAGCAGTCTTGCAATTTCTTCAGCGTACTCTTAGTCTTGTTCCAGCAAATTCAGAGTTCATTGGTACACAGTGTCTGCCTTAACAAAAAGTATAGAAAATATTATTCTGTAATTTCCATTATCTAAATGCTAAACAGGCATCTTTCAGTGATACGTCAGAAAAGCTACTCATTAATTTACCACTTTGTAATTGCATTGCATTGAAGATAGACAAGACCTGCAATAAATTCTTAGGTATAGTCATCCAAATCTCATACATTTTTTACTTACATTGCAATTGTTGACACTGTTACTGTCTTCTAAATGATAAACAAGTCTAGCTTTACTTGAGGCATATATACAAGTACATTCATTTAGTGTGTGTTAACCACTGTGCACACCAATGAGCAATACGATCAGGAAAGGATAACTGGAATTTTGGTTCTCTGCAAATTTTATGGATAAGATCTATTTAGCAACAGAAAGTTTCCACTTCTACCAGAACACTGAATGGAAGAGAAAGTTAGGTTCAGTTGCATATAATGGTTGTCTGGTAACACACCTGGGATTACAAGTTAGCAGGGTCACTGATGTAGGCTTATTTAATCACCAATACAGAGAGAGAGAAAAAAAAAGGGAAGAAAAACCCAGCAAAACATGTTGCTTGTCTAGTTCTGTTTTTTAGTATTTTGTGAGCAATGCAGTGATGCCAAGCTTTTAGAAATATATGTTCTAGAAATGTAGAAACAGAATAGAGGGCTGTTAGTCATTGCTTTTGTTGTAGCAATAAGAATGCCAGTTTTGCCTTTGGGCTTGGATTAGATTTATTTTCATTCGCCTTGCATGTCAGTTTTCAAATATACAACACACTCTGGATGCTCCTCTTCATGCTCTTCTGCTTTAATAAATATTTGTTGATACACCTTTTGTAATAACTTTGGACCTGATCCCGAGTCTGACTTATCTTGAAAGTAAACTTTATTTAATAAGATCACTCGTGTCTTCAGCTACTACTCCTCATCAGTAAGAGTGGTAGAATTAAATTCTACATAAATGTAGACTGATGAGATTTTCTAAGCACGTGGACTTAAATCTATACTTGTGTATTCAATTTCTAAAAAAGTATTTTAATTAGCTCTGACATTGAGTACTTACAGTGAACATCATTTGCCACGGGCATTTTTTTAACCTCAGAATGCCGTGATTTAGACAGCTGTGAAAAATTTTGCAGTCAAAACATTCTTGAAATTGTTGGTTAGCAGATACAGTTCTCACTGCCATATTCTTAAGATTACTTTTTTTTCTCCCCAAACACGTTCCACTTTTCTGTCAAAAAATCTTCTCCAGCCAAACTGGTGATAGATACAGAAGTCTGTGCAACAGCTTTCCCAAAGGAAATACCTTTTCCCTTGAAGTCTTTTATTTAACTTTCTCCAAATCTTTTATTTCTCTGTTTAAATCAACAGTGATTGATGACAAATCATACTGGCCCTTGAGTTTCTTATGCCATAAAATGAATCTTTCTGTTTTTTGCATAGGTGGGCTCAGTCTGTGATCTTACAGCTGGTAATCTGTGCTGAAGCATAGTTCAATAAATCATAAAGGGCCTTATCATTGGTTGGGGAAATTCTCTTTTGCAGCCCCCCGGAATCTTATCATAACGAACAGAAGAACTGTCCAATCAGCCAGCAATCCCTACTAGAGCAACTTAACCCAAACAGAGAAAAGGCAAAGCCAGCAAAAAAAAAACCAACCCAATTTGTTTCCATGTCATAAGATGTCATAATTCTGATGTGGGGAAGGATTGGTGAAGTTGTTTTTTTTTTTGCTTCTGAGTTATCCTCTTGTTTGGTAAATCCTTATGTCTCATCTTTGGTGTTCCTGCACTCCACTGGAAGATAATCATAGGATTATTTAGGTTGGAAAAGATCTTCAAGATCACTGAATCAAACCATTAACCAGACCTACAAAGTCCTATCACTAAGCCATGTCCCTTAGTGCCACATCCAGGAATTTCTTACGTAAGTCTAGAAAGAGGTACTCCACCACTTTCCTGGACAGTCCATATCAGTGCATGACCAGCCTCTCCGTGCTTCTTAATATCCAACTTGAACCTCCCCTGGGGCAACTTGAGGCCATTTCCTCTCATCATATCACTTGTCACCTGAGAGAAAAGATCATCACCCTCACCACTGCAGCCTTATTTCAGGTAGTAACAGAGAGCAATGAGCTCTCCCCTCAGCCACCTTCTCCAGAACAGAAGCCCCAGTTCCCTCAATGACTTCTCATAATCCTTTTTTTTCTGGTCTCTTCACCAGATTTGCTGCTCTCCTCTGTGCATACACAAGCATCTCAGTACCCTTGTCATAGTGAAGGGCCCCAAACTGGGCACAATATTTGAAAGGTGGTGTCACCAATGCCAAGTACAGAGGGACAGTCACTTCCCTAGTCCTGCTGGCTACACTTGCTGATACAAGACAGATTCCCAGTGGCTTTCATGATCACCCGGGCACACTGTAAGCTCATGTGAAGCCAGCTGTTAATTAGAATTTCAGGCCTCCAGCCTGTACTGGGTTGTTGTGACCTGAGTGCAGCATCTGGCACTTAGCCTTCTTGAGTGTCTTGTGATTGGACTCAGCCCATCCACTCAGCTTCTTCAGATCTCACAATGTGATAGAATCATAGAATTGCTCAGGTTGGAGAAGACCTTAAAGATCATCGAGTCCAACCACAACCTAACCATACTACCCTAACTAACTACCCTAACTAACAACTTCCACAAAATTATGTCCCTGAGCACCAGATCCAAATGGTTTTTAAACACATCCAGGGATGGTGACTCAACCACCTCCCTGGGGACCCTATTCCAGTGCTTAACAACCCGTTCTGTAAAGAAATTTTTCCTGATATCCAACCTAAACTTGCCCTGGCACAACTTGAGGCCATTTCCCCTCATCTTGTCACCTGTCATCAGTGAGAAGAGACCAATCCTGCTTTCACTGTAAGCACCTTTCAGATACTGGAAGAGAGCAATAAAGTCTTCCCTCAGCCTCCTTTTCTTCAGACTAAACAGCCCCAGTTCCGTCAGTCTCCCCTCATAGGCCATATTCTCCAAACCCTTCGCAAGCCTTGTTGACATTCTTTGGACCTGCTCCAGCACCTCGGTGTCCTTTGTGTACTGAAATGCCCAAAACTGAACACAGTACTCCAGATAAGGCCTCACTAGTGCTGAGTACAGGGGCAGGATGACTTCCCTGGTCCTGCTCACCACACCATTCCTGATACAAGCCAGGATGCCACTGGCCTTCTTGGCCACCTGGGCACACTGCTGGCTCATATTCAGCCGACTGTCCATCAGTACACCAAGGTCCCTTTCCATCAGACAGCTTTCCAGCCACTCCTCCCCAAGCCTGTAGGGTTGCCTGGGGTTGCTGTGACCAAAATGCAGGACCCATCACTTGGTCCTATTGAAACTCATATAGTTAACGTTGGCCCTTTGTTCCAGTATGCCCAGGTTCCTCTGTAGCGCCTTTCTCCCCTCAGGCAGATCAACACTCCCTCCCAACTTGGTGTCATCTGCAAACTTACTGTGAGTGCACTCAATCCCCTCATCAAGATAGTTAACGAAGATGTTAAATAGAAGTGGCCCCAGTACCAAGCCCTAGGGGACACCGCTCATGACCAGCTCCACTCCACTGACCACAACTCTTTGGGCCTGGCCATTCAGCCAGTTTCACCCAGCAGAGCGTACACCATTCAAAAAGTGGGCAGCCAGCTTCTCCATGAGAATGTTGTGGGGGACAGTGTCAAAAGCTTTACTGAAGTCTAGGTAGGCACATGGGCAGCCTTACCTTCATCCACTAAGTGGGTCACCTTGTCATAGAATGAAATCAGTTTTATCAGACAGGATCCACTATTCGTAAACCCACGCTGACTGGGATTGATCCTTTGGTTGACCTTTAACTAGTCCATGATGGCTCCTGAGATTGTCCGTTACATAACCTTCCTGGGCACCGAGGTGAGACTGATAGGTCTGTAGATACCAGGATCATCCTTCCACCCTTTTTGAAGATGGGAGTCACATTTGTCAGTGTCCAGTCCACCAGGATATCCCCAGTTAGCCAGGACTGCCAAAGAATGATGGAGAGTGGCTTGGCAACCAGATCTGCCAACTCCCTCAGCACTCTAGGGTGCATGTTTGGATCATCAGTAGTTTGCCATATCTACTAAACAGAACTTTAACATCAAGTGTGGAATGTAAATGCTGCCACTTGTCTAAAAGGAAGAGAAAAATTGAGAGAATCATTACAACAGCTTTTTTCAAGCATTCCGGTCCTACCTTTGTGTAGATGATGGCATGTATTGTCCAGAGGAGCAGAACTTCTTCACAGTCACTCTTTCCTCCCAAAAGAAATCTTAACCCCTTACATGCTTCTCATGTTTATGCCACACTTTGATCTATAGGGCATTGCAGATTTTGATGTACAGCAGTTTCCCAGTATGTGATGACCATTTCTACCAATGGATAAATATGAAAGACCTATTTTCATTACAAAAAATGGAGAAATTACACATTGCTTCCTCCAGGTAATCTCACTCCATCAGTCTTGTTTTTCTGAAGTGAAATTCTTGCATTTAGTTTTTTTGATTTCTGACAAGAAAAATACTTTTTTCAATTTTCTTTGCCTTTTTATCTTTTATTTTAACAACATCCTTTAAGGTCTCATTTCTAACTTTATTTCGTAATTAAAAGACATAGGAAGATCTCCTCTCTACTTTCTATCTCCACCAAAAATGAAACTAAAAAGGAAGGTTTTCTCTTGAGCATTCTGACTCTTAATTATCCTCTCAAATTTGATTATTTTTTTGATACTCAAAGTAATTTTGTTTGCCAGCAATTAGTGCTAGTGTGTTGTACAACAAACTGTTCCAAACACTGGGGGAGACCTCAGGAAAATAGTTTCCATGGCATTAAGTCAGACCTGCACTACTGTTGCTTAGTGAGGAGAATAAGACTGAGGCTGAACAGCAGCAAAACAGAGAGGATCTGTTGTTCTGGGTGTCAAACTGCCCATTTGGTCACAACGTCCAGCACTGCTGATGTGCCGTGCCACAGCTTGGATGGGGCATTTCAGTAAGTTGAATTTGTTCGAGATTCTTGGTCTGAAGGCCAGGTTATGATGTTTTTCTTTCTGTTTCACTTGCACAGTTCTGATGAATAAAAGATGATGCTAGCATCTTTTATGAAGGGGGAGATCTACAGAGTTCCCTCTATCAAAGCCCATGCTCTTTCCTTAGCTCACCACTCACATGCAGGAAGATTTCACTGTTCCCTGAAAAACATCCCTCGGCTTCTTTGGCACTGCTCCAAAGCTTCACAGATTCACCCTCATTTGGAGGTAGGCTACTGACTGTCCTGGAGCAGCAGCTCAGGGAGTCACAGCTGAAACCAGTGTTGCAACATTTTAAAGTAAAAAGTGCTATTTCTTGTGCTATTCAAGGGAAAAAGGCAAAGGGAAAATCTCTCTGTAGAGTCATCTGCAAGTGGGACAAGTTCAGGTATAAAACTGTGCAAGAACTGAAGACTTTTGCTTTAATTTGGATGAAGGTGGAACCCGGATATCTAGCTCTATTTAGACAGGACTAATAAATGTCCTTAATAATGATTATGAATGAGGTGAATTCATTCATTATGAAGTGTGACACAAATGTGCGCAAGAACTTCTTTACAGTGAGGTGACGGAGCACTGGAACAGGCTGCCCAGGGGGGTTGTGAGTCTCCTTCTCTGGAGATGTTCAAGACCTGCCTGGATGCCTACCTGTGCGACCTGGTGTAGGGAACCTGCTTTGGCAGGGGGGTTGGACTCAATGATCTCTGGAGGTCCCTTCCAACCCCTACAATTCTGTGATTCTGTGATGTCTGTGAGTTCCCACAAGGCATCCTGGTATTGCCCTCAGTCCCTCCCCCTCAAATTAAATCTATATGTGTATATATCTCCTGAAGAGAAAAGAGATGTGTTGGTCCTGCCTTGATTGCAAGCAAAATTTGTCAGATTCAGAGGCTTTCCCTGTGTTTGTACTGGACAGTACCTGCCTGAAAGCACTGCAGCCATCTGGGAGCTTTAGAAGCCCCAAAATGTTCACTCAGTGGATGAAGGGCTCGTTTGTGCTGTGGCTCACACAAAGGCCTCCTGTTGCACATCTAGGAAAGATGGGATGGATAGCTCAATACTATTATGTCTCATGCTCCAGGGGAAATAGGGCCCTTTTTAGTGCCTGCTGAAGGGCACACTTTACTTTACCCTTTTTATCACCCTCCCTTAAGCATTATCACCAGCATTGGTGCCCAAGTGGCATGCAACTGTGGATTTCTCTGGACTCTTCCCCATGAAGCTGTGGTTTTAGCTACTGCATTACACTGATTTATCAGTCCCTGTTAACTCTCCATCCCCTGTAGATACAGCCCTGTATTTTGCTGTCAAGATAGGAAAAAAAATCTTTAATGCACTAAGCCAGCTCCTGCCCACAAGTGCTCCATTAATTCCATCAAATCTATTTTGGTCTTATTTCTGCCATCACTTCTGCCACATTTTGCACCAGCTCAAACCAATAAGCTAAATTATTAAGCCTGAGAGTCTTGCTCAGAGAATATGGGCACTTTCTGAGCAGCACAGGACAAAGGTTAGTAGAACACAGCAGTGGAAAACAAAGCATAGAAGGGATGTAGCATAATGTCACTGGTTTTCAGTCCTAGCATTAATGCACTTAGTAAATTTTCCTTGTAATTTCGACTATCCTCTTCACAGTTAATTTTGTATCTGAATCTGAGGACTGGGGCTGAGAAGAACTCTTTTGGCAAAGGGGAGGCTACATTAACTATTTGAGAATTAAAGCAGAAATAGTAGAAATGGGGAAAGAAGCTGAAAAAAATTATCTGGGAAAATATGATCCATTGGACTTTCATCATGCTATAAAATGAGTGTAAAACAGACTCAATTTTTGTGAGCAACTTTAGTTTAGAATGGTCTCAAAGCTCTTCACAAATTCAGGTGAGTTTATTCTCAGTGAAAGATACACTTTCCACTGAATAATTATATGATTATAATGGGGAGAGATATGGGATATGGGAGAGAAAACTGGGAGTAATTCCTAGATTTTTTCCTCCTAACTTGAGGAGTTAGGTGTTCAAATAGTATATCATACCACCAACAGTGAATTTCATCTGTTAGTGTGCCTTTCCACCTCTTGATATCCATAGTAGGGACTCCAATTTTGTCCGTATAGTTCACCCTCTTCACCTTCAGAGAACTCCCCAAACAGGCAGCTGCTTTGTAAGCAGTTCTGCCCCCAACAAATGGCAGAAGTGGTGAGCTAATGCTTTTCAAGCAATGTCCTTTTCCCACTTGAACAAGTTGTGATGGAAGAATCATCAAATTTCCAATTTCAGGAGTTCAAGACCCTAAAACTGCCACTGTCTATCTTTGCCTGCTTTTTAGATATCTGCCACTTGTTTGAGATGGCATTGCAATCGCTGAGGACATAATGTCAATTCTGGAATCAATGAGAGAAATTAGGCACATCTTTTTCATAAGAAGAAGCACTACTTAAGATGCAGATACATAGATTCTGACCAATCACATTTTGAGACTTGAATTAAAAGAAATGTAATGTAGGCAGAGACTGGATTATACACGTACATCAACAACTGTGAACTTTATTTCTTTCATTGCCTTTCTTTTCTGAAAAATATGTTTCTTCTCCTCTAAAATCTGTATCAGAAGGGTGAAGCATGCTGATTTGTAAGATTTATTCCCTTTTTATTTCCTCATCACTAGTCTTCACTTGCATAAGCAAGGAAGCTTACTTCTCTGCAGCCCAGAGTTTCAGTTTCTATATTTCTTAGTATAAGCAATTCAGTCTCTTCCTAATCTTTCTTCTTACTCCCATCTTCACTCTTAAAAAGACTATTTTGAGATAGGCCAACCTAAGGATGATATCCCTAGTGTAAATGATTTATAAATGTGATTACAGTCTTTCTCATTTTATTCTTCAGACCAACCTTTTGTAGATTATCTTTCCATTTGTTTTTTTTATTTCCATCTCTGTTAGGTAGTGATCCTTAGAGAACTGGGATTAGTAATTTAGGACTGCATCCAGATTTATAGTGGCATTCAATTTCAAATTGCCACCTCACAATACTGCCTATTTCCCCATTTCTTTCTAGTTTTGCCAAGATTATCTTGACCAATATACTTTTCTTGTCTTGCTGTTTATCACCTTCCCCAGGGTAGATATGCTACACATACATAACTGAGCAAACCTAACATACTCTCTTGATGTGCCACAACAGTCATCCACCATTCATTTGGCTTTTTTTCTTTTTTTTTTCTTGTTTCTTACCCAGTTTCTAGTTTGTGGCAAAAAACTCACTGTCGTCATTGAACTTCTTTTGCATTCAGCATGAAGGATTTTTTAAAGGCAGTTTGAAAATCTAAATAAATTATGTCAATTAATTTTCTTTATCCAATAAAGTATTTTCCTGACATTTTGAGATTGCTAAATGGGAAACAAAACATGATCTTCCTTCTAGCATATTCACCCCTCCAGACACTATGGGCTTTAGAGGATGTATAATTATGGTTATCCCTACAACCACTTCACAGAGTATGCATTCAAGAGATTAGAATTTTTCTAATTAAAAAAAAAAAAAAAAAAAAAAAAAAAAAGATTTTTATCAGACATTAACAGTGTATTAGAATTAGAACAAATGCTTCTGAAAAATCTGATGCTTTTGATTTATTTCTGAGTAGCAAAAAGAGTTTAGACTTTGTGGAAACTTGTCTTTGTCTGCATTCAGCAGATAATCTTCCCTTTGCAAGTCATTTGTGCAGTCACTAGAAGGGAAAGACAGACAGTGTTACACTGATCTTTTAGAACATACAGGAGACCTCAATACTACTGATGTTTTCAATTACAACCACCTTGTTTGGCAGAAAAGTAATTGCAAGATTTAGGTGAGTCATTCTTCAGAACCCCAGATTGGTTACATGTCAAAGCATGCTGGCATACATCAAACACCCTTAAAACGTGAACTCTGTATGCTTTAGGGTTGATTTGGCATTAAAGTACTTTGACGTATTTGCTTATTTAAATAAACAGTTCCATTAATGAATATAAGCCATTGATTTGAACAGTCTTAAAAAGTAACTTTATGATTAAATAGAAGTTAAACCTGTTAAGTAGCAAATTAAAATGTTAGATCACACTTTTTCTTCACTTTTCCTCTGGAATCCTACATCACTTTTGCACAGGTAGTAAATGTGAGTGTTCCTTATGTACGTGGTCCAAATGTGTCATCCCTGTATGCTAATCCCCATAGATCTCTGCTGTATTTCTGTCCAATCACCATTTTTTCCACATTTTGAACTGCCAGAGCGTGTTATTAATGCAACTCCTTCTAACCAACAAGTAATTTTCTGTACATAATTCTCCTTGTTTTCAGCTGGGATGAAAAATACTTTCCTAAGCTTTGTAAAGGTCCTGGAGGCCCAGGATGAAATAAAATATTTCAGAGTGTGAGCAAACCTATCCTACAATAGCCATCAAAACCGATAACATGCGTTGCCTTAGGGAAGTACCTCTTCACTGCCTGTGCAAAGTATATGATTCAACTCCAGGACTGCCTGTACACAGAGATGCCTGATCTTACCCCATAGAAGAACAGTGGGCACCCTGCCCTCATGAACCAGTCTTGAAAATGCAGCGATGTGACTGGTGCTTTTTCAGGGTCTGAAGGAGCATGCTGATATTCAGTGGAGCCTGATGAACTTTACGTGTCATACGCTGCATTAAGTAGATGTACCATAAAGGGCAAAGCAAATGTCAGATGGAGATGGCAAGTCCAGGCTCAGAAGCTGCCAGGAATGTGGATATATTTTTCTTTTGACATCACCCACAGAAACATCAGGGTCTCACTTACAGTCTGGGGTGATATTCTAATGCTAGAAAAACTAATGAGAACCTTGTGGCCTTAAAATTATTAAGACAGGGATTCCAGAAAGCCTGGTGAAAACCTTTTGGCCTTAGAATTATTAAAACGAGGACACAGGACAACATTTTTTTTTTTTTCTGGAAAAGATTTAATCTCTTTAACTGATTCCAAAGGAATTTTAGACCTTTGGCTTCTTTTCCCATTTTATAAATGAGTTCCTTTCCACATGAATGTGTAGATTTTCTCCATGTGTATAGAAAGACAATTTAAATCAACTTTCATTTTTTATTTTACCAGACCATTGCTCTGAATAAATATTTAATGTACGATTTCCTGAAGAAAAACTAATTTTCATGATGGAAAGCCACTAGAAGAAATTTAAGTAAAGAACATTACTTCTGATAAGTTAAGACTGGTATTTGTATATTAAATGTTACGCCTTGAAAATGTTATTGTCAAAATTAAGTGATAAAAACAAATGGCAGATTCTCTAATGTGTGCCCCTGTACTATTTTACTCCATTGCCATGTGTTTACCTCCTTTTCTCTCTGGAGCACAGGTGAGCTATTTACTCAGGCTAATACTGGATGTAGCCTAAATGTGACTAATGTCGTTAAACCAATTATTGTAAAGATAGTCCTTTTTCAATTATTCTTTCTCATAATTTTTCCTGCCACATGCTTTTTTTTAATACATCTCTATTTACTTGTAATTCAGCATTTTCTTTTCAGATTCCACAGAACAGAAAAATAACCAAGTTCTTAAATTTTATGTTCAATTTCATACACTAACTACTTTTTTCTTTTCTATTTAAAAATACTTCTGTTATCATATCCAACTAATGTGGTGTCCTGTGCAATTTATCTTCAGAACACAAAAGGTTTGTCCACTGACTGAGCAAGATGTTTGTAAAGACTGTATGTGTCATAGCTCTGCTTTTAGGTATGCAAATCTCACCATCAGATGTCATATTTACAAGAAATGAGCTTGTTTCTATGCAGAAATACCATCATCTCTCTTTACAGCGGAAATATGTGTGAATGAAAACTTGATTTTTCAAGTAATTTTGGTGACTGTGTAGACACATTCCCAATTTGAAATTGTATTTTCCACTCATAAGTTTAAATTATGTGGCATGGAAATATATATATATATATTTTGTGAAATTAAGCATATTTCAGGCACAGTATCCAAGTATGTCTGTACATAACCATGTTGGCTCTAATCTATGTATCGAGTAAGAGTTACAGATAGTTGCCTTGGTAATCTACTCTAGCAAAAAAAAAAAAAGCTAACTTTTTTTTTTCATCAAAAATTGCAGCTTTTATTGTAACTAGGTATTTCTAATCAGGTGATCTGAATGGCATAAATCATACTGATTTATATCAGCTTCCTGTATGCAGCAAGTGGGGAGTCTTTAATTCATTGAGACTTCCCAACTTGCTTGAATTTTCCATTGTGTCTCCTTCTATTAGTAGAATGGCATACAGTTTGTTCTCATCAGTTCCAAACTATCATCAAAATACATCCACATTATTTTCTTGGTGGGTCAAACAATTCTCTTTGTGCTATTTTGAATAACATTGGGATTGCTTCTCCTTTGGAGGTTAAAGATCTTAATATTTTCTTTAATTTGCTGCTAAGGAAAATACTTTCCAGAAAGTCATAATTTGTCATGCTGATATAGGAGTTGTTAAATACTTTGAACACAGCTTAAATAAAGTCTTTAAACTTATGAAAGACTTTATCAGAAGAGCTTCTTTGAAAGAGAAAGATCTCATACAGAGAAAAAGCTAATTAATATTGGCAATGGATTCACAAAAAAGAAACAATCTTCCTTTCATGTAGTCAAATAAATGACACCTATTTACTCACTGAATCAGAAAAGTTGTCACCTTGCCAAACATTATAGTTCTGTGGTCCAAATACCAGATTCTAAAACTAAACAAAAACAGATTTTCTCACATGTACTGGACAGTTTGTTCTCGGATCGAGTATGTCCTTCTTGGCAATGTGTTGTGAGCTCAAGTGGTGTCTCCAAAGGGCTGAGAATGGCCCAAGGGAAAGAGAAGGGTTCTGAGGGTGGGAGAGTCATGACAAGAAGGTGACTGATGGGCTGCATGGGCTTTTATGGGCAAGAGCCCATAGAGAAAATACTAAAAAGAGCAGAGACTGACCTCTAACCCACGTGGCAGAGAGAAACATGTTATGGATCAGAGAGAGCTGGTTGCAAATCAAAAGTCACTGTGGTCACAGTAACCATGCAGAGAAGCAAGAACTTGCCTGTAAAGATGCAGTGGGTGGATGAGATTTGTTTATATACAATTTTATTTCTATTCTGTATGAGTGACTACAAGTTTTGTCTCTTTAAAAGGCTAATTATTTTGGCTTATATTTAACAAAATCTTCCCTTCAGATGAAAAAGTGTTTTGGTCTTCTGGTCTCTACCATAATGAAAGCATCAAGACATCCACCTCGGAGCTTTACCTGGCTCTGACTACATAATATTGTGCACATCTCCTGTTTAATAGTACATAGGGTTTAAATTTACCAGAATTGGTGACAAATCAAGACTTCCACCCTGTGAAAATGGCAGGATTTCAAAATTTGTTATGCATCAGACAAAAGAAATATTGACACATCTTTCCATGCATCAAATTTCATTCTATTCTTTTGTTTTGTTTTGTCATTCTAAGCTGAACAACACATCTTGATATTTCCACTCTGAGCTCAGCCAAATTCTTGCGATTCATCTTCATTCAATTTACTCCGCAACTTGAGCAGTAAATATTGATGACCCAGCCTTCATACCTCCACTCTATGTTAACTCAATCCATGAAGCTTAATCTCAGCACCGTATAAACCAGTCCCAAACTAAATATTTCATCTCCCAGTGACATGATGAAATATTTTATCCTCTGCTTTTGGGTATGGGACTTGTGGTTTTTAATTTTGGAAAATTCCCAATTAAGTCTACTTTTCATGAATAAAAATCGCACTCTTAATCTGAAGAATTTTTGTCCTAGGGAATGCAGTAACTCTGAAGTTATTTAATACTAACTGTTTTAAGTTGGCAGCATAAAGCATGTTTTTTTCTCCCACTGGCTGCTTTCCCCATTTGGACTCATCCAGGACTTTCAGAAAAACCTCAAAACATCATAAGAATGTATATTTTTAATTACCGTAAGAACGTGTATTTTTAAATACAACTTTTCTGGCATTCCCCTTCCCTTCCCTTCGTTCAAGACCTGCCTGGACACATTCCTGCGTGACTTAATCTAAATCTTCCTGTTAAGGTAGGGGCATTGGACTGGATGACATTTCAAGGTTCCTTCCAATCCCTGACATTTGGTGATGCTGTGATTCTGTAACTGCTATGGAGAACTTAGAGACATCGTAAAAAAAATACTTCTTTCAGTTCTTAGCCACAATTCAAGCATTTAATTTTTTAAATGAAATAATTCTTCTTTTTTCTCTCCTCTCCTCTCCTCTCCTCTTTTCTCCTTTTTTTTTTGTGCGTGTGTCTTCTTTTTTCCCTCCTGATTCACTGTAATTGCATTTTCTTTGTAAAGTATTAAGTTATGAGTACGGGTCTCTAGATTGTAAACCTTATATTTCAGTACAACTATTATTATTTTGAGTACCCTTTTGTATCTAGGGCCTTAATTCAATTCCTAGAATAACTGCTATTTTCAGATTCTGCTTTCCTGCTTCCCTGTTGGTACTCTCTCCTTATCTCCTCTTGCACAGCATTTCCTTTCTCCCCTGCTAGCTTTGTGTGATGTCCTCCAATTACCACAAATACTACTGCTGAAAACTGGGAAGGATCATCCAAAAAGCTTCTTGGTTCTGTGGGAAAGGCACAGATAATCTTGGGTTGTCAGAATTTATTACTTACTTATTTATTTGCAGGCTGAGATCCTAATCTTTAGTTTTAATTGATTCAAAGTAATTTAGAGGTAGTACTCATTTTGGCCAAGCAGCTTACATCATTAATCATTCATGCTTCTCTGGTTTTAACCAGAGTTAAAAACTTGGGAGGTATGTCTGAGATGTTAAATGGCTTCCTAGTCTAAGTGCAAGGGAATATTTTAGGTATCTATCCTTTTTGCCTCATTTATTTTTTAAAGAAAATTTGAAGACACAATGATGAGTACCTAGGAAACTCTTAGAGCCATTCTTTTCTCCTTGCTTTCTTTTTACTCCCCTTTTCTTAAATATAATTCAATATTGAAATCGTGTAATTGTCAGGGTTTAGCTTTAGTATGCTGTCACACTTTTGTGCTGCTTTTCTTGTTTCCACAATAGCTTGTCCGAACATATTTTTGAGTTGAGAATTTGATAAGAACTGTATCACCTTTTTATTATGTGTGCCTACAGTTGTCTTCAAACACTAATAGTTGTGTACTAATCTACATGACTGACTAAAAGGTAAATGAGAAAACACTAAAGAACATCCCATTTCCTCAATAGTATGCAGTTTTATATCTATATGTGTATGTGTGTGTATATTTACACACAAACATACATGTATCCATTCTAAGCCTAACCAAAGGTTATAACTACTCTATGGCCATGTGTGAATATCCTGAAGTTTTAAAAAATATACTTTTATGTTGATGTTATGTCCAATAGCCACAGTATTTATGATATTTTCTGTGTTAAGTATACAGAACTGTATAATATCTATCTGATCATATTACTGTTTTTGTTTAAAATGGCCTCAATATAATGTTGCCCACAATGGCTCTGCTTAGAACTGGGGGAAATGTAGACAAGTAATTAGAAAATATTTTGCCGTATCTATTTTCTTTTCAATGTGTTGAGAATTTGACTTTAGATTATGTCATTTTCTTCTTTCTTGATATCAAATTATGATAGATGTTGACTTATTGTACATAAAACTACTTTCTTGGAACCTCTGTTATGAAATTTCATGCTGAAATAACGTATTTTCAATCTCAGTAGTGTATTTCAGAATATAAAGTCCTGGAAACAGCACAAGTGCCTTTCAGTGCACAGGTACTTCAGTTAAAATAATCAAATGTAATGTGGCACACACGCAACAACTGGATTCTGTGCCTGATTTGAAAGCCCAGATGTAACCACTGAAAACCATGGGAAGTGAGGTCCAGTTTGAGAATGTGAACTCATGACTTGATCTAGATTTAGTGTGTTCTGGTTTAGGAAACTCTAACTGTTTAAAAGCCACTCTGTAATAAGCAACCAGTAAACAATAACTGGTTCAATCTAACTGTTTTCATTTTGAAGGAGATACAAAAGGAAAACTAGAAAACTATAAAGCAAACATACAACTAGATAGGAAATAATAGCATGTTATCACACTACCCGCATGGTTTATCCTGTTCTGACAGCAGCTCCTAACTGCTGCTCCTAACTGCTGCATACATCTGATTTAAATGCAGAATGCCTAGCAGCAGTTACCAAGCTTTGTGTTGCTAGTTGAGAACTGTTTCCACAGTTTCCCATGAAGGAAGCTCTTTCACATTTCTTATTTCAAAGGAATAGATCTATTCCTTTGCAAGACATTTTCTGTTCTATTTCTAATCCAGTGCTAAGAATTTTAATATACTTAATTTTCACTTGATTTGTTAATCTACTTGATTGTTTATACAGTGATCACTTGTGTAGGTGCCTCTGGGATGTGCTTTCTCTAGTATTTTTTATAAATTTGCAGTTCTTTGTGATGCATAATTATCAGAAGAAGTCATCTTTGTTAGGACTCTTTTCAATTATATGGCTGTTGCATTTCACCTTCCTTATTTGTGTAAGGTGATTTCATCCAGAATGTTATTTGTCTTGCTCATTATTATGCAAAAGAGTATTTCCAAATAACTTTCTTCCTTATCTATAATTTGCTTTCTTATAGCTCTTTCTGACTGCTTCAAAATTGCCTTATTTGAATTCCCATAGTTTGACTCTCCTTTCAGCAGGAGAACAGGACAACTTGGACAGTATATCAAAGTATTTTGAAGTTGCTGGTATTGCTGATATTAGTTTTCTTTCCTTCAAGCTCAGCTTTTTCCTACTTCCCCTTTTTGCCCATCATGTTAGCAATATCCTTTCCTGCAGAGCAAGCATCCTTGAAGTAATATGGTGTGTTGTAGTTCTCTAATGCTACTTCTCTTGTTCTATTTCTTCTCCTATTTCTTCATGCTGGAAGATGTCCAATAATACAGCTCTGCCTCTAGTAGTGCAGATATTGTGATACTTAAAAGAGTAGCAAAGTGACTTTTTAGATCTTCACACTTAAATGAGGCAATCTTGCTTTTTTATTTCTTTGTAGATATTTAAATACAAGGAAACATTTACAGACTCTGAAAAGAATTGCTCAAAGGGATAGACCACAAGCAGGTTGGTTAAGATATCTAGGGACACAAAAATTCTAGTTATAAACCTTCAAAGCTCAGAAGATATAAAAGTTCTTGGCCTACTTCTGATAGCTGCAAATATGGCTTTCTTACACCTTCTAATAAACATCCCTTAGAAGAGGTAATCTTTAGGTGCATAAAGGAAAATACGTGCATATGGACACTGTAACTGAAGCAGCAAAAGTATGGTCATCGTTATGGCTATCTTCAATGACAATTTAAACTGATGCAATCAAGTGTCTGTACTGATGAATTGCTGAATTAGTCCCTTGCACATATTGACCTGAGTGAAAAATACCTCCTGACCAGCTTCACAGTACAAGCTGCCTGTGCCAGGGTCCTTTCCCAACAGACAGGTTGGAAGTGGCTACCCTTTTTCAGGGGCTATGAGGACAGCATGGGCACAGCCAGCCAAAGCCATCTGGCCTGGGAATTCATGAATAAAGCATGGAATGAGTTAGTTCCCTATATAGAAGTCACTTTCTTGTCCACTGAGTGCTTGATGAGGTGGTAGCCAGCAGTGAAACTGCTTAGGTGGATGCAAACAGAAAGAATTTCGTCAGTTGTTTTGTGCAAGGATTGCAAATGAGATTTTGCTGAGGCAGACCTTGAAGTACTGCCACAGATCCTGAAGATAGGTTAACAGAGGGTTACATTTCTACTAAATTCTTATTACTGAGATTACAGTTTTCCAGACATATGCTGGAGGACATATATAAATAATAAGGCTCAGTTATTACTTCATAGGCACAAGAGTAGCAAACACAACTGATTAAGTCATAACTAGAATATGGATTTTTGCACCATGATGAGTTAATAATTGAGTCATTAGAAAGAGATCAACATTTCGTAACATAAAACACAAAGGCAAGGATTAAGGAACAGTTTCTAGAGCTTCTACGGTGAGTTAGGAGCTCAGACTGAAAAAAAAAAAAACAAAAAAAAAACCATGTATCTGATAGTGATCCTATGATAGATTGATATGATAAAGCCATATAAAAGGAAAACTAAACAAAATTCCAGAAAGAGTTTACCTGGAATGTAATGTACAATTATGCAATGAATTAAGCATGATAGAAGGCAAAGAAACATAATTAAGATAATTAAGGGGAAAAAAAGGTTTTCTTCTGAGAGGAACTTGGCATTCTCAGTCTAACAAAGAAGAGGTCTATAATGTTGCATGCTAATACACCAGAGAAAAACTGTTTGAACTAAGGACAACTGGCACAAGAACAAATGAGCATATAGTGGCCATTAATAAATTCAACCTAAAAAGTAGGATTCTAATTATAAGAGCAACACAATTTTTGAACAGCTTTCCTAATTGCTGCCAAAAAATAACAATTAAAAAAATTTAGCAAATTTTAAAAAGTTGTTAGAGAGCATGATCACAACCATGTGAGTAAATGGTGTGATTGAACAGCAGAACTCAGATGCTTTTTTATGACCTATATTACTTGAGGGAGACATTACACAAGGTTTTGGGTAATAGAAGCAAGGATCCTGGATGTGTGTGTGAATTCAATGCACACTAACAACAACATTTGTTTTTGCTGATTTTTTGTTTGCCTCACTTAATACTTGTTTTCTGTATCTCTTGTTAATAAAGAAGAGTTTGTATACTTGATTAATGTTTTACTACTGAGATGTTTAACTACATTTTTTTTATTATTAAAGAATCAAAGTAATTAAACATCTCAGTCATTAGATGTGCACTAATTCTTTCAGTAATAATGTATTGTTACATTTCAGTTTGGCATGCTGATGCACAACGCACATTCCCCTTTCCTCTTAGGTTTCCATTGGTTGCTATAGTTACCAGCCATTTCTCCCCTCACGTCATTTATTGTAGGCTAAATTCCTTATGACACTAAATATCTTATGCCCATCTTGCTGTTCCAATTTCATGGAAAGGCAATGCACACAGCTTGAAATAGGAAGAAGACTTAGGTAGAAATTAATATAGCTCATCTGCATGACAACCTTGGTCTACAGGTCTGCACTGCCATATATTTGCAGTCTATGTTAACAACAACCCAGCAAGGTGTTGCACATGCTGTAAAAGAGACTGTCTCGATATTTAGTATTTAATCTATTAAAACATTTGGCTCTGTTCACACACAGTTGGGGGACCAATTAAAAGTCCAGAAAAACCATACACATTTTCTCATGTAATTAGGCATTTCAGGGCATGCTATTAAGGGCCATCTGTTTTCCTGGTTGACTAAAACTGAGAAATGAGATGTTTGCTTTTGCAGTTGGGGTTCCGTCTGTCTTGAGTCTATATTTGATTAGTGCTTTAAGGGGTGGAAGTTGAATTTATCTATAATGGTCTTAATTTGCATTATCTGCTAAGTATGTTTCATCAGATAGGATGTTGAACTGCTTACCATTCTAGATGCCCTTTATTTTTTCCATGAAAATAAGTTTCTAAAGCAATTTTCTCCATCATTTTTCTTGTTTACTTTTCTCCATCACCTTTTTCTTTCCCCCCCACCATTTATCCCATTTTTCCATGAAGTACATCATCGCAACTGGAGAGAAATCACTGATTTCTCATGCTTATTGAATTTAGCCAGTAAAATCAAGCAGATCTTAGCATGAAAACAAAACATACATTGTAAAAATACAAGAATGGTCTCACTGTCAGCTCTGTAACTTCTGTGTAGTCCCACCAAAGGTAATGTAGAATATGTGATAAAGCAGAACAACGTGGAGGTACCCAAAATAACTTTTAATTTCAGGCATTCTTGCTATTCTACCAGCTCTGTGTGTCACCTTTAAAGGGAGAGCTCAGCCCCTTTGAACTGGTACAGCTGGTTCTCCACATCTTTCTCTAAGTATCTTAGGGTAGGTTCATTTCACCAACATTTAGAGAAAGTTACTTATCAAGGGGTGAGTTACTTACCTTTATCTCTCCTTTTAAGGTCAGCAGATAATTATGAGGATTTCCAAGCAGCGATTATTTTCCCTAACTTAGAGAGGGTATATAATTCTATGTAATTAGCTTCCTTATTTGTAGTGAGATGAATCACCCAGGAGCCTGCAGCTCTTAACGCTAATTGCTAAACTTTGACTTGTCTAACTTTTGACTCCCATAAAGTTGATTTCACTCCCCCTTAACTCCACACCCGGCTTCCTGGCCTGCAATAGAAAGAATTCAGCATTTTCCAGCTGTTCATAGATAACTGGAGATGTTCTTCCACCCTCTTGAGAAGCAAGGATATGCATTTTTCTGCAAGGACAATAGAAGTGCAGCCACTGTGACCACGAAGCTACAGCTGTTCGTGATGCACACCATAATGAACACAATTAATAAAGTAGTCCAAAGTTTATTATCCAGTGAGAAGGAAGTGTGAACACTTCTGGATGTAATTGGAAAGAGAATTAAACCTCCTTTTCAGAGAAATTTCCCTGAAATAAAAAGTTCTTTTTTTTAAAGTGAGTGAAGTTGCTTGAAGAATACAACGAAAGCTATTAAAACTTTGACAGATGTTCTGCTCTGCTGAAATGTACAATTGCATGTTAATTTTAACCTAAACGACATAGAGTGTGTCAGAACTTTTTGTTACAATGCTTTTGCAGACTGAAATATTTCTCTTTTTTTTTCCCCCCTTCAGAAATTACTTTGTCTCAAATTTGTAGTTATTCTGTAATCAGAAAATTGGAAAAATACTGAATTATTATTTCAGGATTTTTTATTTCTTAAATAATGCTTGAAAGCATCAAGATTTGGGGGAACTGGGATCATCGGAGAAAAGGAATTTTCATCATTTTTTGCACTCTACTTAAAGGGTGGACCTCTTTGCAACCTCTTGCAAAGGTTTTTTTTATCCTGGGAGCAATCATGCCTGCTCCACTGTGATAATGATGTACAGCATTTTACATAGATTTTAATAACAAATCACTGCAGATTACATCATTACAATAGCACTATGTTTACGGCTGTTGTTATACAAGAAAAAATTTTCTGTGCATTTTAAGACTTGTGTGTTCCAGGTCCATATATGCACACAAAAGCTGAAGTCCAAAAAATGGCAGTGCAAGGAGCAGGATGCAGAAAGGTGACTTCTCCAGACCCCTTGGCTTTCCTATGCACTAGGGAAAGCATGCGGGCTCCCCAGGCTCCTCTCCAACCTCAGTAAACATGTATATAGTACTTACAAGTCTTCATTACAATCTGAATAGCTACAATTTCCATACAGTTTTGATTGTGTGGCCAGAAATTCAGTGAGGTCTCTGCTAGTCAATGGCATGAGCTCTTTTCCTTCCAGTACTTCACTCAGAGATACAACAGCCCATTGACTCTCAAAATCTAAAACAAGATCCAGTTTTGGTGACATCTACAGCTTTCATTCTACACAGTAGGTCACAGGAGACCACCACCTCCTGATCCAGCTGTAAGGGTCCATGAAAACTTTAGAGATGTTTTCTCTGACTGCCATGGAGACAAATCCCTCTTCACGTCATCACCCCTCCTGCATTCCCACTGAGAAGAAATTGTCTGTGGAGTTTGTTTGTTCTCACTGGCAGATGCTTTAAACCCCACACCTTTGTCCCTTGGCCTAATAAACTCTAGACATCCCTGCAATCTGTGCCCAGGTCCCTGCTGCACATCCTTATGAAATAGGTCTGGGCTAAAGCAGCAACACAAGAAAACCACAGCACCCAGCCCATGGGGAGCTTCTATATCACTTGAATTAACTTGCCTTGTTTAAATCTTACATTAGTAGAGATACAAATGGGTACATGTATGTGAAATCTCTCGAGTTAGGAGAGTATTTTAGACTCCATGCTTGATCTTTATTTTAATCAAGGATATAAAAAATACAGATTGAATGTTAGACATATTTTAACAGGCAGAAAGAAGGATGAGTGAGAGCTTAGCAGAATAACACAGGCTAGGAAAATAAGATTCAATGACCTTTTCATCACTGGCTTTCTGGGTTTGTAGAGGAAGATAATTTATTTTCCCTATCCTTCAGTATCTTTCAGTACAGTGGAAAACTTACTTTAAATCAGCCTTGAGAGGACAGATCTTAAATATTGGAAGTTTATTACGGGTTATGATCAAAGAATCACACCTTGCTATTTACTTGGGTAAATAAATTACATGTGTAGAAGCAGAATTTCAGTATAAAATAGGTCATCAAATGATGACGTGGCAAGGCATTCTGCTCTGACTCTGGCCAGAGGGTACTAGAGGACCTGTGGTATCGTATGAGACATATGTACCATGAGCTAAAAAAACAACTGGACGTTAGGGAGCCTTTGACAACCTTCACAGGAAAAGATGGGTTATCACTTTTAAATCTGAAATTACAGATAATTACATTTTCCTCCCTCAGTTCCCATGTAGTTCCAATTAGAGATGCTATTTCTCATTTCTCCTCCCAAAGCGTGGCACGATGCTGCTATGCATTATTGAGCAGCTGCCTCATTTGACCCCAGAGGTGACTGCTTTTGGAACTGGATGGAGCCAGCCGCACGGATTCCTTGACTACACCACAGAAATATTGTGACTGGTTTAATTAGATAATGCTCAAGAAGTGTTGTGAGATACTTGGATTAGAAGCGTTATGTAAGGCCAAATTAATTATGAGTATCAATACAATCTTGATCTAAAGAGTAATTTGAATAAAGGATAAAATAATAATGAGATCTTTGTGAGTCACATACAAGAGTGCTTTGCCTCACTGTGTAAAATTTCTCCCACATCATTTAAAACGTTTCTGCGGAGCAGAGCAGGGAGGGCAGTGCCGCTCAGAAGTGGCAGAAATACGCGCTGCTGAGTGTGAGTCACAGCTGAACTCCAACACTTGCTCCTTTGTTCGTGTTACAGGCATAAGACATCCTGTTCCCTACTACAGAATTGCCTGCAGTTACCTTGATAGAAGAGAAAATGAAGAACCTGGCAGACAAAAAGTGTTGTTTGGTCTTGTTTAGAGGAGCGGGGGTTTAGCTTCACTCCATGTACAGATCTCTGGTAATACAGCACAGCCATTCTCATCACAGGTGAAATTCTGATGTTTCTGAAATCAAGGACATATTTCCTCTGACTTCAGCAGAACCAGGATTTCAACCATTTTTTTAGTCCCATTCTCTTTCAGGTAAGAAAATACAGAAATACTGAGAACAGCATAAACGTATATGCCATGTAGACAATTTCCCTACAAAAACAAAAAATGGAAAAGTCAGACTGAACTGATTTGACTGTTCCACAAATCTCTCTTGATAGCTGGGTGGCCAGCACAGCTTTCCGCTAAAGCTTTTGGCCCGGTAAGTTTTATACATTTTATTTGATATACCAAAGTAAAAAGTTTAGTATCAGATTTATTTTAATGAAATTTGAATGTATGGAGATCAGACTTTTAAGTCTCAAGGTCTTTTATTTCCTAGGATAGATTATTTTGATTAAATAAATATATCTACAGGATATAGAAGACATCTGCTTTAGTATGAACTGAGCTGCTTCTAGATCGGCACTGAGTCTAAGGGATATCTGCAGAAACTAAGTAAACTTAGTCACATGGACTTTATAACTTTCTACTTAAGTTTTGATAAGTATTTTAGGGCCTTTATGACACGGGGCTGAAACACTGAATTATTTAATCATATTAAGCTAGTTAGCACAGAAATGTGAGTACAGAATTGTATTTTACTTTTAAAAGTAGAGTATCTTTGCAGATTTCTTCTTTTGTTTACTACATAGTTGAACATTTGAACTGAGCAATCACTGTCTTTTCAGGTATTTTTTTATCCCTTATTGGTAGTTCAGGTCGGCAGTGATGATTCTGCTGAGAGAAGCCTGAGGGCTATCAAAAATGACTTCAAGGGACTGGGGAGGGTACTTGATGGAGCGGGCATGCAGAAGGTTTTCTCTTCTATCCCTTCAGTGGCGGGGAAGGACACTGAGAGGCTCAAAAAAAAAACCTCCTCATAAATAAATGGCTTAGAGGTTGGTGCAGGCACAAGAATTCTGTTTGTTTTTTTTTTTTTTTACCATGGGGCAATTTACTCGGCTCCTGGCATGATGGCTGCAGATGGAACTCTCCTGTCTGCAAGAGGTAAAAGGATCCTAGCCTAGGAACTGTCAGGACTCACTGAAAGGTCTTTAAACTAGGTCAGAAGGGGGAAGGGGACAAAATGAGGGTTGCTGGGGTTGAACAGGTAGTTTGAGGCTCAAAACAGAGCTTGATGGGTGATGAGGGTGAAGTTCGAAGGGATGGAGGGTGGCAGGGGGATGCTGCTTCCCTGAAGTGTCTGTACACTAATGTATGCAGTATGGGAAATAAACAGGAAGAGTTGGAGATCTGTATGCAGTCACACGGCTACGATCTCATTGCGATCATGGAGACGTGGTGGGACAGCTCACATGACTGGAATGTTGTCATGGAGGGCTATGTGCTTCTTAGGAAAGGCCGGCTGTCGAGGCGGGGTGGTGGAGTTGCTCTTTATGTGAGAGAGCAGCTAGAATGTATTGAACTCTACCTGGAGGAGAGCGGTGTAGCAGTGGAGAGCCTGTGGGTGAGATCAAAGGGCGGGCTGGTATGGCTGACACAGCTGTGGGTATATACCCACATATGAAAGGTGAGATGGGAAAAGGCTATAGTGAATATCTCAGCAACTCTACAAATAGTAGAAAATGCCACAACAAACGCATTACGAGCAATCCAAGAGGAGGCATCCTCTTAGTCCCAAGTAGTACTCCAAAACAGAATGGCATTAGATCTATTAATAGCTAAAGAAGGAGGGGTGTACACAATGATAAATCAGAGTTTCTGTGCTTACATACATAAGGATCTGAGAACAGACTTAAAGAAAATCTGGGAGCAAACAGAAATCCTGCATATTTTGTACTGCGTCCAGTTCTGGGCTCCCCAGTACAAAAAAGACAGGGACCTCTTAGAAAGAGTCCAGCGGAGGGCACAAAGATGGTGAAGGGCCTGGAGCATCTCCCCTATGAGGAAAGGCTGAGTGAACTGGGTCTGTTCAGCCTTGAGAAAAGAAGACTGAGAGGGGACCTGATCCAGGTCTATAAATATCTGAGGTGTGGGGGGCAGAATGGTGAGGCCAGATTCTTTTCAGCAGTGTGTGGAGACAGGACAAGGGGAAACGGCCGGAAACTGCAGCATAGGAAGTTCTGCACAAATGTGCGCAAGAACTTCTTTAGGTGAAGGTGACGGAGCACTGGAACAGGCTGCCCAGGGAGGTGGTGGAGATATTCAAGACCTTCCTGGACATTTACTTGTGCAACCTGGTGTAGGGAACCTGCTTTGGCAGGGGGGTTGGACTCGATGATCTCTGGAGGTCCCTTCCAATCCCTACAATTCTGTGATTCTGTGATTCTGTACTGGACAAATACCTCTAATGACTAGTCTTCACATGAACCCCTCTTACAATACCACATTTTCACATGCAGACTTCCTCATTATGTAAAACTTCAGTTGGCCAACTACAGCAGAGCATATGAAAGATGTTCTGAACATTTAGTTCTAGTTCTTTTACTTTTGTTTACTTCCTTGCTTCATTATAATGAAATACACATTTCTGTGTGTCAAGGATTATAATTACTCATGTCCGTAGAGCAGCTCACTAGAGACTATAATTATTGCTCGCATTTTGGCTCAAGGCAAGAATTAGACTAGCAAGTCTGACACGGTCATGACTCTTACATTTTAATTTGTTCACCCCCTAGTAGCACCCAACAGATCACCTATGCCTCTCCTAATTTCTCATTACAGAGAGATGAAAGTCCTGCCTCTCTTTTTTTTTTTTTTTTCTATGAGGATGCTCTTCATTCCTTAGAATGAAGTTCACATTACAAAGTTGCAGAGCTGTCTAAATTTTCACCTGCTGCACAGAAAAGTATGGCACATAGGGAAAAGAATGGACATGGGTCAATGTCACAGAAACGTCCAAGGCCATGGAAGCATTGGGTAACAGAGCTTAGTGCACAAGGCTAGAAGGCATTTTCTTGTTTGGGTGAATTCAGCGAGGTCATGGGGCAAACTACCAATCTACCATGGCTGGAGAGATATATACAAGCTGGATGCAGCATGTTACTTATGGGCCTGGTGTGGCTGCTGAGGCATCCTTGAGGATAGATGTTGCAATGAGAGTCAGCACCTCCCACTGATAGCCACCCCTTTGCTATTACATAACTGACAACTTCCTACTTATTTCATTTTCCCTCTGGTACGTAGTTCAATTTCCTGAGAATTCATCTGCCTCAATCTATCAGAAGTCTCCACATTTTAACATGCCGGTAAGGCATTATGGTTTGTGCTACATCTTGGACTATAGTAAACAAGTTCTATCAAACAATACAAGCAGGTAACGTCCTTCCTTAGTCTATTACCTGTGAATTACGAGCCTCTAAACCACTGAAAAACACCAGGCATTCACATTTTGTCTGAGTTGGATGAGTCTGACTATTTACAAAGATTTTCCTCCACAGAAGGGAGCCCTGACCATGTCGAGACATAAGCTGTGGGACCTTGATTTGGAAATGACAGCCCCAGATATAATGCTAGCATCAGCCAAGACTTCTCCATGAGGCCTTGATAAGCTGCCTGAGTGCACGCAGAAGTGGCCTTTCTCCTCTACTTGTTACTACTGAGTGAACAGAGCAGCCATGTCTTCGTCTATACCAGGCATGTTCAACTCAGCCTGCGGGCTGCATGCAGCCTCACACAGCTAGTAATGTGGCCCGTGATTAAAAACTTCTAACGTTATGTTTTTTTTCTGCAACATTTTTCGTGAGCTAATCCAACGTAACTAGCAATAGGACTAGAGGGAATGGCCTCAATTTGCTATGGGGGAGATTCAAGTTGGAAAACAGGAAATACTGCTTCTCCCAAAGAGTGGTCAGGCACTGGAGCAGAGTTCCCAGAGAGATGGTAGAGTAACCGACAGTGGAGGTGTTCAAGAAACATTTAGATGTTGTACTGAGGGACATGGTTTAGTGGGAAACATTGATGATAGGTGTAAGAATGGTAGGACTAGATGATCTTGGAGGTCTTTTCCAACCTTGGTCATTCTACGACTCTATACAGCTTGGCTGTGGACTGCATAGAAGGCAATATAACATTGTATAAATACTTTTCAGAAAGAGTGGCCAGGTGCTGGAACAGGCTGCCCAGAGAGGGTACAGTGCAGTGCTAACTCTACCTTTTGTGACCACCACACAGGTGCAGTCAAATCAAAACCTGCCTTGTGGGAACACAAGAAAAAACTGTTCAGAGCAGCAGCTGTGGAGCAAGATAAGCAGTAGAGAACCAAGGACACCTTTTGAAGAACAAAGAACGTCTCATGGATCTGATTGGATAAGTGTCTGTGTGAACAATTTAAAAGTGTTTGCAGAATGCCCTGTTAACATGTATACATGTTAACATGTATTGAGTAATGCTTAACAGTAAAGTGGACTAATAGCTTTTAACCACATTGGTGTGCTGTTATGTCTCTGGCCGTGTTCCTGAAATTCCATAGGCTTCCCCACATGCCTATAGTTTTACATGCATAGGTGAGTACTTCTTCGTAGAGACAAATCATAAGGTGCTATGCTTAATTTGTAAGGAAATCATGTCAGTTTTCAAAGATGACAATTCGAAAAGACATTACATGCAAAAAAACGCTACCAAGTTCAATGCATGTCAAGGAAAGTTTCCAATGGAAAAAACAGTGGAACTGAAAAAAGTCTAAAACAAGTAATTGTTGAAATGATAAAGTTACTACTCAAACAGACTCTATTATATAAGTAAGTTATGCAGTAGAGAACTTGAAAGCAAAAAAAAAAAAAAAAAAAATCAAAATAATTTACTGATGGTAAGTTTATTAAACAATGTATGGAAAGTGTGGCGGATGTAATTTGTTCCAATAAAAACAATTTTTCTGACATCAGTTTGGCTCACAAGACTGTAGCCAAGCAAACTGAAGAAACAGGAAAATGCATTGAAATAAATTTGGAGAGTAAAGCTGCTAATTTCAAATTTTACACTTTGGCAACAGATAAAATAACTGATTCTAAAGATGCAGCTCAACTGGCCATTTTTATTAGAGATATTGATAACAAATGTAATGTCACTGAAGAAATGGCTTCTTTGGTGCCACTGACAAACAGCTAAATCACTTGATTGTTTTAATAAAATATATAAGAAATAAACTGTTTTGTTATTTACATATATTAACTAAACTACAGATTTTATATGCAGCTCAATGTTCACTCAGTGCCACCCTAGAAGGCCAAAAGTTTGGACACTTGTGCTCTATACCCTTTGCTTAGGATGTTACTTTCACTCTGTCACCATTTACAGTTGGCTGCAAGGACTTTACAAAAACCATGTCTATCTTGAAGCCAGGATAAGGAAATACAGCACCTCCAACCTTTTCTTCTTTTTTCTGCATCATGATTAATATTCTGTCACAACATTTTTAGTACTAGAAGCTAGTTGCCAGTTTGGCCATTAGGCGCTTTGTTGACTGGGATATCTCACTTACTGTTAAAGTGAAACAGGATTATAGTTTTTAAATTCAACATGGGATCAGAACTCGTGCGAGTTCCATGCAAACACAACTGGACTTAAACGTACTATTTATCTCCTGCTTGAATTTAGCCCTGTACAAGCTCTTATAAAACAATATTTTTTTGATAAATTTTTTGATAATGCAGATAATTTTCTGCATTACAGAAATGCTGGAAGTGGTAAGATGGACTCACTCAAGTGAGTGAGTTAGTTGTAAATATTGCACTTTCTGTTTTAATAACTGTGTTGTAAATGTTCACCAAAAAAGTGTAAATCAAAAAGCTAGTTCCACATAATTTAAATCCACTTGCTTCTTTTATAAGACATCTCACTGTAGGATTTTAGTTGTTTTCACAAAATTGCTTTAAAAAAACAAAAAGATTATTCTGTAGTGTTTGCATACACTTGATATATATGTTTGCAACTGTTTGTTCTCCTGAGTTCTTTTATTTACGGAATAAAGACTGTTTAAACTTTTACTGAGACAACTTGTAATTTCTTTATAGCAAATAATGAAAGCATTTAAAGAAGCATTTAAAGAAGATTTAAACACAAGAAAAAAGCTTTTCCGTGAGAGCACAACTCTTGAAAAATAACATCAGCTCTGACACTGAAATCTTTATTATTTAATGAAATCTCATTAAGAAGTACTTTATTTCATATATGTTAGGAATTTTCAGTCCAAGAGAATGAACTAATGTGTACTGTGGGAGAGAAAGGCACTGGGAAAATATTACAGCAAGACATCTCAAATTTAGTTAGCTCAGTTGCTGATAACAGCAGTTCATGGCATATATGTGCAGGGAAAAAAAAGAGTCCTGTCCTGTCCCTTCCTTCCCTACTCACCAGCTACATTTATCTATGTTGATACCTAACTTGTCTCACTAGCCCTCTGCTCTGCATCACTGTGACCCAGGTACATCTCTTAACCCACCTACCACATTCAACAGAAGCTCTCTTTGGCCACCACACAAAACCCAGCCAGCAAGCCCAGGTGTGGACAAGGCTGCCAGTACCACATAGGAGGCTCTGGCTTCTGGTTCCCAAGGCACTGATGTACTGCATGCAGCAGCAACGAGCCACACTCACCAGGCAACACCTCCCACCTCCATGGTCATGCACAATTGGGTACCTTCACAGCAAGCAGGAGCTGCTGCTCTGCAATGCCTCTGTACTGTCAGTGGCACTTGCATTCCAGCAGAGCAGGGAAATGCATTAAGACCCTGAAGCTGCAGTTTCTCTCACCAAACTCAGCTGTCTAAAGCTCAGAGATCTAGGTGCTGCTGTGCTCTCTTCCTAGCTAACGGATGGAGACAGGAATAGCTGTACTCAGAGCCAAATTTCCCAGAGGATCTCACCACTTCCTGAAGGCATCTGCCCTGAATCTGTGGGGAAGACAGCTGGCTAACACCAGCTGCATGTGACACTGATAACTGCTTGAGCCACTACTACGTCTCAGGAGTTACCAGAGTTTGCCCTTAAAGTACACCAAGTGCACTTCAGTGTTAAAAGAGCTCCCTTCCCTCAGTGGGCAATTTGCTCTACATAAGGAGAGAGATGCACACGGTCCTTGCCGTACCCGGTCCTGATATTTCAAATTTCCCTTGAAGATGTTAAAATGCAAGAGCAAAACAAACAAACATTGTTCTCAGTGAAATACTGTAGTTAGGAGGCTAATGAAATAACTATCCCACACCTTTCTACACAGGTTTGCCAATATCCCAAGGCTACTCTGAGTTCACTGGAAAGCATTACAGTGACTCACTTTTGAAAATTAATAAAACATAAAATCACACTAGCTTTATCTGAGCAAAATTAAAGATGTAAGCAAAAGAAGTGGAAGCAGATCATTTGCATTCCTCAAAGGTTATTTCTGGACACATGTAAAAATCAAAGGGGGAAATTTAAGTTGATATGGTCAGAAACCAGTATATTTAAAGTACTACTTTCAAGAGCATCTCTGAAGTATTGATCCAATTGAAAGTGATATAACAAAAAAGAAAAGTATTCTTGTTATGTGAAGTGCTTTTTAAATTAAGAGGAAAAATTGACCTACTGAGTAAATTCACATCATTCAACACCTGCACAGAAGATAAATGTTATCAGTGAAACAGGAAAAAAAAAAACCAAAAAACACTAAGCCTGTTTTTGTTCAGTATAAAGTTTTTTACTTAAAATTCCTAAGATTTTTTCTTATGTCAATACCATTTGATTCTTTATATTAAAGATGTTTCTGAACAGAAAACCGAAGTCTTTTATTTGCAAATAAGAAATAACTTGAAATTTGATTAGATACATTTGATCAAATGGCAAAGTATGGCACCAGTAAGTGACTGTGAAGCCCTTCAAGGATAGTAAATGATTTGCTTGATAAAAAACACACATGCTGCACCTTATCTTTCATAACAGAGCTGTTTTGTCTGATTGTATAGTTTTAGAAGTCAGTGAAAAAAGAATGCTTCACTAAAGTGAAAGTCTTGATCAGGCACTGCTGCTTCTTAAAGCTGAAGTAAACACAGAAGCACATTTCTTAGCACACTTAGATCAAGCTTTCCATCTGCTCACAAATAGAGAAATCAGGAGTGGGTGTAGATTAGGAATTTTTCCAGGCCCAAAAAGAAAGATGGGGGGAAGTTTCTCCCTAAATTTCTTGTAACACCATACCTGTCTTCTCTTATGTATTTTCTGAATGAGATTTTCAACAGACAACGTTGTGTCACGTTGGTGACAAACGTGGGTCAGCATAACCATCATGAGTGCTACTGGGAGTGAGCAATTGTAAATATTTCTCCTAGACTGACCCGAGGGACACCTGCTCTTTTAGACAGTCCCAAAATACATATATACATGGATATAAAAGGCCAAGGCCAGTTATATAGATGAAGCTCAGTTAGTTGAATAGTCTCTGAGCTTCAGCTGAAACACTAAGGCTGAGGAGAGAGAGAAGGGTCTTCTGCCATCCCAGACATTGCAGGTAGTGCTGAGCTGGTGGAGGGGCAAGCAAACCCTAAATCCCACACCTCTTGTGTAATTCAATTTCTTCTCTGAATTCAGTAGACACCATATCTTCTTCTTTCAACCATTATTGAGATGAGGAAAAATAGCTTTCCACATCAAACAGTTGCATATCTTTTGTCTTTTCAATTGGTTCATCAGCACTGTCTTCTGAGATAATAGCAAGCCACGTAAGTCATGCTGCTAGATTATTGGAATTTGTTTGATCCTGTGCAATGTTATGTTTTCCATTTCTAGCTCAGAAACTTATACCAGAGTAACAGTTTTCAATTTGTTGAAGAACTCACTCCTAGTTGTTTCTGCTTGACTGCCTTTCTTGGACGCTGGGTTGTTTGGGTTTTCTTTCTCCTGGGTAGAAAGGTATTGCTTATTGATGCAGACATTCCTTTCTACACTGCATCCATCCCAGAACATGGAAAATGAATTATGCAAGTATGAATGTGTAAATACACACGTATACATACAACAGGCACTGAGACCTCTGAGATCCACACTGAAAATTAAAGAGTCTGTTTGATATCAGAACACACAGGTGCCAAACTGAACTAAAAATTTGAATAAATCTTTACCTTATAATTTCTTCCTATTGAAACTGCAAATTTAACCAATATTGGTCACCGGTTGTCAATTAATTTTCTAAACTTTTTGATTTAAATCTATTTCTCACCTGTTTCAGAAGTGTGAGATTCCATAATTACATACTATTTCACTAAACATCCTACTTAATCAGCTCAGTTTTCATTTACTTGTGAGAAGAATATCAAAGAATCTCAAGATTTTCTTTGATCTTCTTATAAAGCTTTAGAGATCTCTGCAAGAATCAAGATAATGTTACTGATTGATACAAACAAGTTTGACACGTGAGAAGGAAGTCCTTGAAATGACTGAAATACTGAAATTCTTTGAAGATCAGATTTCTTGTAAAAGATATCTCCCTCAAACAACTGACTTGGGAGTGCTCAATGAAACTGAAAAGCTTCATAGCTTCCCAGTTAAGCTAATACTAATTCTATTAACTAAGCATATTAAGTATTAGAAACAACTTGCCCTTTTGTTAACCAGTTTCTTGAAAACCAGTTGTAGCCATCAACCCTGGTGTCATGGCTGCACCAACCCAAAAAGGCTTAGAGAAATTTTGACTCCAGATAGTTCGAAGAGCATTTTCAACAGAAAAATAACAGATGGTTTCCAAGCAGCTTTTCATTCTTTTTCCTTATATCATTTAAGATGGATTTTTATTTTCTTAATACCAAGAAGGATCTGGAAAAATTTAATGATGGTTACACATAAGATATTGAGTATTTGAATAAAATGTGACATGCTGCACATTGCAAATGACAGAAGTCATTAAAAACTTTAATGTTAAAGACACTTAAGTAATTTAGGCAATATATTGGCTAGCCCACACATTGGTGTTTCAAGATTAATATTATACTTTTATGGATTGCTGAAATGCCAGTGGTCAGTTACTTTCTTTTTTCACCACCTTATCACAGAATCACAGAATTGTAGGGGTTGGAAGGGACCTCCAGAGATCATCGAGTCCAACCCCCTTATTTTGTGGTTGTCATTAGCAATATCACCTAATACTTTACTGAACTTTCATTAGCCTGTTTTCCCACTGCAAAGATATATTTCTTTTCCCTGCAGCCTAGTACCAAGACATACTATAAATAATATCATCTTCAAAATTTAGTGCCATTATTCATACATGTAAGAACACAAAAATTTTTCAAAGACCAGCAAATAGAGTCAAGTCAATCTTGGACAGCATTGTTAAATTATGATTTTTCTACTTAGATTTGTACATTCATTGAATTATAGGATCACATAGTTCATAAAAAATACTAGGTTATTTCTACTGATTTTGCAACAATACACACCATTACATTAGAAAAACAGAACAGGAAAAGAATGAGAATTGTGTTTTTCTATTAATCATTGAACAGCGTATAAAATTCTACTCTGAGCTATTTGAAGTTTCACCTGAAAATTTTTAGTGGCAATTGGTTATTGAAATACACATATAACACAAAAGAGAACTTTATTAACTGCATTAAAATGGAAAAACAGATGTCAAGCACAAAGGATTCCACAAATTATTAAATGTTCCTTTAACACCATCCTTCCGTAAGGTAGCTGCATAAAGAGATCACCTAGTTGTTGGATAAAAATACCAAGCCAAATGCTGTTACTTCAGCCTCTCATTTTTTAAAAAAGTTGCACAGTGCCAAAGTATTTCATTCCTATAATGTGACAGTTATTTTTTCTCAGTCTGCTTTTTTGTTTGTTTCATGAAATGAATGAAAAAAGGATAACAGGAATAAAAAGTGGAAGTTGGGTCTAAAACTATTTATAGTCTCACATTTCCCTGTTGAAATGCTAAATATCCTTGACCTGAGGATAATTGCAGCCTTGGGTGGCAAAGGGCTTAAAGAGACAGGTTTCATTGGTAATTCTCAGGCTTATAGACTACTTGCAGAAGAAGTCCACCTGTTCAGTCCACATCTACATCCCCTGACATGGTCACTCTTGTCATGTGTCATCTTGGAGGTTTGTTGGAGAGGTATGACAGAAACAGCCTTTCCTAATCCAGGCTGGTGCAAGAAGTGTCTGTCTCTTTTATAGCATGATTCCTTTGCATCACCCACTGATTCAAACCATGAAATTAGATTCACTCTGAAGAAGAAATATAGAGAAATCATTCTATATTCCATCCCTGAAAAATCTTACTGTAGTGTAAATTACAATCAGTGAACAGAGGATGGATAAACAGATGTTATTCTGTTATTCTGTGTGCATTCCTCTTTTGTTAATATCATCAATAAGAAAAATCCCTCACCTTCTCAGGCGGGCTGGGAAATACAAACATCTGAGATTTGACTAGCTTATTTACACAGGTATTTTTTGCTAAATAGACACATTTTTGTATCTTCACTGCACGAACAAGACGAGGTAAACAAATACCCCATGGAGACTGCAGGTACTTATTTAATCACAGGACCATTCACTTGATTTTCTTAAGCTCTCTGCATGTTACTCACTTGATTTCAAGCCCATCTATTAGACAGAATAAGCAATTCACCAAACTTTTAGATTCAGACATCGAAACAAGCCTCATTTATCTGATCAAGTAAATTGAAAATAAGTTTTCACAGTCTCTGACACATTAAAGAAAAATCTTTCCCTGGCTCTCCCTCACAAGCTTGCACCTCGTTTCCAGAAATTCACTGGAGAAGAAACCTGTCAACTACCAAAACTGTTAACACTAAGACTGGAATTAGACAGAATATAGAAAAGTGTTTCAGAATTAAGGCAGTAAAGAAATACGGCAATAATAAGAGCATTCTTATGCTTCTGTTTAGTATTTCCTCATTTGCGTTATTGGTTTGCAGCATCTGCATCTCCTTAGAATACAGGCTAAAAAGAAGGCTTTAAGATAATAGATGTAGCTTTAGGCAAGAATGCTTAAAGGAAAAGGGACAATTTAATATTTTCAAGTCAGTGGAACTGAGTGTGGGCAGTAAGGAAGAGGGGCTTACCTGTAAATTTAACAAGGAGCAATTACATTCCTGCAAGCTCTAAATCTCTTCCCCACTCCCAATTAAAGGTATAGATAACTCCTTGTTGTACAGCAGCTGACAGTTCAGATGATTGAAAATCAGTATCTATCAGTCTTTGTTCACCTCCTGTTACATAAGGGGAATATCAGCCATTCATAGAATACATGGGGGACAAAAAGAGCTTGACTAGCAGTGTAGAGATCATTTCCAGTATCATCCATCAACTCTCTCCAGCAGTACGTGACTGGGTGTTTCACTTGCAGAACACAGGTGGAGCTATCAAAAGAAGAAACAACAGCTTCAATTACCCTTTCAGGCAAAATTTCAAGATCCTAATGACTTTCTGAAAGTCTCTGCATGGTTTCTTAAGCTTCTTTTATTTGCTTTCTTTCCCTCAGAAAGATAATTGCCAGAAAAGTTTATTTGAACTAGCAAGAATTCTTGAGGAGTGGGGAGAAAGGAAAGGGTGTGGGATGTTAACAAGAACAATCAATCAACTCCTGAAGTCTCTCTTCAGTTTGCTTTAAAGCTTATTCAAACCTCTAAACAGATCTGTAAGAAGCTTTAATACTCAGTACCTCATCACAGCCTTTCAATGCTTAAAGAGGGCTCAAGGGTTAGAGACTTTTTACCCCTTGTCCTATTCACTAGAGTTTACAGTTTTAAATTAAACAAAGATAGATTTAGATTAGATATAAAGAAGCAATTCTTTACTATTTACTATTGGGCCCTGGAACAGGTTGCCCAAAGAAGCTGTAGAGGCCTCAGCCCTGGAAGCGATCAAAGACAGGTTGGATGAGACTATGAGCAACCTGATCCAGAAACCTTGGATGTGGCCTGCTGTACTGGGCTGTGAAGCTTTTAGATCCATCCATTAAACATTATGTTTCAGTATTTGTGCCTTGAAGTTCAACTACTTCATTAGTAAAATCCACCAGCAAAAGTTGCTTTCAATGCATAACACTGCTGTCTCATAGCCGAGAAGGCTACAGAACAGTTCCTGATAGATCCAAGGTGTTCCATGTCTCTCCACAAGTTCTTCAGAGGCAAGAGAAACTTGCTCACGTATTTCAGGACTTCAGTAGCAGAGTTAATGCCTGGGAGACTTGACCTGCATGGCTTATCTTCTTGAGCACTCTCGTAACTCTGATATGTGTTCTTGTCTTTAAACAATCAATCTTGTACCTGAAAGTATATAAAAGGAAGACTGACAAACTAAGCTTTGCAAATAGGAATCCAATAGAAAAGTTAGGATCACCTCTAAAATATCTGTTAAAACATCCATGTTTTCATATTAATTTTCAAGTTTTGTATTCTCTCTCTCAGCATTCCCTATTCATTTCACAGAAGATTCCAGGATGATCTTTAATTTATCATGGGGATTTTTCAAGGAATTTATTAAGTAAGAGTTTAATGAAGGTAGCTCATAATATCTTAGTGATACTAACTGTGGAGTAACCAAGGATACCTAAGACATGAATTCCATCTACCGTTATTCATGGATCCAAACCAACAAGCCTACACCTTCAGATTTTTGGTACAGGCAGAACTGAATGAAAAGCATGAATTGGTACTGGTCCTTAGAAGCAATGACATTGCTTCTGATAAGTTCTTTGCAACACCAGGCAAAGCATCATAAAAAATGATAAAAATTATATGTAGGAAAAAGTCAAGTCACCCACTCGACAGAAGGTCTAGCTATAAAAAACACCTTCTCCAGGAGTAGTCTTCATCCAAGCTAGTCCTTAAAGGACCCCAGAGAGGGGTGGACCCAGAGTCTGCCCCTTCTGGTCACTTGGGAAGCACAACTGAATTACTTGCACCTCTGCTTCCTGGGCCATCACCAGATGCTCAATCATCAGTTCAGGCCATGACATAACAGTTCTTACATAAATGGCTTACATGTGCAGTATTCATTTGACTAGGTTACTTGCTTGCCTGCCCTTGCAACTATATGGAAGTCTGGTAGATTCTTGCTAAAAGCTGAAAAGCAGCAAATCCTTCTGTTGTTTTCAGAAGATGCAATGACTTCCTGGCCCTGACCTGAAAACCTACATCTCTAAGCAACGTGTGGAAGGAGCTGAATTAAACCTGTCCAAAACATCTTCCGTAAGAGAAAAATAATCTGCAATCTTTGGAATATCTTGAACACTTTGTACAATGTTATATCTCAATGACATGACATTGAAAAATTAAATCAAAACCTTTCTGTGTCACTTCTGCTGCTTCAGGATTGTATTTCAGTCTCAGATTGGCAGCAGACTCGGGCAAAGTAAAGATAGCAGGTACTGATCTACACCGATATGATTTACCTCTTTTTTATTCATTGACCTAAGTGATTGAAGATCACCCCCATAAAAACTGGCACCAAAAAGACCTGATCAGCTGTTTTTCACCTCACTAGTTATTTTACTCTACACCTGCAGCAGTATTTTTATATATGGAAAGAAAAGATTCTTGCTTTGATCTGAAAATTTCCTATGACTTTTTTATCAGTTCAATCACACCCAAGTAGCATATTTTTGTGTTTAAACATACTGCACAGAGATTTGCATCAAGAAAAGCAATGAAAGAAGTTATACTGATTCTTGGTTGATGTTTCCCGTTTCTGTGCAGAAATTTTCTACAGTTCTTTCTTCTAGTTTCTGAATCTTGGTGTAATTTTCTACTCTTACTATTACCAGGTATTATTTAAAGAAGAAGACATTACAAGGTGCTTGGTTGTTTTTATTTTTCTACTTCACACATCAGAAGAAGGCAATCTCCTCAATAAGCTTTAAAAACATACTTTAAAATGAGATGTTGCCAAATATTTCTACAACCTTTCAAAATCAAAGATATATTAATCTCTATACCTTTTGGTGTTACAAACATAATGTTAATAACATAATGATGTAACAACATCATTTTTGTAGCTTTTACAACTATGTTTGCTATGAAGCGGAATACTCCTCCCTCCCTCCCTCCCTTTCTTTTTTTTTTGTCTCTTTCTTTGAAATTAATCAATCAATCCCTCACTGAAAAGTATCACATAAACACCATGTAAGCCAATCTAGCTTCTAAGAAGTGTGCCTAGACATTAAAAGGATCCCGTTAGCCTTCATTATATGGGGGAAAATAATTAAAAATATGGGAACAATTTCATGTGATTTTGTGGAGTCTCAACTTTAAGTCTTGAATTTCACATTTATTTTTCATTTGAAAACAGCAATTCATATTTCTACCATTTTTTCTTTTTAGCTTGAGCTGTTTTAATCACCTAACCATTAGTTGTTCATGATTTTATTATATTAATAACTCAGAAAGTTCCTTTTCAATGATCTCCTTTGAAAACTCACTAAGCCTTTACAAAAGTCTGATCAGAGATGCATATATGATTTTATAGCTAAGGACCTGTCAGCTTTTCTATTATAAAGTTTTACTGTCAAGGACATTTACATCATTTCTAAATTCCTTCAGGGACATCTGAATGATTCTTTCGGGGTTTCCTGTATTTGTTAGGAACTTGAAAGTTCTCTGTGAGCTACTTAAAACATTTAACAGAGACTTTCTTAGGTCTGTGGTGCAAGCTTACTGTATACAAGTCATGCAACTGTGACTTAAGTACAGAAAATCAGTACGGGATGACATTTGACAGAGTACTTGATAGCAGGGTTTTCAGGTACAAATCATGTAGTATCTCTGGGAGTTCTCAGATTAAAAAACAAAAACAAAAACCCTCTGTCTTGCAAATTTGCAAAGATTTTAGGATTCAGTTTGGAATGACAGTTTGTACACATGCTAAAATCTACTCTTTCGAATTTATAGTCAGGTTACCTAAATACTTGGATTTGAAAACTGCATTAACATCTCTGTTGTATCAATGTATTTGGAAAATATATAGGGATGTTTTACATAGCCACATCCTGGCTTACAGCTGCCACTCCTCCAAAGGAGGAGGAGGAAAACAACAACAACAAAACATAAGCTCTACTCTCTAAGTTAACTGTTAATTAATATCTTTGTTAATCACATTGGTTGAGTAGGATAACCAGCTCTGTTGGGTAGAAAGCTAGTAAAGAAGCTGAAGACAGAGTTTAATTTCTTACTCTGTGGTTGATTCCTTGTGTCACTCTGTTTAATAAAGTTTAAATAATGGCACTTTTCTACCATAAAAATGGCCTAGGAAAAAAAAGGGAAGATGCTCAGCTAAGGTAGTAATGAAGTGCTCAAAACTGTCTAAAAGCTGAAGCAAAGCACAAAGGAGAAAACAGATGCCAGCCAGAAGTCTTCAAGTAATTTTCTAACAGTCTTTCCCAGTGCTGTAAGAGAGAAAAATAAGTTAGACTCTGGGTCTGACCCACTGGGGGCTCTTCTTATGCTTTCTGTGCGCTTCCATGTTTGGTGTCACTTCTACTGGAGTTACCCGATATGGAGACCCAGGTGAAACCATATTATCTGAGACTCTAGGGAGTGATCCATGTTACACTGGGATAATCTCTTTGCCTGTCTATGAATTTCAAAATGCCATAAAGTCCCAGAGCATTCAAATAGTTTATCCTTCTCTGTTTTCCACAAAGAAATTAAAAACGGTGAGGACAAGTTGGTATTCACAAAAATTGGCAGAACATTTTCTAGCTAGGAAAATGAATATATAGGTAATTATTACAGAGGGAGAGAGGTGTTCACCAGTGACAACACAGGCTTCTTTGAACTCTGGCAGTGCCTTAAGAATTCTGGAGCAGTCTGGAACATTTGAAGTATTATTCCTTGAAGATATTTGATAGTGTCATGAGGGTTACCTAAACAAGTATTTCAAATGAAGAAACAAAAAGGAAAGCATACTTTTTACTTTTTATACCATCTTGCTTGCAATGGCCTTAATTATGTTTGAGAATGAGCATCTATCATGACATTCAGAGGTTTAAGAACCTAACCTACATTTTTTCATATTTGTTCACCACCCAAAAATGAATTATTGTGAAAGTGTGCTAAAAATCCACTTTGGCTGGGCCTGAGTTGTGGAATATAAGCAAATAGATTTTGAATCATTTGAAAAATGTTTAGTGTGCCCTTTTATACCTCAATTCAAGTAATATTTAGCTTGACTTATACCTGCCTTTGGCATGTTTAAAGAAATCTGGTTTTTAAATCACCAAGTTATGCATCTTAAAGCTACATACCTCAATCACAACTGTGCCTCATTGCATATTTATTAAAGGGCATATTTTCCCTTGAGAGAAAATGACTTCACTGAGAGTCATACACATATCTGTGTGTAGAATTTGGTGATAAAGCATAGATAAAATAGTAGAGTTGAACAGGGAATGAAAACTGTAAAAACTACTGGAAAATAGCTCCCACCCAAATGCAAGGTGCATGGAAATACAAGAGGATTATCTACATAAATACATTGCTTGGTCCAATTTCACCTCAGATTCTCAAAGATAAGTGCAGAGGAAAACTTCTGATTAAATCTTACTTTTAACTCTTACAAATCTTAAGGAAATTACATATAAGCTACATATATCAAATGTTACATATATTCTACCCAACTTGGATTACTTCATTCTTAGATATGAATTATCCAAGTAACCTACATAAGAATTTCAGTCTGCTGATTTGCTGTTTTGTTTTTCATTGTCCTCCACATCCTTGAGGATTCAAGTTATGCAACAAATCAAGCTTATAGTAAGGGCTGTTAAACTAAACGTTATTATGCACTGATTTTATAGAAACAGTGAATTTTACAAAATAGTGAATTACTTTAACAAAAAGGCTAGAATCAAACTCAGAGCTGAACTAATTCAGTTAATTTTATGAACATCATTTACACAGCAGCTTTCACAGATTTAAATGAAATACTCACTCACAGGAACCTTAGTGATGTTGTAAATCATGATCACTTGGTTTAGTTCCAAAATTATGCATATCATAAATTTATGGTCGGCTTCATTGTATATTCTGTCCTCGTAATCATTTATTTTGGACAAATTCCTTAATGAGTAATTGAGAAACCTTGTTAACTTTTTTTTTTCTTTAAAGTTCCTCATGATGTTTTTTTTTCCATTTATCAGAAATATGATTAAAGACAGCATGTGTATTTTGTCAGATGGACAACTACCTCTTAAATACTCCTACAGAATGGGTATTAGTGGAGTCTTACAGGCACGTGCAACTTTCTCCAGTTAAAATATACACAGCCCAGCCTCCATGGTTCTTTTCTGTAACCTGCAGACCACTTATACCCTGTGTATTTTGAGATGGCTGCAACAGGATTTGTTACAATTCCACTGAATCTGAAATCCTGTCACTTGAGCCATGCCATACAATTGCATGCAATGTCATGCAGATGCTCAAACTATCACCACCATTTTATTTCAGGCATGGGAACCACAGTAACCCATCTCTCTCATGCTCTCAGCAGAAGCTCTTCTCCACAGCAGGAGCAGCTCAGCAGCTGGAAAAAAAGATTTTTTCCAGGTTCTTCCTTCCCAAATGGGCTTCAGGAACCCCAGGAAGAGGGGCATATGAGTTTCAAAGCAGATTCAGTATTGACTGGAGCTCTCTTGATGTGTTAAAATTACGTTCAAACCTTTAGCTGTAAAGGACAGTAGCCACTGAACTGGGATGTGATTTTTCTGAGGGAAGGAAAACTGCCTGTGTAAGGTAAAAAGTGTTTGCTTTATCTTTAGAAGCCAGTTGGAACATATTAGTCAGATAACAAACATTATTTTCAAAGCTTCTTTATGATAATTTGTTTCACTTTTTCACTTGTAACTGTCTGCCTATGTATCAATTAATCTAAATGTGTGTACATACATCAGTATAAGTACATATTTCTGTACATGACCTATCCTATTTATAGTATGTATTGCATTAGAAATTAAAGCTATAGTTCTAAAAAAATCAAGGTTTTTTGAACAGTATTTCTTTTTTCTCCTGTCTGCTTTCTCTATTTGCTAGATACAAGGAATTCTGGGCTTCAGGAATCTACATGTTAAAAAATTTAATCTGAAGCCTACATTTGACAGTAGGAAAAATGAATGTGTTAACTGTTTATGCTTGTTAAACACAGTGGGACACATTTACCATTAGAGCAAACTGACAAAACTCCTTTGAATTGAATGAATCCATGATAATTTACTTTGCTGATTAGATTGTCCTCCACCTCCCCATCTAGCAGAGCAATGTATGTCTTTTGAGGAAAGAAACTGCCCCAGTTTTGAAGATCAAACAGGACTGCTTGGCCCACAGGAGTAGGTCACTAACCACTAGTTATGTGCATGCCTCTGTATGCGAGTGTGCATAGGCTTCCACAAAATGAGAAAATATTTGCATTCCTTTTTGTGGACTGAAGGAGGAAAATTACTTTGGGCTACATCCAGTTCACAGGCTCTAGGTCTGGAATAGCAATGTCTTCAAACTCTGAAGCACAGCCATCATTCTGATTATCTGCTTTGCCTTTTTTCTTGACCTGGATTTGTGGGAATCTTTTTGTATTGGTTTCTGAATGGTGACATTCTTCATGGGAAAGGTTTTCTTTCTGCCTAATGTGTACCATGTAGAAGAGAACTGAATCTGTTGTCATTATCTTACGTGTGCATCTAATTTTATAGTGCTATATAAGTGAGACCCTGGAGCGTGTTCAGAGAAGGGCAACAAAGCTGGTAATGGGTATGGAGCACAAAGCTTATGAGGAGTGGCTGAGGGAACTGGGAGGAGGCTCAAGGGAGACTTTATCTCTGTCTACAACTGAATGACGGTTGTAGAGAGGTAGTGCTTGGCCTCTTTCCATGTAAGCAGCAATAGGACTAGAGGGAATGGCCTCAAGGTGCTCCAGGGGAGATTCAGGTTGGACATTAGGAACTAGTTCTCCGAGACAGTGGTCAGGCACTGGAATGGGCTGCCCAGGGAGTTGGTGGAGGCATTCAAGAAACATTTAGATGTTGTACTAAGGGACACAGAATCATAGAATGGTTTGGGTTCAAAGGAACCTTTAAGATCATGTAGTTCTAACCCCCTGCTATAGGCAGGGACACCTCCCTCTAGACCAGGTTGCGCAAAGCCCCATTCAGCCTGGCCTTGAATGCTTCCAGGAAGGGGGCATTCACAACCTCACTAGGCAACCTGTTCTAGTGTCTCTCCATCCTCACAGTAAAGAATTTCTTCCTAATATATAGTCTAAACCTAGTTTAAAACCATTTTCCCTCAACCTGTTACTACGTGCCCTTATAAAAAGTCCCTCCCCAGCTTTCCTATAGGCCCCTTTCAGGTACTGGTAGACCACTATAAGGTCTCCTCAGAGCCTTCTCTTCTCTAGGCTGAAGCCCCAGCTCTCTCAGCTGGTCTTACAGGGGAGGTATTCTAGCCCTCTGTTCATCTTCATGGGCCTTCTCTGGACCTGCTCCAAAAACTCCATGTCCTTTTTGTGTTGACAGGCTCCAGAACTGGATGCAGTACTTCAGATAGGGCATCATGAGAACAGAGCAGAGCAGCAAGAGCGGAGTAAAGGGTCAAAGTTGTTTAATGGGAAATATTAATGATAGGTGGACAGTTGGACTGAATGATCTCAGAGGTTTTTTTCCAATGATGGTGATTCTGTGATAGCATTTAAATAAACCACTCTGAAATATCTCTTCATAACAGAGCATACCATGGTAACCAATGACATACTGCCTCTTATTGGTAGCAAGTTGTTTCCCTGTTCTCAAATTGTGTCTAACTTTTTACATTGTTTTTGGAAAAGGGGAATTTTTACTGCTTCAGCTGCTGAAGTGTAATCTCCTTCCTGATGGTAATGCTTTATTTGTGCAGTAACAAAGAAGTCATTGCATAACTCTCTGAACATCCTAAATCAGATGATTTGTTTAGAATTGCAGATTATGATCAAAGGGGCTAATAATATACCCGAACCATATTTCTGTCATCATAAATACATACAAAATAGAGCAATTGAAAACACTTTACAATCCGTTTTGAAGAGTGTGATGCCAAGTAATCAAGACACATGATGCCAAAATTTTTATTCTTAATTAAATATGCACTGTAACACAGAAGAATGAAAGCATGAATGAGAAGACACTGGCACTGTTAGTGATTTTCACTCATTCTTCTCAAGTTAGTAAGCACTTGCTCCACATCAGCAATACAAAACTGCAAACTACATCATTTGAGACAACATATTTTGTACGTGTTTTCAGGCACTTTCGTCCTACGGGTAAATTGAGACACACTAAAACATAAAGATGTGTAATGAATTCTGACAAACTGTAGTGCTCCAAATGAAAACTTTTACTTTCACATTTGCTTAAAATGTTGTTGATACTGTAGGCATCCAGTACCAGCAAGGCCTGCATGTTCTACAGTGACATAATTTATTTATACTTAACATTTGATTGAAGGTTGTGCTCTTGTGTTCTTAGTTGACCGCTGACCTGTTTGTAAATATTCAGCATATAGATTGATTAAATACTGAAATTGCATGACCTCTAATGTGATTAAACACCTGCACTGATTTTATATTTAATTATTAATAAAAGCAGCTAATTATTTTGCATGACCTTTTGCCACGAATATATCTTTTGACTGTTTTTCAGATCAAAAAGCACCTTCAGAAATAGAGATCAAAGGAATTTATCTTCAGCTAGTAGAATCGGCTCCCTTTATGATCTACAAACTGCTTGTTTGAAGTCAAAGCTTGGTTTTACTTTTGCTTTGCCTGAGATTACATGAACTGCTAATCACTCAGTGTTTGGATATTAAAATGGAAATTGGATCTTATTTTTTATTTATTGGTTATCCTTAGCTTGCACACATGCACAGATCTGCATATGCCCACTCACTGTTACTTGATTACAAAGCTGATCTGTTAGATTAGATAATCACTGAGAATACTGAGGAAAAAGTTAATACAAGCTTAAAAAAACATTCAAATTATTTTTGAAATGTGTTCTTCCATAGACCAGAATCATATATCTCAAAGTGAACCTGCAGTTGATTGCACCCTTATTTGCTGCATTCTGATGAATAATAAAGAGATGCTCTGTTTAACCATGGGTTAAACAGAAGGTGTGGGTGGGGGAGGGGTGGGGAGGGGAGGAATCAGCTTTTTCCACCTTGAAAATATTGATATTCTTCCATTTTAAATAAAACCCTAAGAGCTAAGAGTAAAGAAGTGCAGGATGCTGGTATTCTGCAGGTTGCATACAGTGAGTTTAGAAGTATGTGACAACACTCCTTTTGACTACTACTAGTTCCAAATCCAAAATAAAAGGGCCATGCAGCTAAAAGAAATTTAAGTACATCTTGAACAATTAAATATAAAATAATCAAGCCTAAATCATCCTATCCCAAGACAGCTGTTTAAAAGCAGAAGGTCTCAGATTTGGTGCCTCTCAGTTAGCCTCCACTTGCAGGTATGACTCATACTCTAAAATAAAGCAGTTAGAGCCCCTTTCTTTTTTAAAATAGTAATGAACTTGCTTCTGCTTAATTCTTCCCCTTGGAGGTAAAAGTACTAATGTCTCTCAATCTTTTCTTTCAATCATACCTAAAAATATTACGTGAAAAGATGGATGTTTTGTGCTACATAATGAGTGCCCACTTTGAAAAGTATCTGCATCACTTGCATGCACAGAAGATGCACAGAAAAGAATAGACACATTGTGTCTGTAAAAAAAATATTTTTTAAAAAAGTCTGAAGAATATTTTATTTCCCTATTTTTTTCCCCTGGGCTTTCTCGAAAATTCAGTACAAAACCAGAATGAAAATATACTCTAAATTATTCAGTCAAGCTTATTTCTATCATTTGAAGTCTGAAATGAAAGTTCCAACGTGTTAATATTTTTCTCTAGTTGAGATGGTAAACTTATTTTTCAAATTAGATTTTTTAAAAACACAGTAGCTCAGAAATCTAGCACTATGTCTCTTGATAAAAGAGCTTTTATGAAGGGATGGGCTTAAAGTGTTAAAAACAAAGCTGTGCAAGTAATCGGAGAATAAAAAAATGGGCTTGAAAATTGTAAAAGTATATATTGCTTGTCACATCTCTTTACAAAGACCAATCTTCCTATACTGAAAAGCCTCATACATTCTGATCAACCTAACTCCATCACATGAAACTGGCTGTTACTGTTTTCTCACCTTGCCTCCTTCCCTCCTCAGCTGCAGACTCCATTTGTGGTCCAGAAGGCCTTAATACAAACTTTTCAATACTTCGTGTAAAAAATATAATTGTACATACAATAATAACTTATTTGATAAGGGGAAATGGTTTAAAACTAAAGGAGGGAAGATTAAGATTTGATGCCAGGGTTTTTCACTCACAGAATGGCAAGGTGCTGGTACTAGCTGCCTAAAGAGATTGTAGCAGCTCCATCCCTGGAGGTCTTCAAGGCCATGCTGGACGGACCCTGGGCAGCCTGATCTATTGGCTGATATCTTTACAGAGACTCAAACACCATGATCAAGCTTCATTCTCAGTACTGCTACTAACTGGGCTTGACACCAAGCACACATCAGTGCAAAAACGTGTGCAAGGCCATTTTAGGTGACTCAGCTGATAATGAGCTCCAAATAAAAGCACTACTGTATGAATGGAATGTTGTTTCTGCATTAGAACAAGATAATTTACTAATAGTTCTTTTCAGAAGGGTCTTTTTACTTCATCAGAGGTCTCTGATAGTCTTCGCATGCTCAGCAGATAGATATGGTCACAGAGATTAGATAGATGGAGTAATTTATAGGTAGAAAGAGTTGAGCTCTTGTTTGCCCAGCCATCTGCAATACCGCTGAGCCTTGAGTTAAAAACAAGTTAGCCCACAGTGTGACAAGCACATCAATAGGCTCGTTATGTTGAAAGACTACTAATTTTTGGTGCTGGACACACAAGACCTGTGTGACAGAAAACTTGAGAAGTCAGACAATGAGCAGTACACATGTTTAGACAGCAATGATTTATGTTTAGCAGGTATCCATATGTTTAGTTAAGCGTCGGGAGGATTTGTGAACCTGAAGTACGCAGCCGATGAGGAACCAAGGGAGGAAGTGTTGGGTAATAGGGCATAAAAGATGTAACGCTGTCTCTGCATGTGCTTCTCTTTGCAGGACGTCCGCCATTTCAATCGCAAATAAAATCTGCAGAGCAGGGCCCATAAAGCCTTGGATCGGGGTGACTGCTCTCCTCAGTGCGGTCCCTCAGTACAGAGCCGGGCCGCTACCCTCGAGGAGGCCGCTTGGAGCCGAGGTGCGGCCGTGGAGCCTGTGAGCACAGCTTCCCGCCACTGCTCCCCTCCATGGAGCCGAGGTGCGTCCCCCAGGGTGGGGAACTCGCTGCAGGTAAGTTGGGGCTTCCTGGCAGCCTCGAGCTCGGTAGGCTGGGGAGGCGGTAAGAGAAGCTAGGCGAGCTCGCGGCCTCAAGAGATGCCCTCGGCCCGCCGCCATTTCGGGGCCGCGGTGGGGCGGTGTCTGTCGGCCGCGGCCGTTGCGGCGTCCACGGACTGCCGTAGGTGGGCATGGCTGCAGGCGAAACTGATCATTTTTTTTTTTGTTTGTTTCTTTTTTAATGCAAATAACACTTAAGCACGTTGTATTGTTGCTAAATTGTCTTCTATAGGTGCGTTTTTGTTTGTTTGTTTTTAATGCTGTTCGGCTTTTAAAAATAAGTCTTTTTTCATTCCGTGCTTTTATCAGTCACTAACAGAGCAAATTGTTTCCTTTTCTTAATTTGAACGAAGTAGCTCTTAAATTGAATTAAAGTGCAAAGCATTATTTATTTTGTGTGGTCTCGGTTGTGAATGCTTGGCACCTCACGTTCTTAGTTTGCTGTCTTTCAGTGCTTCATAAATTATTACTCAAATGCTTCGTTGTGATTATAGTTAAGTTAGTATCTATAATGTAGTAAAGCTTTGGTCTTTTACTGTATATTTTCCATAGGCTTCTAGGAATCTATCTCTGTGCCTCGTCTCAAGAACATTTGCTTTCTTCTGGGCCGTGTCACCTTTAATTCTTCCAATATAAAATTTGGGTAGGAAAGCCAAGCCTTCTTGTAAGTTATTTAAAGGAAACTTCTCCACTGAGAAGTACTGATGTGGCAGGTTTAAGATCCTGTATGAGAATGGAATTACTTGGATAAAATTTGAACAGTATGGTGGTGTTCTATTCAATGTATATGGGAAGAGAAAAGGTGCAAAATAATCTGTGTAATCTTCTAGGCTATTTATTTTTTTTTTTAATCTGCTCTGAAATCCTGCATTTAGGAACAGCTTGTTGCACTTGTTGTAATAGGTAGAACTTGGAGGTACAGCTACTTGTCAGCCTGAGATTATGATTCAGGGTCCAGAATACCAATTGTGGTTTTATATTTAATGTAACTGAATGTTGTTGGCACATGTGAATATTTGTAATTGACTAACGGTCTGACTTCCACTTATAAAGCTGTAATGAAAAGCATATCCTTAATTTCCAAAGCAAGTGGAGTTACATCCAATTGGTTTGATTACAGCTATGTTTTGGAAAGTAAGCATCTGTGTCATTGTAAGAGCAGAAAAATGCACACCATTGAGTTAGACGTTAGTTTCTGAACAGCAGGCTTTATATGATAAATTCCCTTTTGTGTCCACCCCTGAAAAACGTGGGATTAGTAACAGTAATGTGTGGTAGATTGACTAGGTAACATTGTAAATAACACAGCAAAAACAAACAAACAGATCTCCTTGAAAAATAAAACCAGTGCAAGATGAATTCTCCACTTGTAGTTGGAATGTATACATAATTTAAAGCAATCAGAAATCTCTTGCTTATGTTATGTTTTCTTACTTGGTCTATTCTGATGGGAATAGAACAAAAGCAGAATCTTTTTACCTCTTTAAGCCATCTGTATTTCATACACTGTCCCTGCTATCAATTGTTTGTAACGTTTCTTTAATAATAGTGATAGGGTTGAACTTTTGAGTGATTTAGGATACTTCTTTGTAAAATCTGGTATGTTTTTTTCTCTTATAGAAGCGTCACTACAACAGTATGTTGGGGTGGCTGGGGGAGGGAGAAAGGTTTTAAGAGAACCAACCCTGTCAGCTGATTCTGTTCAGAAAGCAAGATGTCAAAACAGCCCAAACCTGCAAAGAGCTAAATATGTAATATAGGTATGGCAGTATTGACATTCTTGTTGTTGAGAGAGTAGTTTTCTTTGGTATCTAAAAATGGGAGTTTGCACATTTTCAAATGTGAGGAAATAAAGTACAATTTCTTCACATGATCTCACTGAACTCTAGTGTATACTAACATTATAAAAGGCTAAACAGGTTGGTTTATGCACATTTAATTCTGGATGTGCTTGATGCTTCACTTGTCTTACTTAGCACACGTATGCAAAGTTTTCTGTTCGTGAATGCTACTAAGTGTTCACAAGGCTGTTCTCTTATTTTTTTTTTCCTATGCTTTTTGTGTTTTGTTAATTTCTTCGGAGATATTTAGAAGACCTAGGATTACAAACTTCTTATAATAAGTGCTAATTTTAGCCCTGCATCATTTCCCTGCTTGGTTAGGCACTTTTTTGAAGATCTGAGCTTTAGTTGCTTGTGGTGCACTCATCTCTCTGAAGTTTGCTGTTCACGAGATGTGTTTGTGCATCATGTCTAGTCACCTGAACTCCCTCTGTAGCCCAGGAAGGGAAACAAGTGTTTCTGGGGCATGACTGACTTAATCACACGGCAGATGTACGAATCGCTTCTCTCACTGTTGACTTTAGAAATCCCTGTTTCTGCCCATTGATCTTAACGGAAGTCTAGACAGTTAGCTCAGCTGAAGTCTTCTACTCTGTAGATTTCCGTATTCAGGAGGAGATAAATCCTGCCCCTTAAGTCTCACTGAAATCCGGAGGGGGTTATGCTTGCTTATGTTCTTAGTGCTAGGCAATGTTTTATATAGTTGGTGAATCTAAGAAGCTCTTTAATTATTTTTTGGGAATTTATCTGACTTCGTTTCAGAGGTCAACATGATTTAAGAATTAAATGGTTTGAAGAAATAAATTTCACAATACGTTTTAATTGAGTTTCTTTGTGCTTTTGACATTTCAGATTTTTTGTTTGTTTGTTTCAGTATCATTTTAACATCTTGTTCTTTTTATATAAAAGGAGATATTTGAAAATGGCTATGCTGAAGGTGTTGTTTAGACTAATGGTAATAAAACTGAATGTTTCAGTAAGTATGTACATGTTATATATCTTTGTTTAAAAATGACACTGCCAAGCAGCATTGGTTTAATAAACATTTTACATATTTTACAATAAAAGCTGCTTAATTGGAACACAAGGCATACTTTAGTTCATCTTGATTATACAGCTGTCCCATTATCATTATTTATTATATACATAAAAGACAGCATTATGTTAGGCATACTAATTAAATCAAGTTTATTTCATTGTTGCTTAATGTTATAGCCATATGTGTCTGCAGCTCAGTTCTGCTAGAGCGCTTGCATCGTTTAGTGAACTATTTTGTGTTCCATTATAACAGGTCAGTAACTTGGTTGCCATCATGTAGTGCATGAGATCACACAGATATGGGTGATTTTTCACCTTTATCTGCAGCATGTAATTGACAAACCTGTTGAAGTGAAAATTGTGCAGACAAAACTGTTTTTCCTATTATGTTTGTACCATTAATGCCAGACCATACACTTAATTTGGATTGTAAACTTTTAAAATATTTATAATGTGATGTTGTGTGGGACTGTGAAATAACTTTCAGCTGCACAGCAGCGGTGGCAGCAATTTAGTGCTGCCCTCGTAAGTCCTTTAGTTTGTAACCATCTATTTCAAGTATGAGGAGAACAGAGCTCTTTGATGCCTGGAAGTTAACTGCATTATAGTCTATTTTGTGTCTTACTACATGAATTCTCAAAGTCTTCAATTTTGGATGATAATGGTCTGAACAAGAAATTGATGTTCTCAAAACAGTAAGGTTTTTGTCAGAGGCATTTGAAGTTTCTTCCATTATTAGATGTGAGTTACGTGTGTGAACTTAAGGTTGATACCCAGGTGTGATGTCCTGTAACAGCAAACAATTCTTCAAATACTTAATGATTTCAAATAAGTTCAGGTTTTGGTTTTATTTTTGAAGGCCTTGCCACTTTAAATCTGAGTATTTCCCTGTTTCTGTAAAGACCACTGAAACTAACCCTCCTATCACTGTGGTTTCCATGTCTTCAAGGTCAGCCAAAAATTTATGGGTAGGGTTCAGACAGATGAATTATTTAAAATTCACCTCCCTTACCCACAAACACTTCCTGAAGGACTTCTTAAAAGTTCTTGAGCAGAAGCTTTGCCTGTGTGAGCTGATTAGCTAATCCCTCAATGTCTGGTTTAGGCAGGCGTTTCTGTGATAAGAGCCTGATAGAGGAACCCAAAACTGCCTAGGGAACACTCAGCTCATCCCAAGGTCACTGTTTTGGTGGGGCTTTTTTGTTTGTTTGTTTTACTTCATCACTTTCTTTTTCTCCTTAGTGAGTAGTCCATTTTCATCTGACCGCTGACTTTAAGTTTAACCCTTTCTGAGCTAACTGAGGTTAGGGAAAGGTTCTTCACCAAGAGACTTCCATAATTCCAATGCATGTTTTGATATTCTTTAACAATAATGTGAAGTCTTTGGAATTTAGAGTAGTGCTACATATATGAAGTTTCCAACTGAGAATAAAGCGAACTTTAAAGATGATTATCTAAAATATATGTTTTTTTTCTTATTTTTGAGTCTTTCTTTCTGTTTACTTGTTGTGGGCAGCCTCAGAACTGGGGTGAGATCTGTCAGCATGGTATCTTCCTGTACCAAGTGGTACAGGAACTGGTGTAGGAATTGCTACAGGAACAGTATGAACTGCTGCATCAAATGCAGCTGCAGAAACAGCAAATCACTGTAGAAAGGTAGCGTTTGTGTCTCAGATTTAACCTGATTATTTCTGCTTTCTTGCTAATTTTCTTACCTGAAGGAATGGCATGAAGCTGCTTCAGAGGAGGGTCAGATTGGGGATTAGGCAAAGATTCTTCACCAGAGAGTGTTTGGGTACTGGAACAGATTCCCTGGGGCACAGGCCCAATCTTCTGGAGTTCAAGGAGCATTTGGACATTGCTCTCAAACGTAGGATTTGAGAATTTTGGGTGATGCTGTGTAGAGCCAGGAGCTGGATTCAATGATCCCTTGGGTCCCTTCCAAGTCGGAGTATTCTGTGATTATATCTAAGGTCCTCAAAAGATCTTTTATCACCTCTTTGTTCCCCTTTGTCATCTACCATTGAGCTGTTCAGGGCAGCTCGTGACTGCTTGGTTTGAGGTAATCCTAAACAAGTATATAAACTGGGAGAAGAATTCTTTGAGACTTAGGGGTCCTGGTTGATGAAAAACTTAACATGAGCTGGCAGTGTGCTCTTGGATTACAGAAGGCCAATGGTATCCTGGGTTCCATCAGAAGTAGGGTGGCCAACAGGACCAAGGAGGTGACTGTCCCCCCTCTGCTCTGCCCTTGAGAGGCCCCATCTGGGGTACTGCATCCAGGCCTGGGGCCCCTGTGCAGGGAAGATGAGAAGCTTTTGAAGAGGGTGCAGAGGAGGGCCACAATGATGATCCAAGGTCTGGAATGCCCCTCCTGTGAAGACAGGCTGAAGGAAGGCTTGTTCAGCCTGAAGAAGGGAAGGCTGCAAGGACACCTCATGGTACCTAAAGGGAGTTTATAAACGTGGGAAAACAATTTGTATGAGTAGATAGTGATTGAAGAAGGGGGAATGGTTTTAAACTAAAGGAGGGGACATTTAGGTTAGATGTCAAGGGAAAGCTTTTACTGAGAGTGTTGAGGTGCTGGAACAGGTTGCCCAGAGAGGCTGTGGATACCATGTCCCTGGAGGTGTGTAAGGCCAGGTTAGATGGGACCCTGGGTAATCTGATCTAGTTCTTGCTCTAGTGGCAAGCAACCCTACCTTTGACTGGGGAATGGAATCTTGATGATCCTTGGGGTGCCTTCCAACTCAAGCCACTCTACAAATTTATGATTTCTAAAATTTTTTTGTACTTCTTTCAGCATCTGAACACTTGCTCAGTGATCTTCCACAGCTGAGACTTATCTTTAGGTTGGATATTAGGAGAAACTTTTTCTCTCAAAGGGTGGTCAGGCACTGGAATGGCTGCCCAGGGAGGTGGTGGAGTCGCCGTCCCTGGCAGTGTTCAAGAGGCGCCTGGATGAGGCGCTACGAGAGATGGTTTGGTGCTTGTGGCACCGATAGGAATGGGAGGGTGGTTGGACTAGATGATCTTGTAGATCATTTCCAACCTTGTGATTCTGTGATTCTAAGTAGGGTTTGAGAGCAAGAGGGCTGGTGATAGGTTTCCTTCTTTGTGTCAAGAATCTGGAGACACCAGGCCTGTTTGACATCTGTTTTAGCTGATCCTGTCCTCTGACTGTGCTCTCAGTGAGGTTTGAGGCTTTGCATAGGAAACTTGTCATTGGTCTGTATGCCTTAGTGAGGGTGCTACTTCTAGCTGGGCTGCTGAGAGAATCAGAAACCTCCTCCTTAGCACTGAATGCAAACAGAGCTTTCTAAGTTGTTATTATTACTGTAACTTAGGTACCAGACGTGAATGATTCTTCTTTCTATTCCTGTTGATATATTTTGACATTAGGAGCTAGGATGCATGATGACTTCTTTCTGCTCTTGTCATGGTCTTGTTTTGTAATTTCCAGTCTAAGATAATTTCTGGTTTAGTTCTTAACCTTTTTCTTCCTAGTCTATAGTGTCATTTCTATGCTGATGTGAGCAAAAATATTATTGATATAACTGTAGCTGCCAATATGCTTTTAGAGGAATGCATTCACAGTTGCTTGTCTTTGGTGTGATACTTCCTGAAAGCAACAGCTTGCCTTGCAATTTTTGCTAATGCACAGTTGGCGAATCTCTAGCAGCATCATCCAGTGTGTAATTTTCTAGGAGCTTTTTATACAGTGGTTTGTGAGAGAGCAGCTTTCCATTTAGGGAGGTGTGGGAAACTTGAATTGGTTTCTGCAATACCTGCTTTTAGTCCTGGAAACATCTCTTTCTGTGATCATAAAAGGAGAACGAGATGGGGATAGGAAGAGCAAAAGACAAGAGAGAAATAAGCTGTTTATTCTCTATAAAATCTTCATAAAATTCATTGTTTCTAGAAATGCATGTAGGTATATCACCGCTAACCGTGAATTACCTGGTTTCAAGATTCCAATAGTATTATTTCTCCAAATATTGGGGTTTTTTCGGTCGTGTTTCTAAAGAAAACCATCTTTGTTATCAGTACTGTTTTGTGGATTTTTTTGGCTTTTCTTTGAATAGCAGCCCTACGAGAGTTTTTTGCACAAAAGTAATTCCCTTTTTTCAGAGTAAGAACTGTGACTGCAGAAGTCTGTATGGAAATTTAAAGAGGAAAAAGCCTCTTTAAATCCAAATCTCATTGCTTAATTCTGTGCTGTGAGGATTAATGTGGATTGCTGTTAAGTGTTTTGATAACTGGTTTTAAAGCAAAGCTAGAACGGTTTATGTGATTTATTTATTTATTTACTACTGTGAATCACTGGATATTTCAACTACAAGGGCTGAGAACTTGGAATATTCAGAAAGGACTTCCTAACTTCTTGGCCTTCTAGTAGCGTAGACATCCTTTCAGTAGTGGATTTTCAGAGGATGTATGGACTTACTGATTTACTTTCATAATGAAGAGGTATGGGCCAAGGCATATGAAGGGCAGGATCATAAAGCATCAGTGGTCAAACAGACAACTGATTCTTTGCTGTATGAGTGGAAATAAACAACACGATAGAAAAAAGGTATTGATATTGATTTTTTTTTTTTTTTTTTTTTTTTGTAATGATAAAAAATGTGTGGATAGTCACAAAGCACTCAAATTAAATACTGTTTTTCCCCATACCTTCTTGCAGCTTTCTTGAATGTAATTTGTGAAAAAATGCTTGTACTGACAAAATATATTACAAAGCAGAAAGTTAGTATTGCCTTTCTCTTCTATAAAAGCAGGTGAACCAGAAAGATTTTGCAAAGAGTTCCCCAGAGAACTCAAAATGAGAAAACAGCAATAAAAATCCATTTGAAAGAAGAATTTGTCTGCCTTAATCTATAGCTCTGCTCTGCAGATAAACTTTGTAAGAATGGAGCTTGATGTGTGTGTTGAGTGATACCTGGGTGAAACTTATGTTTAAGACAATGAGAATCTGGGAAGTGTATTTCAAGTTCAAAGGCAAAGATCTTTGATCCTTAAAAGTTACTACATACTCTTCTTTCTGTGTGATTCTAGGTATCTCATTTTATGCACAGCTTTGATGGTAGCTCAATTACTGGCATGGTTCTGTGTTTGCAAAGTGCTTCCTTTGATGTATAAGGCAAAAGAGCCTTACAGCAGATTGTTGTCCCACAGCAGTGTAGATTCTTTTGGGGGGAAGTAACTTATGCTTTTCCCATGGAATTCTTAAAAAACTTGTGTGAAATGGATTTTAAAAGGCAGAAATCATGCAAAGATATTGTTTATGTATTGAATGATGTAGGTATATAATGGTATAGATAGTGTTGGCTAGTTTCTGAGATCTTGCTGTTTCATTAATCATTTTCAGTACACTGATGCTTAGGCTAATTGTTTTTGCATGGGTAGAGCAGAAATGTAAGATTTCAAGTGGAGAACAATAATTCTGAACATGGGTCTAGATGGATCCCTAGGAATTTCTATCTTACACTTTGTGCTCATGCTTCAAGATGTGAATGGTGTGTATCTGAATGGGTGGCATGCAAGGAATGTACAGGAATGTTCAGTAGCATAGGGAAGGTGGGGAAAAAAAACCCCAAAAGGCATCTGTTTTTCTAAATGCCTCTGCTGGGTAAATAAATACATAATGTGAGGTGACTTATGTCTAAAGTTGAGGGGGAAATTATCAGTTTAGTGATTCAGACGATCTGGTGAAAGGATGGCATGAAATGCCTCACTGAATTCTGTGCTGTTACTGTTTCAGATATTCAACACCATTTATTGTAGTGCTTCATTCATAGCTTCTTGGATAAAAAGATTTAAAAAATAGGATGATTGAGAATTTTTGTGTTAGGGCTAGGAGAAAAGCATAGGGAGGATTTTATTCAGTGAAAGTTTCTTTGCTGTTGCAAAGAACCTTATTGATGTGAATTTGTGTAAGTTACATGTGAACACGTGAATTCCTGTTTTGAATGGAAAGGACTGACTTTACAGTTCTTGATGGCAGGAATTGAAGAAAAGGCACCTTTACTCCAGCCTGAGTCTGCATTTTGTTAGCAGTATCTCTGAAAAGACTTTTCTGCAAGCGTGAGATATGATGCTTATGAAGACTTAAAACCAAAGGTACAGCAGTACCAGGTATCCAAAACTGGAAGCTACCAATATCCTCAGGTGTTTGTTTTTATTTTTAGAGAATTTTTAAAGTTTTAGAGACTTTTTGATACCCTATCAAGAAATCGTATGTGTTGGGTCTAAACTAATATAATACCTTTCTTCAGCCATAGGGTTTTAGTGATTTTTTTTCTTTTATTTTTTTCCTAGGATTTTTAGCATTTTCACTTCTGTTTTAGTTGAAATAACATTGCTATTTAATATGTTGCTAGTATAAGCCTGTTTGAACTGTTTTCTGATTTCCATAATTGTTATCAAATGCTATGTTTATTGGTGTTAGTACTGAAGCACAGCTCATGGATGTTTTAGTCTCACATTGTAGACTATGTAATTGTAGTTATTTATATTTCTTCTGTTGTCCTAGGTTGATTTTTGGATTGTGGTAGAAATAAGATAATTGGTCTCACTGTTAAATGGCTTTCAAAGCTAAGGAAAGTGTGTGCAATTTGCTTTAATAAAATCATGGTGAAGGTATTTTTTCTTTTTTTCTTTTTTTTTTTTTTTTTTGTATGCAATAGGAGTCAAAGACAGAAGAGAAAATCAAATCTGGTATTTGAAAATATCAAAACTGGCACTGGCTTTTGCCATTATCCACTCCAAACCACCAGGAAAGAGCTGCAAAGAATACACTGAGCACCTTGCCAAACTTGTATCTGAACAAGACTTCAACTGGAAATGGAAAGTTAAAGCACTAGAAGCTGAAATTTTTCGATTACGTCAGGAGCTTCTTTTGAACAAGATCTGTCAGAGAGTCTGCTTGGAAAATGGTGAGTTTCTGAAATCATTTCTGACAATCGCCATGCTGCAGTAGCAAGAAATAAAACAGCTTTCGTGTAGCCTGCTCTGTTTCTTGTATGTAGATAATAGAGTTCTAAGTGCTAAGGTGCCTTCGTGGCTTTCCAGAAACCCTTAGACTGTAGAACAGTTACAGAAGTTGTGATGAGAGATAGCTTGAAAATTTAATACTTTGTCAGAACTTATATTTTAACCCTCAAAATCAACATGTGTCATATGGAATAATTCCAGAAAAATACAAATATTACTGTATGCATGTTAATTCAAAATATTACTCCATAGTCTGCAAGATGCTAGTGTCTTAAAGACATTGTTTTTTTAACTACTTTAAACAAGCTTAAAATTAGAACATAGGCCTAATATGTTGAAAGCATGAATCCCTGATACATATGACAAGGAAAGGTAGGACAGGCAGAGAACTATACGCATGCTCTCTCTGTTAATGTGAACAGACACTGGATTCTGTGGGTATTTTGTGGAATCACAGCTCTCCAAGATCATCTGGTCCAACCAGTTTATTATTATAAATGATGTATTAATGTAAGTTTGACACTGTAGGGTCCAGGAAAACCTTTTAAGTAAGGAATATGGTAATTAAAGACTATTTTAGCTGGAAGGAAGGGTATCTAGCTAGTTACTTTCAAAGTTGTGATTATTATTATTATTTTTTTTTTTTTTAAGGAAGTTATCTAATGGAAAACTTGATGAGGCTTTAATGATGTAATGGGAATAAGTGCACTCACAGCAAGTTTACTGATGACACTAAGCTAAATGGTACAGTTGATATAACAGAAGAAAGGGATAGCATCCTAGGGGACCTGAACAAGTCTGAGAAGTGGGGCCAAGTGACCCTAATGAGATTCAACAAGGCCAAGTGCAAGTTGCACTCAGGCTGGGGCAATCCCGGATGTGTACAGACAGACTGGGAGAAGAGAGCATTAAGATCAGCCCTGTGGAGAAGGACTTAGAGGTTCAGGTGGGTGAAAAGCTTGATGCAAGCCAAGAGTGTGTATTTGAAGCCTGGAAGGCCAACAGTGTCCTTAGCTATATCAAAACAGATTGCCAGCAGGGCAAGGGGGGAGGCGATAGTCCTGCTCTACTTTGCCTTTGTGAACACCTGCAGTATTACATTGAGGTCTAGGACCTCCAGCCGAAGACACAGAGCTGTTGGAGCAGATCTAAAGGAAGGCCATGAAAATGATCATAGGGCTGGAGCATTTCTCCAAAGATTAAGGTCTGAGGGAGCTAGGCGTGCTCAGCTTGTGGAAGAGAAGGTTCTAGGGAGACCTCCTTGTGACCTTCCAGTACTTAAAGGCAACTTAGAAACAGAGGGAAGACTGATTTATTTATTTATTTTTACATGGGCTAATAGTGACAAGATAAGAGGGAATAGTTCTCTGCTAAAAGAGGAGAATTAGATTGGATGTCAGAAGAACATCTTTATTTAGAGGATAGTGAGGCATTGACACAGGTTGCCCAGAAAAGCGGTGGGTGCCCCATCCCTGGAGGTGTTCAGTGCCAGGTTGGATGGAATCTTGGGAAGCCTGATCCAGTTGTTGGCAACCCTGTTGACAGATGGGGGTTTGGAACAAGATAATCTTTGAGGTCCTTCCTATGCCATTCTGTGATTCTGTGGTACTGGAATGCTTTTATATTAAAACTGTGCCATTTTTATTGCCTTGTGAAAAGATTGAAAAGATTTCTAGATTATAAATTTAGCTGGGAGGGGTAATGTGTTAGACTTTACTTAAAGATTTTAATGATTTACTTTTTTTTATCACTAGACTCTCTAGAAAAGTGATTTACTAACTATTCATATTTAGTTAGTCTTTATATGCCTCTTTTCTGCCACTTATTCCAAACATGAATAGTAGTTGTGGTCGTAAGATGGGAGATCAGCAGAACATGTCAGTAGACTGCAGATTAAATCAGTTTGCACTGCTAGTAAACCTAGTTAGAAAACATTTTGACATTTTAAATATTTATAGTTGTTCACATCAGCCCCTCCTATCTCACATGATGTCCAAGATGAGTAGGACATTCACATTTTTTCACAAGGGCTTTCCTTAACATTAAAAATTCCGAGTTCTTGGAGTCTAATTTTGATATGTTTGTCTTTTGTGGTGTTTCTTTTGTCTGATTTGACTCTTCCCCCTATCGCCCACCTCCCTCCAACCTTTGTATGGTGTATAAAGTTTTCTGATAATGAAATTGAGCCATCTGTTCTCTTGGAAGGAAGATACTCTTAATCAGACATGTGACTGCTGAGTGAGCATTCATAGTTAAGGTTAAACTGGAGACATGCTCAGTCTCTTATATTTGAGTAAAGAAACTGATAGGATATCAGTTGGTGAGTTCTGTTCACTCTTCTGTTGGTCTAGTTGATAATTTGTATCAAGAGCAGAACAAGAGCTAAAATTAAAGGAAGATGATTGTAAAGGAAGATGATTTGTAGGGGCAAAACCTACCTGAAATAAGGGACATTCTACTACTGAAATTTTCTGCTCTGGAAAATAAAATTCTTCTGTGTTGTGCCTGTCTTGAGATTTTCAGGTTTTTGGATAGGAGTCTGCTGCTGAGATAGGAAGGCACAAGGAGCATGACTCCCTTTTGGAAAGAAAGTAGTGTAAATGGGGTTCCATCCTGTTTGCCTGAAGGTTGCTGTCTAGACACCAAGTTTTCTACCTAATGTTGTACCAGAGAAGTTCCCCTTTGGGCTGAGAGTAGATGGGGTTGTTCCTAGTGCCAGGTGTCTAGAGACACCATGGATTTTCTTCTGCCTCCGTTTGTTTCTACAGCCATGTATTTGGACTTGGCTTTCTGCCTAAAACAGTGCAACCTTTTAGAAGAATTCAGATCCTCAGCTTTTCTCTGGCTCTCTTGTATTCTGTTTAACAATTCTATTAATGCAAAAATAGCAGGGTTTCGCAATCTGTCACCAAAAATACTGTCACAGTAAGAGTCAGATACTGTTAGTCTCCTGCTGCCAATTGAGAGCTAAAGAGTTTGTCTTTCAGCCAAGGTTCACCTTACAGCTGAATCTTCCTTGCACTATGTTCTGAATAATAATAATAATAATAATAGTTTTTTTCTGAGGCTTTGGGGATTATTAGAGATGGCCTATGGAATTTTATTTCCTTCATGTGGGAAACTTGTGAGCTCTTTGAAACTGTGATGGTTGTTTTCTTCATCTAAGGATAAACACAGAATGGATGTACAAGCACTTGAAGAAGAAAACAAAAAATACCTGTTTTTAAAGCCATTTTATCTGAATTATTTTTATCCAACCTTACTAAAGACCCTAAGAAGTGTATGTATCCTTGATGAAGGGGAGAAACATGGTTTACTTAACTAATTTGTTTTTCAGTATGAGTTGCTACATTTTAATGTGCTTTTTATGACATTGCTGTGGTATGCATTCACTGACTGTGTGGAAACACTTATTTGACTTCATGTGAAGTTTCTTTCTGAATGCAAGGACTTTGGTATCCCTTTCATATGGTGGTACTTTGTATGTCAGCCATCCAAGAAGCAAAGCAAATCTTTCTGTAGAGAGACTGTGACAGACTGTGCTAATGTAACATCATGCAGTCCAACAAGAAGAAGTCCTGCATTTTGGGAGAAACACCTCCAGGCACCTGGGCATGCTGGGAGCCACCCAGCTGGAAAGCAGCCTGGCAGAAAAGGGCCTGGGTTTCCTGGTGAACTCCAAATTGAACATGAGCCAGCAACTAGCCCTTCCTGCGAAGAAAGTTAGTAGTATCCTGGGCTACATTAGGCAAAGTGTTGACAGGGAAGTGATCCTTCCTCTGTATTCATCAGTACAGTACAGCATCAGTAGTGCTGATGCCGTACCTCGAGTGCTGAGTCCAGCTCTGGGCTCTGCAGTACCAGAGGGACATAGACAGGAGTAAGTCCAGCAGAAGGCCACCAGGATGATGAAGGAACCAGAGAATTTCACCCATAAAGAGGCTGAGAGAGTTGGGGATGTCATCAGTGTATAGAAACATCTGAAAGGAGGGTGTAAAAAGAACAAAGCCAGGCTGTTTTCAGTGGTGCTCAGTGCCAGGTCAAAAGATAATAGATATAAACTGGAATAAAGGAGATTCCTTCTGAATGTGTCTTAATTTCAACTGGGATGGAATTTGGGGGATTTTTTTTTTTTTTTATTTTATTTTTATTTTATTTTTTTTTTTTTTTTTTTAATTTTTTTTTTTTTTATTTTTTTTTTTTTTTTGTCAGAATGTCTGGTATGATGCTATGTTTTAGTTCCAGAAGAAAAACAGTGTTGATGATACACATGCACACGTGTAAATATAGTTATAACGATGATCCTTTTCCTTTTCTCTAGGTTAGTAAATAAATAGTTTGATCTCAACTCATAAGCTGTACTTTGCTTTTTCTTTTCCCTCAATTATCTCCCACAGGGAAGCTGGGGGAAGTGAGTGAACAACTGTGTGGTGCTTAGCTTCCTGCTGAGTGAAACCACAACAATACAAGGAAGCACTTCTGTGCTGTGCTGGTGATGGAGCGCTGGCACAGGTTGCCCAGAATGTTTGTGGGGTCTCCTGGTTGGAGATGCCCAAAAGTTACATGGGGCAAGAAGCAAAGAGTGTTGGATCAGTTGACCTCCTGAATTTTCTTCCAACCTTGTAATTCTTTGTAGTTGTTTATTTTTCACCTTGCCAATATTGTCCTTACAGCTATGCCTATTGGTTTAAAAGAAAAAAAAAAAAAAAAAAGTTTGACTTTCATTTGATTCAGATTAGAATTGATGTAGAGAAGGAGGCACTACTGAAGAATGAGAACAAAACATTTGAACACTGTTGCCTCTTTGCTTTGGGAGCTGCATGAAAAGACAAAAGGTCTTATAAAGTATTGATTGATTTATTCACAGGTGGAAGCACCTGTCATCTAAAGCAAAATTCTTAACCATGATCAATTCATCAAATCAACGATCGTACTGTTTCTTGGCAGCCTCTGCTGAAGAGATCTGGAAAAGCTTGCAGCTGTTACTGCAACTCAAGAAGGCATAATGGAATACTCAGCCCTTTTTTGCCTGGCAAATATCTGGGGAATGACAATTTAGAGGAGATAGATACGTTGCTTTGACTGTTTTAGGCTGATAGGCTTGACAGATTCCAAGTTAGTTATCTGGGACATATTAGCAAAACTTGTACCGCCCATGTCTTTTGTTTTGCTTATCTTCACCATCAATCTTGGTTTATATTATTCCCTTTTTGTGCAGGGGACAGAAATATACTGAACTGGTTGCTTCTTTAATAAAAATTAATAATAAGGATTTTTCCTCTTTTTTTTTTTTAAATATTATTTTACTCATCCTTTCTTGTATCATTTACAGAAGGTCTTCATCTTCCCTCCTGTGTTTTTAGCTTCAACAGTAGCATGTAGTTGCCAGCACATCCTTCTGTGGTGTGCCTGTGTGTGAAGGTAGAAGCCGAATTCTCATTCACTGTATGTGAGCAACATGACTGTTTTTTGGTTTGGTTTTTTTTTTTCAGCTGTTTCTTGCGGTTGCATTTGACTTTTCAGGATTTTGTCCCCTGATTTCTGCTTACTGCGCCAAGACTTTTGTGGCAGTTTTTACCTCTTTAAGGAATAAGAAATAGGGACAAAAAAAACATTTTGTATCCCTTGTTTTAGCTTGTTTACTTAGTGTGTTTCTCAAGATATTTAGCTGTACCTGTGGAAAAAGGAAGCAGTTTTCTTCCTAGATTAGTATGAATGGAGATGCTTCAGTCTATTTTCTTCTTGTTGTGAGTTACTCTTTCTGCAAAAGCAGAAGCATACAGTACTAGAATAAGCCAGATCTGAAGTAGAAACTGATAAACTTTACAGAACTCCATGTAAGTATGCTTGTTTTGAGACAGAGTTCAGCTGTATCTTCCCTTTCCGCTTCCCATGGGTTGAGTATTTCTTGCCCAGCAGATAGTGACAGAACTTCTGGGTGCTCAGCTTAAAGCCCCAACTTTTCCTCTGGAAGTAGAAGAGGGAGTCAAGTCCTGCTCTGTTTCGAGTAGGGAGAGTGTTAGCCAGTGAAAATATTTTCTGAATAATTTGATACAAACTTCTGAAAAGGAGAAACTTCACTGTGACTTAAATAGCACCTTGTGGTGTTTCCCTTCCTGCTTACATTAACAAGAGTAGTGGGAGAACATAATTGGTGTGTGTGTGTGTGTGTGTATATATATATATATATATATATATTTATAATTTATTTATTTTTTGCTTCCCCTCCCCATCTCTTTCTAGAGAGAAGACAATTAGGTGAATTCAGGTCAGACCAAAACATTTGCATATTTCTCAGTGAATATATCTGGAATCTTAGAAAGAAATGTTCCTCTTTAGTGGAGCATCTTTGGCTTCTTTCTTTCCCTAAGTTACTACTTCTAATGTGAGAAGATTTCCTGTTGGGCGGAAGTCAATGTTTAGTTTGTTGCTATGGAAAAAAGATATGTTTACTTTTGTTTCATGTTTAGGGATGTGGTATGAAGAGATTTTTTTTCCACCCTCCTCAGTGACAAAGGTTGCCTTCTGTCCATACAGATCCATAAGGGGAGCCCAGTCTACCTAAGCACCATGTCAGCAGTTACTTTCTCTAATGCAGACAGTACTGCAGTAATGAACAATCAGTTGACATCAGTGTACTCTTGTGCTTCTACCAGCAGTACTAATGCAAGTGGGCAGCATTGCAAATTGCCTTAGAACCATAAAAGTATTTTAAGGAGGAGAGTAGGACAATAAAAACAGATATGAGGTGACAACATTGAGGTTAAAATGTGCTTGGTGTAGAACACGGCTTTTGGAATAAGATGATGAGATAAATCTGTTCCCTGTAATAGTAGTGACACAGTGAGGAACTTAAGGAGAGCTGAGGCCTTTTCAAGATAAGTGAATTTGCAATCTGGAAAAAGCACCAGCTGGGGCATAATCATTCACTGAAATTTCAGAGTACTGCTCCTTCCGTGTATTGCAGGTCTATTTGGGTTGTAGAATTTTCTCTTTGAAAGCTGTCTGTTTAGTCAGGTAGAATTGCTACAGTTGTCCTAAACACATACTTGGAACGATGGGATTCAAGAAGCATCTTTTTCCTTCCAAGTTTCTGTTTGACAAACTCCCTTAGAAGTGAAAACAAGCCAATTATCCCAGCAAGACAAAGTTTGTAGTTATCACGTGCATTTCTTGTATTTGTCAAGTTCCTGATAAGGTGCACAGTAATTTTTAGGACTGAAGCTCATGCAAGCAAGTGGGATTAATAATTCCTTTCTTTTGGTAAACAGAAAAATAATACTGGGAAAAAATGCATATGTAAAAACTAGTTTAAAAGTGTTGCCATGGCAACTGGAATTCTCTTGCTTGTAAGTCTACTATGAAGAGCTAAGAATAAGTCAGATTGTTCTCATCAAAGGCAAAGTCTTGGAATGGCTGATGTTGGAAGGGACCTCTGGAGATCACCTAGCCTGACCTGCACAAGCAGGGCCATCATGAACCACTTTCTCAGGACTATGTCCAGGCAGCTTCTGAATATCCCCAAAGAAAGTACAGCCTCCCTGGACAGAATTAGCTTAACTGAAACTTAAGTTTAAATTCCTCAATTAGCTCTTCTTTTTTTATTTTTTATTTTGGGAAGGAGTGGGTGAATATGTAAACATAAATGCCAAACATTGGCATTGTTTTAAAAATATATATATTTTTAGAAATGTATAACCCAAGTGATTTCTTAAGGAGAGTATTTCAACCTTGTAAGGTCATAAAGAATAACTGGAGCTGTATTCCAGTTAATAAAGTCACAGCCAGAGGATTGCTGTGTGTACTGGCTGATATTTGTCACTTAGAGCAGCTAAGTTTGTTTGAAGATGTAAGCTATTTTTAATAAGACCTTATACTGTACTTGCAGTTCAGATAGGTAGTCTTCATGGGTAACGTGAAGCATGTCAACCTAAAATACCTTAGCTTTTAACAGAAGAATTTTCCAAGCTGGTATAAAATCCACAGAAATGCTTAAGTTTTGAATGCAGGTCTTCTAAAAATTTTTCTTTAGAAGAATCCTGGAAGCTTATTATTACTATTACTTCGAACTATTCAAATAATAATAGCTTGAATATGTGAGAGATCTGAAGAAAATTTGATGCATACAGAATTATACCTTGGTTCCAGATCAGGACATGGTGTGCTAACCACATAGAAGTTTGACAGATTTTTTTTTCCCCCTCAAATAGCTTTATTAATAATAAAAACAGCAAAACAGAAACAGGCTTTAACAACAAGCCTATGAAGAAAATTAAAACTGTTCATGTATGCCAGGAGAACAAACTTGATTCACCGCTCATGGAAAGTGCACCTGCAGCAGATCCATCAGTGAAAGTTACATGCAAAATAAGAGTGCTGAAAAATCCAAAAGTGGAAAGTTGAAAGAAATACAAATTGCTTCATATATTTCATCTCCATTTAGAAGCTACTGACAGAACACTTGGAAGCAGAATGCAGTGTCAACAAAGGGGTTTCTAAGGTTCTGAACATTACTGTTAGTCTCATTTTAATGTGTTTTTGTAAGTGAACTGCGCACATTTCAAGCAAGCTTTGTGTTAATCTATGTGCACTCACAAGAAAGAGAATAAAGACAATGCCAAATGCTTGAAACTGCACTATTTTTTTTTTACTTTGCATATTTCCAGTGGTCTTTTCTCTTTGTTTTTCTTACATCTGCCACCTTCACCTATCCTTTGAGAGAGTGTCTTCCACCACCATCCTTCTGTTACAAATGCTGCCTTTCTTATTGGGTAGGAAGAACTATGAGCGTTCCTTTGTCTCTTCTGATCTCTGAGAATCCTTATGACTGCATTTCTGGCTGCAAGCACTCTGGCAACAAATGGTTTTCCTGTACAGATTAAGCAACTGATTACTCCTCTCTTTTTTGTCTGTGGTGTCTCTGGTAAGGTAACTATTCAGAAGTGACAGAATTTGTTCCAGGGCTAGGGTGGATTTGGTGTTAAGAGAACTCTTCTTTCTCAAGAGTAGCTGGAAACTCCACTTTCTCTGACCGTAAGACAGGTTGGCATCACACTTCTGTGGTAAAAGCCACTGTGCCCTGTGGTCCAGCAGCTATATGTTGCATTTTCATGTTGCATGTTTCACAGGGTTTCTTCAACCTTACTTACATACTGCTCGCAATATAGAAGTCACATTCTTGTTCCTTGAACAGCTGCTGATTTTCAGGCTGGATGGTTTCCACAGTGGTGGATATGTGTAGAAGGGTGCCAGTTCTTCAGCCTTTGCACCCCAAGGCTTTTCTTGTATCAGCACCTTGCTTTATCTGGTGAGCACATAATTGTGGTATTCAGCTCAGGATCTTCATATGTGGAAAAGCTGAAGTCCTAAAAGGGAATTGAGAGTCTAAATATTTCATTGATATGATGTGACATTTTTAAGGAGACTATAAATTATTCATGAAAAAATATTTCATTACCTATATAAAAGCAATGTATAATTTTGTGATTAGTGTATAATGCTCAGTATTTTTTGTTTCTTCAGTGTTTTTATAGTCACATTTTCTTGAAATTGCCACTGAAAGATTGTTGTTACTGTGAGACAGGCTTAATACTGTTCTTTTTTTTTTTATACTTGATAACTACATGGTGTGAACATCAAGACTATTTTCACATTTAAATGATAGGTAAGTATGAAGTGATCAGAAAGGAGGAATCCTTTCAAGAAATAAATGCTGTTTAGACATTCTGAGGGAAATCATGAATCTCATTTCCTATTTGGTGATTTATTTATTTATTTTAAATATAGCTTCTCATTGCTCTCCGTGTAACTGGAAAAAATAAATCACCGAACATTTTTTAAAGTGTTTTCTGTATTAATGGAACTGGAAATGTGTTGCTACTGGGGCCTTACTGTAACACTTTTCTGAAAGCTGATCGTGACAGAGAAGTTTTCTATTTCAGTGAATAGAAGCTGAGGCACAAATGCAATATTTGTCTCCTGCTGGTAGGAGTATTTTGTTGTATATGCTGCATCTTTGGTTTTGAGATGATTTTGTGTTTGGTTCTTACATATATTTATGCACTGTTAATTTCTTCTCATCGTACTTTTTCTTCCTCTTTTCTTTCACGTTATTTTTTTTTCCTTCAGATAATTAAAAAAACCTTAAACACTTTTTTCGTATACTTCTGTGCTTTGCTTTTTTGAACTCCTGGAGTTATGTCCCCATAAGTAGTTTCCATGTTATCCCACGGGACTAAGAACTGAACAAAATATTCATTAGTGATCCTCTAGGACCGAGACTGGAGGACCTATGACTAGATGGGTTCCGTAGAAGAGCTTTTCAGCACCAGGAAAAAGAATTTTCAAGTTGTTTTTTTTTTCTGGAGTATCTTTTGCTCAAAGCAATAGGGAGAGAGGACATGAAAGACTGATACCTGTTTTTGTTACTCAGACTGTGCCAAGAGTGCTTTTCTTGTTTGCTTGCTTACTGAGTTTGGTTTGCAGGGCATCTGGAAACTCTTTGGTAATATCTAAAATCCCAGGCTCTGCTTCTTCTGTCTTGTGAAAATGTCAGTTGATTTCCCCGCAGTTAGGCCTTTCGTTGTGAGTCAGTTGATACTGTTCAGTTTTGCCTTTGTCTGAATGTTAAAGGGGCATGAAACTAAAATAAATTTATATATATAAAAAAAAAAAGTTAGTGTTCGGTATAGGGAAGAATTTCAGTACTCTGAAGGTGGTTGGACGTGGAAATGGCTTCCTAGTGAGGTGGTGGTTGTCCCATACCTGTCAGTGTTCAGGAGACATCTGGACAATGCCCTCGATAACGTGCTGTAACTTCTTTGATCAGCCCTGTTAGACGTGGTCAGGTGGTTGGACACAATGGTCTTCGTTCCCTGAAACAAACCCACAGGTTTTCTACCAATCAGAAGCAGTGCTGTTAGGATTGAAACTCAGTACCAGAGTATGTTTTTAGTGACTGAAGTCATGGTCAGGATTCAATTTGAAACTGTGCACTTAATTAAATCTTTATAAACTTTAAGCAATAGTTTTTTTTTCAGTAGTATATGGAATATAGCAGATTGCTGTCATGTGATGCTTTCAATATTAAAAATGCTCATTAATTTGTCACGTATGCTTTGAAATGCATTGTGATATGCTGTTATTATTTGCCAAACCATTTATATATTTTTAATTCATTTGGGAATGCAGACTCAGAAGGGTACATTATCGCTTGTGGAAAATGTAAGCAGTTTAAAATTGAGTGGACCGTGTGTGACTGCTCCGGTAAATGGGGCACAGCAAGAGGTTGAGCAGACAGGGCTCTAGTTTTGTCTTGTAGCACTGAGATGATCACGTGTGTTGTTTTTCCACTTCACTGCTCTAATATCTCTTGCACGTTTTAAAAGTAATCTTTTGCCATAGGCTGGATGTAGCACAGTCAGAGCCTCTTGTCATCTGTCTCTATGCACCGAGGCATCAATTTCGTCTAAGATGAAATAAAATGATAAAGATTGTTACACTGCTCTAAGTAAAATAATTTCTTAGCAGTGCAAATGTAATAAATGCCATCTGAAATACAGTTTGTATGTTTTTGAAGAAAGTGTAAAATAGAATTGAGATTTTTGAGTAATTTTCTTTGTTAAATAATAATAAGTTCAAGTGTAATGTTCTGTTCAACTCTGACTCTGTTAGAATTTCTTACCTGGCCTAGTGCAAAAGAGTGTGGGTAAAGGAGGAAATATTATTTAATGCAGTTACAGTAATAAGTCCTTTCTATTTTTTTTTTTTTTAACACCCTGAATTAATGAGAATAAATGTAGTGAAAAATGTTTTGGAAGGCAGAAATCTACATGCATTTCCTTTCCTGGGAATCAGTGGTGGTACAGATATACGTCCACTTAAATTTTCTATTTGATGTCCACTTCAGTTATCCCTGTGAATACTTTGAACCATCAGAAATCTCAAACTCAGAATTGTTATACTAATGTCTGCATGAAACCTCTGGTTCACAAATGTGTTACTTCCTAATAGTTTTGACTTGAAAAACATCACCTTCCACAGCAGCTAAATGTCAGTCATGAGTAGTTCTTGGGCAGTAAGCACATATCATGTGATTTTTGCATGGAAGCAGAAGGAAGGCAGAAATGGGGCATACTTTTTTGATGTATATAAATGTTTCAACTACACATAAACGTAACTTTCACATTTGTATTTCAGGAAAGCCAGGTGCCTCTGCTGAAACTCTTCTGGATGAGGAACGTATAAATCCAGTGAATTACTCAAGCCAGTTACAGGACTCTGGATGTGATGTGTCTAATGACTATGCATTCGAGTCTTTAGGGACAGCTTCTGATTTCCAAGACCTTGAGCATACTGCCGACACATCTAAACACTGGTTGGAAATAGTTCCCTCACTGAATTTTTGCTGTTCTAGCAAGGAGGAACCTTTGACTGTCCCAGTGCAGTTTTTTCAACATCTGCTTGAAATAAGAAAACTGTCAGAAGGAGGAATGCTGCAAGCAGACTTCACAGAGCTTGAGAACGATTCTTTCACTATATGCAATTCATTGTCTCAGCTGCTTGATGGGCTAACTGTTTTTTACAACAGTCCTAAATTTCCAGTTTCAAGTTTTCTTACTGAGGCAGTTTGTGTTTTGATCAGATTAATAGCTGACACTAAATTATCTAATCATGTTCTGAAGAAGTGTTTCAGGAAGCTTGAAGAATTTATGAAAAATTTAATTCAGATTATTTTAAGAAACAGCAATGTCAATAGGGTAAGTTTTAAACATCTTCCATCTTTTCTATACCACTTAAGTGTTATTAATATTATTATTATTAATATTATTAATTATTAATACTCTTCTGGTTTTATGCTTTTTAAAATACTGTCTTGCTACATTTTGAAGAGTACTTCTTATGGGTGGTTTTTGTGGTTGTTATTGTTGTTTTTTGTGTGGTATGGATGGTAAATGCTGCAAAGCAGTTGGAAAATTTCTGCTTATGCATGCAGGTTCTTCTGATCTATTCCCAAGTATAGGACTTTTAAACTGTTAAAAAGGCACTAAAAGAAATTGGTAGAAGAAAAGAGACAAAGCAGGTTGTTTGTCTTGCTGAGTATCTGCTCAGAAAATACTCAGAAAATAATGACCATATAATTTTTATTATTATTCTTTTTAATGCACCTAAATAAAATGTTATTTTGCTTCAGATCACATCTGTAACTCTCTAGACATTTGCAGAGTTGGGTTTTACAAGTAAATCCGCAAATGAGTAAAGAATACAGGAGTGGCACATCCATGGCACATAAAGCAAGTAGGACTAAGCAGCATTTTGTCTATATTCATCACTTTTTATTGTTCTATGCATCCCCTTTAAGTTTCATCTTCTGGTTTAAAAAAAAAAAAATCCCTAGTTTTTCTTCACAGTAATTCTACTGTATGAGTTTCATTGTCTGTCTTAAGATTTTTTTTTTTTTACTTTCACTTTTAGGATAACTTTAAACAGATGTGGTGGTGGAATTGTTTGAGTGTTAAACATCTCACTGTAGTGTCTACATAAACATATCTACACCCATGATAATAAATGTAGTTTGTATTCATGGAACCTGAAGAATGCTGCCTGGATCTCAGGTGTCTGTTGTAGGATGAGCTCTCAAGTTGCCTTGAGCAAAATGAGAGGTTGGACATCTTCTGTGCCTGTAGATACAAATGTGCGTTTGTCCTAATTTAGAATGAATCCCTGGGTCACTGTGTGTGTGTAACTCAGAATGTAAACATAAAAAAATAATACCCAAACAACCAGAACCGAAAAAAGAACAGCATTACCAAATTAAAAGAGGGGAGGGGACATGGATGTGCCTGGATTTTGTTTAGAGGTAGAAAAAGTAAAGCTTTCCGAAATAAATGTGTCATACGGAAGTTTTCCAGGGCTAGAGTGTTATGTCGCTAACACAAGGATGCTTTATGTTTCAGTGTCACTGTAGCGTGATACTTATTTTTTCTGTAGATGTGTCCCTACTCTGTATCTTGAAATGATGTCAGCGTGCTTAATGTTTGTGTGATATCAAAAATAGCCAATGCAGGTGTGTCTCTTCTTACCTGTTTGAGCGATCACAGGATACAAAGAGAAGACATGAGTTCAGTGAGGCCTGCTTCATAGTTGATGTCTGTTCTTTCCACTTGTTCCTTTCCTCCACTCAAACTGGAATTTTATAAATAATAGAAAATAAAGTTAATTTTAGATGCACAACTGAGAGGCTCTCCAAAAGGGGATTATTTGTTGATTGGAGGAATCCAGGGGAAGAACAGAGCACAAAGAGAAGGTAAGGGAGAAATGTTACAGATTAAATGAGAGAAAATATCCTGATTGTTATGGAATGTTTCAAGTCTGCAACATGCTTTTAGATATCATTCAGGAAGACTGGAATATACCCACATAATTTGCAAGTGGCATCTTTCCTCTGAATAACTTCACTAAACAGATGGCTTTTTATGAGATGTTTTATATCTTGCTTCTACTGCAGTATTGACTGAACAGTCATTCATGTCAGCAGTCAATACTTCAATCAAACAGCTTTCAAAGTCTTGAAAAGTGTCTAGGACAACAATTAAGGGATAATCCTGATAATTTCCAGATATCCAGGAAGAGGGGAAGATGTGTGTGGTAACTGCAATGTTTATAAAGATTTTTCTGGAAAAAAAGAAAAAAAAAGAAGTATATTTCCACAATTTTGATTTGTTTAAAATGAGCTAAAAATGGAGATAAACATATACATTCCAAATTAGTAGTGGAAGTTGTACAAATAATTCTTCACGTGCTGTGTAGCAGATACCTCCCAGAGACACTTCATGCTTCACTGTTAATCATCACTGTTTACTCAAATGGTGATTGAAATATCAAGATTATAGGTTTAAAATAAAATCGCCATTAATTACGAGGCTGTCATCTGAAAAGAGTGGCAAACTATGAATTTTGGTCCCAGGAGGATGCTTAAATGCCTGCAGTATAAAACCATTACGAACTGTGTTGAATCTAACCCTACTAGCTGTCAAAAAGCGTTTGTACAGCCAACCATCGGTGCAGCTGTAGGATCTGACGCAACTTTCCCTTTGCTGTCCTCACCTATAAAACTGTCAGGATCTGTCAAGGAGGACAAAGAGCTGAACGAAACACCTTCAAAAAGTGAACAAAGACCCAAATGGCTGTGGATTATGCTGAATGCCTCATCTTCAGAAGTAATCTTGGCGTTTTGCAGAGTGAATTAAATAACGTTAAAAAAAACCTTTGAGAATCGTAGGAAAGATAATTATTTCTGCATTAGACGTAAAGAAAGAAAAACAGCAGTAAGATTACTTGCTTTAACTACCGAGTCCCATTGTTTGGGAGGTTTCTAATTATAAAGCACTGGAAGTGCTTCAGGAGCCAGAAAGACATTTACCTAGAGCTTCTCTGCCTGGATTCAGTTGCGTAAAGATGTGCACTTTGGATGGAATTTTTGACCTGAAACTACAGATAGACACAAAGCAAAGAAAAAACATCTTTCATTTAAGATAAAGAGGTAGAGTAAAAGGAAATATTGCATAAAATGTAAAACCATTTAAAATCAAAGAACTCCAATTAACCTTTTGAATTTCCCTTTTTTATTTTTCTTTTCTCCCTCCATGTACAACTGGCAAACAGTCTTTTTGCAAGGAGCCATCTGGAAGTATCTAGAAGGGGTCTTAATTCATTGCTGCTAAGGATGAAGAATGAATGTGCTGAGGATAACACTTATCTTTGCTCCTTCTGCCAGCATGATCACACAACCCCGTTGTGCTGACACAGAAAAGCTTGTGAGCATCTTGTATCTAATTCTTGTACAGATGAGCTCTCACACTGTGAAATTTGTGACAGTCACTGCTATCTTTGGATCAAGCTCTTATCACCCATTTGTGAATCTTCATCACTGAGACTCTTGGAGTTTCACGTGAATGTGTTGCTGTTGGTGTGTTTGTTACCTCTCAATGTGTGAATTGTTCATTCAGTTAAGAGTCACTCCTCTATCAGCGGAGCCACTGTCCTATTTAGACAGATTCTTTGCAAGTCCTGCTTTGTTGCAAAGAGAGTAGTGCAGTCCACTTAAAAGAAACCTTTGTTAGACTGTGCTGTGTTCTGGGAGCCATCAGCTGTACTTTTCAAATGTTCTGTTCTCAGTACCTGACAAAACAGACATCCTTGCTCCGTGATAGTTGTGCTGTATAATCTTAGCCCCAGCAGAGTAGAAACTTTGCTTCTTCTGATGAGATAGAAAGCAAAGGGATGTTTCTTCTGTTTAATCAGTCTGTTTGAGAATTGACAACAGCTATCTCACTCCCCTTTCTCAGAATCATACTAAATGAATGTACACCGTGCCTGCTTTTTTGTCCTTTTTTTGATCTGTCCAGCTCCAAGATGCATTACTTACTCTATTTTCCATGGTGCGCCGGAACTAACACTCCTGTCTCCTGTTGTACAACAGTCAGGGACACTGGGAATTCCAAACTCCTGCTGTGTTCAGAATGCTGTTTGTTTCATGTTTCTAGGGAAGGTTTTGCACAGCTCCTTGAAGCAGAGCATTTCTGAGAGGACGCTGAATTCCTTTTACATGGAAAGCTTCCTGGAGCCTGCCTGCAAATCTGCTGTGGGGAATTTGAGCTGGCTATAATTTCATAGCATATGGAATTAGCTTTAAAAGTCAAATCGATGTAACATAAATGGAGTTACTTTGTACATGTCTTATTTACATCCTTTGTATATACAGCTGTGCAAATCATCAAACCAATTATTGGTAAGTGATTTAGAGTGTAGTTCAGTACTTTGGAGAGAACTTTTTTGTGTTGCTTCCTTCAGTTGAACAGTGTTCAACACTGTAGAGGCCATATACTGCCATGGGGTTCTGCATTACAAAGGATCGATGTGATGTGATCCCTGGTGATGTCACACTAGTTTATCAGCATCTTGATGTTCTCTGCTCTAGTTGTCTTCCGTTAGGTGTTGCTGATAGTGTAATTTGAAGTGTAGCTAATGGTTCAATTATGTGCCAAAAGATCCTAGCCTTCACTATGGGTTCCTTATGGAGAACTGTGCCCATTTGTTGGACCTCTTGTTTTAAGCACTGAGTGAAATCACTGAAATAGAAGGCAAATTCTGCGTTGCTTGAAGGATTCCAGACTGCATTTGTGCTGTGTAGGATTCTCAGGCTATACTATTTTGTAGTGCTTGGTTTTGTTCAACAAATATGTCACCCATCCATCACCCCCACTCTTCTAATCTCTTTCAAACAAGGCCCAGAAAGAAAAGAGCCCCGTTTCAGTGAACCGTGATTGTTTCCTGCTTCTTTGCTCTATTTAACGCATCAATACTGACAAAAGATGCTGTCAAGAGTCACGAATTGCCTGCACCATTTAACAAAATGAAAAATGTTATTTGCTGTTTCCTTCCATTTTCTTTTTTATTTATTTTTTTTTTTGCCCTTGTACGTTGAGAATTGGCTACTCTATCTCTAGGAAGCTGTTTGAAGTTTTTTTGTGTGTTAAAGAATATCTGAGAGGATGCTGAGACATGAACAGTTTGTAGAAAATGTATCCTGTTTGAAACTTTGCTGCCCATTTTAATGTTCCTTGTTCATGTTCCATCTAAAAGTCTTCATGAAGAATTTTGCAAAAGTTCAAATATTACTAATAGTATGTGTAGTAGAAAAGCAAATGGAAGAATTCCTGGTAGTCGCTTCATGCTTTTATAAGAAAGGAGTCACAAACATTGATGAAAATTCCAGGTTGGAAATGTAGTACAGCGAAAAGAAGAAAAAGGGAAGTAATTGAATCTTATTAGCAATTGTGTTATGAAATATATGGAAGTTTGTTCATACATTTGAAAAAGTACCATGAACTAGAACCAGAGTTTCAAATCCTTTCTTATCTAAGATACAACTTGAATGATTCATTAATGACTGAAATTGCCAGGTAGAGAGCAATCTTATAATTTTTGATGGTTTAAATGTGTGGAGCTGGCAGTAAGTTCCCCCAGATGAGTATGGTTTGCAGAAGTTCTGTCAGCAACTGCCAGGACAGGACTTTACTCCTCCGTTTACAAAAATCTTGCCTGCTTAGGGGCAAGTAATAATTAAAAATAGTTTCTCATATCACCAGTGGTTCTCAAGTATGAAACTAGTGGGTTTCAGTTTTCTGAAATTAATTGAGTTCAAAGGGGAGTATCGTGGCTCTTGAGAAACCGTGCGTTTTGGTTGGCCAGAGAATTTTGCGTACATAGTGGAACAGCAGTTCATTTACATGAATATTAGAATGCGTAGCTGGAATTTTATGGTCTAGTAGGAGTCAATGTTTGAATCACTTGATTGTTGAATTAAATTTTCTCAGCAATCTGTTGTCCTATGTGGAGAGCTATTTAAGTCAAATGGTAATCAGTGTCCATTGTCTTGTAAATCGCTACAGTCTAAAGCAATCATCAGATTGACTGACTCATTTACTTCAGCAAAGTGGATCATAGGAGTAGCTGAACAGGAATGAATGAAATAAAATTTTGTCTGCCTCTGAGACTTTTGTCCACCTTACCAAAAATCCTCAGATGATATACGCCATGAACTAAAGCTACAAGTTTTAAAGAGTTATGGGATGAAGTTAGCTGAATATTTTTTTTTCTACCATTAGGACAAAGGTGTTGTTTTGTTTTTTTTTTTAATGGTATAAAAAATGCCTGTATTGCTGTAAATATGCATTGAAGTTTTGATCAGTTTTTTTAAATGTTTGTATGTATTGAATAACCAGAACCATAGAATTTCTCTGTTCTTTTGCCTATTTGCTTTTCTTGCAGCTTAAATTTGTCATGCTTCTCTAGGAAATACTTGTGTGCCCAAGTAGGATGTGTGTTTTTCTTGCAGAAATAGGTTAGAAATGAAATAACCTCTATAGAGCCCTGTTCTCTAAAGCCAATCGCAAAAGGTATTCCTTGTATAACTTTCAGTGCTTAATTCTGCAGTGAAATCTGCAACCCTGAACAAGGTACCTGTTCTCTTCAATCAATGAATGCTAGGTACTTTGCACTTCTAGTGGATTTTGTGGTGTTCAAAGTTGCTGGCACGTTGTGAACAGAGGGGAATGAGAGATTGAGAGATAAACATCAGAAATCCATTTTCATTTCCAGAGATTGTCTGAATCTTAATCAACTAAATGAGACATTGATTTGCATTCTTAAAATTCCTTAATGGTAACCAGCTCACACTATATTTTTTAAAGGTTAAAAATGAAACAATACTGATTTTATGTGATTTTATCCAGTACCTATTTCTAAGCAGTCTTCAGATTAAAAAATTGAATCTATAGCTCTTCTCTTCTGGCTTAGCTCACTCTTGTTGCTTAGTGTCTTCTGCATCTTTTAGGGTAGTGCAGGCACCCAGCATCAGCAGACAGGTGGCAGTTCTGTACACTTACAAGCTTCTGACCATTGCTATCTAAGAAGAGAGGATCAAGAGGAATATTAATTTGCATCTTGCAGACAAGGAAGACTTTGCATTTAGAGCTGCTTATAAATAATCAATAGCTTACTCACTTTAGTTATTTAAAAAAATGGGCAGCAGCAGCACGCATTCACATGAGCGGTTGCTCTGAGATTGTAGTTTGTTGAAGTTAAGAAAACAGAAACACTGTTTTCTTGTTGACAGTGTTTACTGGTCCCAGACTCTTGGATGATTTAGGTGTGTAGATGCCTGCTTTATGAATCGTAGAAAAGGTTCAAATATTGACCCCTGCCAATGTAGCATTGCTTAAAGTAGTGATGAAAAGCAGGATTGCAAGTGTATTAAGTATTTAGCTGGATTTCTTTGTAGATCAATTTCTTGTATGTAGTCTTCAGAGGTACTCATAAATTGTGTGTTTGTGCACCCTAAAGTAATACGTCTTTTCTCTAAAAGCAATGGGGCTGAGGTGCTGTAAGCAAGATGGAAATGAGTACTACCATGTTGTGATAGAATAAGAGTTAAATTTGACTGTGATTTACAGTCCTGAATTCTTTTAAGATTATCTAGTTCATGCTTTGATTTTGGGGATATTTTTTTTTGTTGTTCTTTAAAACAACAACTCAAGAGATTACCACACTACAAACAAGAAAAAAACCACACAAATCCACAACAGAGTTTATTATATTTATTTTATCTGATCAACAAGATGTTTTTGTTTTATGTCTTATATTTTCTTGAGTTACATTCAAAATTGGAAAGAAAAAAATTTATCTCATTAAACTGAATGGAAAAAAGTAAAACTAAGCTTAGAATAAAAGACTTGAAGATGGTGTTATTGTGACTATAGAATTTCTAATAAAGCACGTTCTATAATTAAGAGAAAGTTATGAGGAAGCTATTGGGTAGCAGTTTTTCTCCATAGCATACAAAGCTGTATGTCACACTGTCCATCAAAAAGGTTTTCAGCCAAAGCTCAGCAAAACAGTACTGAGGTACTGCAATATAAAAAAAAGAAACTTGCAGCAAGGAAGTTGGTTGTCCTAGCAGAGAAAATAAGTTTTAAAAGAGTTTTAGAAGCATGAACAAGATTATAAAGGAATGAGTGCAGAGGATGGGTTCACAGCAAAGCTTACAGAGCCAATAACGTAACAAATTCCTGGATTTGGAAGACAGGAGAAATAGCACAGAGTAAGCAGGGGAGTAGATGAATGACAACGACCAAATTAACGAAAGAAACAACACAACAGTAAGATAAGGCATATTAATGCTCTCTGCAAATAAGTGATTACTTTCAATTGACCTTGGTGATTTAGGCGTGAAAGTTAGGATGGATTAAACATAGTGCAAAGATAATGTAAATTCAAAGGCAAAAATATTGCTTTGCTTTTAGTACCCCATAATTTGACGATACCTGTTTAATTATTTGCCTTTGTCTTATGTTGCCACATATGCCAGTTGTTTGGAAGAAGAGTGCTGTTAATTGGCATGACAGCTGTAAGCAGCTGAAAAAGAAACTAAGGTTCAATTTTCATAGTCACAAGATTTACTGAATCATGTAATTCAGGAAGGAATTATTTTGCTTGCATAAGAACTAACAATTTTGAAACTCACTTTTTGAAACTGAAAGAATTGAAGTCTAACATATTCTAAACATATAGCTCATATTTAAAGGTTTTTATCCCAGTTTTCTGGAGAAACAAGTTTGAGCACTGTTTGTCTTGTTGATCACTCTTTTACTTACTAATAACTTTTGAAAATTATAGCCTGTTTGAAATTGCATGGCAAGAGCAGTGGAAAGTCAAAAATACCTTCCAGTGGGTTTTAAAATTGGCACGTTGCAGGAGAGACCAAATCGATAGGCCTGAGGCAAGCAGAACATTGATACTGTGTATTCATTTTGGCAACACACATCCTTCCCAACCACTGGGGAAGGTTGCTGGGCATCATGAGAAACATGGGTAGAGAGTAGAAGCTGGAGTGTGGAATGAGGGTTATGGGCTAAGCGTCTACCAGACTCCATTGTTTTCTTGTTTCTGATATGTTTTTTGTCAGTTTGTTTGTTTATTTATTTGCGATCTGGTTTTCTGACTACTTCTGAGAAATCCTGAACAGCGCAGGTTTTATTGCATCTATACAAACTCAAGGGATTAAAAGATTTCTGTTGTTTTTTTTAATGTCTGGTTGATAGATTTGAGAGCTGAGGAAGTGCTTTATTTTTAATGAAACTACATACTATTTGAACTGTTATCAGTTTGAGTGTTTCTAGAGTTTAATTAGCAACATATGAACATCACTTTTAAGAACGAACTCTTGCTTTTCTTCTGTATTTGTGGATTGCTTTCTAATCTAATATAAATTTGGTGTGTTTTTAATGTATACAGCCTCTGAGGGTTTTTTTTTTTTTTTTTAATTCTTTGCTTTCTCCTTTTTTTTAATGTACTAAGATACACCAAAACGCGTCAGTGAATCTGTGCTCTTTAATAAATCACTAGCAGGTGGGATTTTTCAGAGACATCAATACTCATATCTCAAGTTCCGTAAGTACCATCATTATAAAATCCCTATGTACTTAATTTAGTAGAGGCTTAGGCTTTAAATTTGAAGATTCCCTATCACTTATTCCTGCATAATTCCTACTAGAAAATGGTAACTCTTGCCAAAGTAGAAAGAATATAGACTCTTTTTTGAAAGATTCTCTTTCGAGAGTGTTCTTTGGGAAGAGTAGCATTGAAAAGTACTTTATCAGACCTAAGGCAGGCTGTGCTATTTGATTTTTGTCTCTGAATTATAGTTGAATCAATGAGTTTTGCCTGTCTAAGGAGCATGGAGTACTGAATAATGTCTAATGAAAGCTCATTAGTTTGTGAAGGTGTCTTCAGATCACATTTTATCTTTTAATTCCTTTATTTGGTCTCATTTTGCTTTTTTTTCTTCTAGTGGTAGCTGCAGGTATTTTTTAATGGAACATTTAACTTTAACATTTTAATCTTGCAGATTTTCAAAGCTATATGTACACAATTTCTGAATTTTCTTTAATGTCGAGATTTATTATTTATCTGTGTCAGCATGAAGACTTGATGCTAATAAGAAAAACTTCACCGTCTTTTATAATTTTCTTGTATTTATGTGGAGATTACACCTAAAGGAGGTGATTAATAGCAAAGATTCACTAACGTTTGATTGTTAAGATTGTGAATGGGAGATTGTCTCATAATGAGCAAATAATAGCCAAGCCAATTGGTTGTATTAGGCTGCTAAACAGGCGTTACATCAACTATTGACCATTGTGGAAGTAATTGGAAAGCAACTGATTAACGGGTGAGAGGAGGAAGATGCTGGATTGCTTTAGCAGAGTGTGACCATGCTGACCCTTAGTCATGAAGAAATTAAAGCAGGGTGATTGTATTTTATTACTTTCCTCAAGGATGTGTACTCTTGGTAGAATTGAAGGCTAAATAACTTACAGGCTATATATATGAAATCTGTATATATTCAGGTAGTACATGAACTTGAGAACTTGAAATGTAAACTGCGATATCCTTGAGATTATAGCTCTGTGGAGAAGCGAGCAGTAGAGAATGGGAACCAGTACTAGTTTCACATTGGAATGAATATAGTCTCTACACCATAAATTACTGGGATACAGTTGAAAGATCTGTGCTATAAATATGCCTGAAGATAATGAGTCAGTGTGGGTGCTTCTTTGCTTCCATAGGCTTATAAAAAGTGTATTGTCTAGGACTAATAGCTATGTAAGTGTCTAGTAAGGTGTTATTAAAGTTGTAACTCTTAGAAACCTTAGCTAATAAATGATAGTTAATCTATTTAAGATGTGAAAATAAGTAAATAAATCTGTAAATTGTATTCTTGAACCATGGAAACCTGAGCATTTCAATGCATCTTAAATGCCATCACAATACTTAAAAGACTGATTGATTTCATGCTTGTGTAAGAATTGCTTTTTAAGTAAAATGAAAGATACAATTAGCAGTGTTTTTGTTGGTAGTAGCAGTATTTTAATAGAAACTGGAACCAGTTGACTTGGCAGGTAATGTTTTGAAACAAGGCAAAAATGTAAATCCATATTCATTGATGTTGAAAGATCCAATTCCCTACTCAAGCAGGCTCAGTCAGGGCAGGTTGTCAGGGGCTGCGTTCAGTCATGCACTGAATATCCCCAAGGATGGAGACTCCACAATCTCCCTGGGCAACCTCTATCACTGATTACTATCACAATAAATATAAATAAATAAATATATTTTAATCATATTTATATAGAAATTCCTGTGTTTTGTCTGTTGCTTCTTGTCACTTCACCAGGTACCATTGAGAAGAGTTCGGCTACATCTTCTTTACTTTTCCCCATCAGATATATAGATTGATAAGATCTCTCCAAGCCTTTTCTTCTAAAGCTGAGTAGTTGGAGCTCTATCAGCAGCTTCTTGTGTTTCAGACATTCCAATTCTTTCATCATCATCTTTGTGGGTTTCACTCCAGCATGATTCCTTCTTCTCTGCTGGAGAACCCAGAACTGAACATCAACACTCCAAACGCCTTTCACCAGTGATGAACAGAGGGTAAAGATTAACTCCCTCAATCTGCTGGCAGTGCTTCAGCTCTTGCAGACTGGGGTGGTGTTGGCTTATGTCATAAGGACATATTGCTAGCTTTTTCAACTTGTTGGTCACCCAGAGGTCTACCACTCTTTCTGCTTTTGTATTGTCTTCGAACTTGCAGTGGAGTGCAGTCTGTCCCATCATAACAGAAGTTACTTGTGAAGATGTTAAATAGCTTTGGTGCCAACAGTAAGCCCTGAGAAATACCAATAGTGAGTGGCCTCTGGGAGGATGTTGTACCTCAGATCACAGTTCCCCAAGTGTAGCCAAATTGGGCAGTTATTAATTCCTCACACTGTCCACTTACTCAGTATTTCATACATAATACTTCAAAATTTTGTTGAAATGGGTTCTATGGGGGACAGCGTTGAAAGTCTTCTTGTATCAAGGTAGGTCGCTGTTCTCCTTGCACCCATTCAGCTAGACATCTAATCCTAGAAGGCTATCAAGTTGTCTGAGCATTCTCTTTTGTAAGTTCACATTGATGACTCATCATTACCTTCCTGACTGTCAACTGTTTGTTTTCCTGCTTTTCAGGAAGATTTGTCCCATTCGGACTTGTTAAGTGGTAGTTTAGTTGAGAATGTGAATATATAGAGAATCATAGAATCACCAAGGTTGGAAAAGACCTCAGAGATCATCTAGTCCACCTGTCCACCTACAGTATTTCCCCTCTAAACCATGTCCTTTCATTCAACATCTAAATGTTTCTTGAAGACTTCCAGGGACAGTGATTCTACCACCTCCCTGGACAGCCCACTCCAGTGCCTGACCACTCTTTTCAGAAAAGAATTTTTTCCAAATATCCAACCTGAACTTCCCCATAAACTCATAGCCAAACAAAATGGACAAAAAACAGCAGTTGGTCTGAGTACAGATAAGCATAACCTGGCTAGAGGAATTAACTACTTGCAATAGTGCTTTTGAGTGGTTAAGACAAGGTCAGAGTACTGTTTTGTCAGTCAGGAATATCCATCTGCAGTGTGTTAGCTGTTTCAACAGATACTGTGCAAGTGCTACTGAATAAACTGAATGCTGTAGGGGTATAAAGTTTTATATTCATTATATTTAATTTTTTTTCTTTCAATTCTTGCATTAGAAAAACATATTCTAGTAGTGTTATATTAAATGTTTTGTTGCTGTCTAGAGCAGTATGTTATGTAAAGTACAGCAGCGTATAATTACTGTACATTGCATTTATGGAAACTAAGAAAATAGATTTTGTTTGTTTTAAATAAAAAGGAATAGCAATCATAATTCTCATTTAAGTTCACGTAACTCATTTTGTGGTTCAAGAGACATGCCTAAATAACAGCCAGTTAAACAACAAATTGCAAATGAATTGTTTAAACTTGAAAGTCCAATGCATCTTCTATCAGTTTGCATTTAATCAAGTTTATTCTTGATAACTCCTTTGACTGAAACATCCAATATATCTCTTAGCTTGTTTATTTCAAATTATTTGTTTGTTCATTTGTCTATCTACGACAAAATTAGGCTCTGTCTGTGCAGAGTGATCACTCATTTGCTATGACAGCAGGAAGAGCATGATGGCATCTAATGCCCAAGAGCTGCCCCCTGCAGAGTTTGCACCCTTGGAGACATTTCTTTATATGGTGTAGTGCTAAACTTAAGAGAGCACATGATTTCTGGGTAAAGCATATGGGTTTTTGTAATGGTATATGAGAATATAGATCTCCTATATGCTGTATTACCTTAATGACATACATAATTTGTAAGAAAAAGGAGTTTGATTTCATTCTTAAAAAAAGCGTGTAAGTCTTGTTTCTGTTTAAGGGATTCATTTGGGGTAAAAAAAACAAAACAAAACAAAACAAAAAAACAGGTTTTGAAAGATTACATTTCTTTTTAGTTTCAGGCACTGGATGCTGTGTCACACACTCTTGTTTTGCTAGGAAGGAACAACATACTTCGAAATTCTTTAATGTCTTTTCTACTGTCAGAACTACAGAAGTTTGCTGAGCAGATGTTGCAAGCTTACCAGGTACTGCCATCTTTTCTTCTGGAGAAAATCCAAGCATTGTTGTTATTTTTTTTCTATATATATTTGTTTCATGGAATGTGGTCAGTTCATCGTTCTACACAATGTTGTACAGAGTCTGGCTAGGATGGAGTTAGCTTTCCTCACAGCACCCATATGGTGCTGTGCTCTACACTTATAGCTAGAATGTCATTGATTTACAGCAGTGTTTTGGCTATTGCTGAGCAGTGCCAGAATAGCATTTTAGTCAGTTGATCATGCTATAAAATGTGCAGATTTAAGAATCCTAATTCATCTAGCAGATTCAAAAGAGATATAAAGAAAAATAAAAATTCCTGATAGGCAAAAGTAAAGTGATCGGAGTATATAATAGGCTGTATAGGTTCTAAGATCATGCTGTGTAATTTGGAAAATACTTGAGTTAATATTAAGAGTTAGTTGAAATTAATTCTTTAAAGATGTAAATTGTGAGCTATGCAGGCATGTGACTTTGGTATCCAGCTGGATCCGCAAAGAATTGTCTCTTTTTCCATTTGTACTTGAGATTGAAAGTTGCATTATTTTTCTTCAGAATTAAATTTGTTGCTTCACGTTATATTAATTTACATGATACAAATGTTATCCAGCACTTAAAGCTGTATTTTGTTGATTGTAATGAATAGGAGATGAAAAGGGAAATGGAGTGGAGATAATATATTTGGTAAAATTGATTTTTTATATGGATTTTTGTATTGAAATGATGTGGAGTTTGAATAGATAGAACCAGCATAATTTTTTTCAAGTAAACTGTAAAGTTGGAAAAAAAGAGAGAATGAGTAGATGTGTCTTTTAAAATTTGGAGAAGATGTGAAATCATGTAGGTTTTCATATATTTTTCATATTTTTTTTTTTCAGTGGTATACATCTAATTAAAAATGGTACGGTCTCGCTTGAGAATATGACTTGATCGGGTAGCGTCCTACAAGGGTCAATGAAAAGAAAGCATGCAGCTTGTTATTAAGTGAAAAATGAAGTCATTTGTATGTCTAAAAAATATTTATCATAGGTGTATCACCAACACTGTGGTGCTGTTTAAAAAATATCCTACGTGTTGCTTGAGTAGCCTTTATATTTTTCTGTAAATCACAAAAAGGAAAGATTACAAAACTGTATTATTTGAAGTTGAGAAAACTAGAGTAAATTAATATCCTATGATTTTAACCACAAAGAGTTCTCCTTAAGCAGTAGCAACTTGGATTTTTCTACAGGTAATTTGTTTTTATTACTTGCAGTGTAATTTATATATTTACAGGAAGAAAACAGAAGATTGGATTCGTACATAAATATTAAAAAATTGGTGATTTAATCCTTGAACAATTCCTATACAACAGCTGGCATAGTAAATGAATTAAAAGTCTGTTTCACAAGGATGGCTTGATGCCCTTAGTTGTTGTGTACAACAATTTTGCAGTTTGTTTTTTAACCAACATAAGCAGAAAGAAATGCTATAACTTGTGCCAGGAATAGGAGTTTATTCTGTAGAGTTGGTACAGTGGAAAGTCTAAAAGATGCCACAGAGTTTTTCCTCGCTAATAAGTTGTTTTCCTATGTAACCCTTACACAGAACACCTACCATCTATCCTGCCCTTCATCTGGAGGATTTTTGTATGAAATGTCTTTGTGTAAAGAGCTGGCCCAGTTTCAGAACTAAGGAGAATTTCTGGGCAGACAGAAACTTGCATTCAAAAGAAAAAAAATGAAGATTCTTTTGATCTGTTTCTTTATATTTACTATATGTAAAAGAAAAAAAAAAAAAATCAGGTTTGCAACATGCACTTGTTACTTGACTTTTTCAGCTTCAGGGCCAGGCCTCTTTTCAGGTAGACTCTTTGCTACCTATAGGTCTTCTCCTGTTACATTTTACTTACATTTGTGCTTGCTGCAGATCTTTTCTGTTATCAATACATAATACAGCTTTCCAGATTTTATACTTATCAAAAGCCTTCACAAAATGCTTCCCACCTTTAACATGAGATGTATTTTCACTATTGTGCAAAGGGAAGCATAGAAAATTTTCTGACTTTATGAATTTTAAAAGCTTAATAACTTAATGAGGTTCCTTTTTACCCCTTCTCTAAACAGCACTTTCTGTGCACCCCTCTGAAGATCTTTTTGGATCATCTAGTTCTCTCACATCCAAGAATTTAGAAATGTAAATTTCTAAATTTAATTTAACTTTCCATAAAGAAAGTTTACTGCTCTGCTTCTATGTCCTTCCACTGTTAAAAATCTGCCTTTGTTCCTGAAGTGATATACCCTCTTTTATGTGTTTATTTCTGTTTTTATTTTCTTCCCAGCAGTGTTGCACAGGGGTGATGAAGGCATATTGCTTTCCGATTAAGGAATTTGTGTATTTGTATTTTTCCCATCTAGTGTTAACAATGCTACCTGGGAGTTTAATTGACTTTGATCAACCAATTGCAAACTCAGGGCTGGAAAAGGAGTTTCATATAGTCCTACCAAAGCTTAGGGTGCTTTCTTTCAACTCCTTTTAAAACACGCTGCCTTTAAGTATCCATCAGAAGAATAACTGAGTTTCATATACATAGGAAATCTCCAGTATTTTAGAGTAATAAAGCAGTCTGGAAATGTTCATTGACAGCATGGAGGTCAAACTTTGTCTGGGAAATGGAGAAGACTCCAGGTGACGGAATATGTAAGTACAGGAACTGCATGCAGGTATCTCTGTAGGTGACCTTTTTAGAAGTACAAGATCTTGACAACTGCAAGTCCGTGTAGTTCCCTGTACATAACTAGAGTTCCGGCTCGCTGAGAAATGAATATTTTCAGTTTCATTCATTTGTGTATTTAGTTTTATGTTAATTTATCTACATTCATGTTTTATTTTTACTTACAAACCCATATACATTCTATAAGTGATCATTTTTCTGAATTTTTTGCTTAACGCAAGCTTCTCTTCTTAGTACAGTAGAACACTAAACTCCAGTATTTCTGACAGCCTGATTTACAGATCTGTTTCTGAGTGTTTCTGACTTTATGGAGCAGTACCTTTGGTAGGCACTATCCTGAAATAAGTTTTAAATCCTTTTTCTTGTTTTATAATAAGTGTAACAATGCACTTCTTAATTAGAAATATTTAGAATAACAGTTTTAAAAAAACATCTTAAATATATAAATTTGCAAATGGTTAAAACTTTGTTTGATTAACTTCCATTAACTGAATGTTATCATTATCCTGCTTTATTACTTAAGCAAAACTTCTATTAATTGCAAAGCTATTTCATGTCTTCCATTTCAGAAAATGGAATTAGAGACTCTCAGGTTTAGTTATGGTAAGAGATGAATGTTGGATGTCCAACAGGAATGTTGGATGTCTTTTTGCTAGCCTGCAATTAATTCCTAAATATTTGGTGAACCACAGAAATTGCAAATAATGGCTTTTGCATCCAAGCGAATTTCTTTGATTTTGTACAATTACTTAAAGTGCTGTTTTCTAACATTGAATTGGATTGAAAACAAAATTCCTTTTAATTTTTCTAAATGGATCCTGTAGACATTTCAAAGTTTTTAGTTTAATTTTAATCGATTTGTAAAATGCTTGTATTCCCGATTATGTAACTTTCTGTTGTCTTGACTCAGGTGCAAGACCTTGCACTTGGTTTTGTTGAACTTCATGAGATTCTCCTGAGTCCACTGCTTAAGGCTGTCTAGGTCTCTCATGATGACATCTCATTCCTCAGATGTGTCAGCCATGCACAATGTGGTGTCATCTGCAAAATTTTTGAGGATGCACTCTATCTTAGTGTCAGTGTCATTGATGATGATATTAAAGTTCCAGTACTGTCTCTTGAGGGAGGACAGCACTCAACACTGATCTCCATCTGGACATTGAGCCACTGACCGCTACTCTCCGGGTACAATCTTACAACTAGTTCCTCATCCACTGATCTGTCCACCCATCAAATCCATATATTTCCTATTTGGAGAGAAAAATGTTGTGAGGGACTGTATCAAAGACCTTAGTGAAGTTCAGCTAGTCAGTGGCTCTTCCCTTGTTCATTTGATGCCATCACAGAAGGCCATGAGATTGAGGCAGGACTTGCCCTTGATGAAGATGTGTTGAGGGACATGGTTTAGTGGGAGCTATTGGGAGTAGGATGATTTTTTAGGTCTTTTCCAACCTTGGTGATTCTATGATTCTATGATTCTATAAGCCTGCTGGTTGTCCTGTATCACCTCCCTCTCTTCCACACATTCCTTAGCATAGCTTCCAGGAGGATCTGTTCAATGATCTTTCCTGGCACATAGATGAGACGGACAAGTCAGGAGTTTCCTACTGTTGTCCTTTCTACCCATATGTCTAATCTCTTCAGATGTATGTTTGTGTTATAAAAATTGTAATAAAGCATTTACATGGGATAGAAAAATTCCTTGCTACTTTTCCCAGATATGGTGTAAAGTGGCTTAATTTGTTGATCAGAAGAAAGTAGCTGAGCATATTATGTGACTAAAAGATACTAAAATGATTGTTCAGCCTGTTTGGATTTTTGCATTTTCTACTGTTGACTTTTACTTACATATCAAATTAGTAATACTTCACCCATGTAAAAGAAAAGAGTTATGCTATGAGACCTCATGAAAATAATTAAACTTGCATCTGGACATCTGTTCATCCTTTTTAAGATGTCATTTCTTTTCTTGTTAAGCTGGTAAGCACAGATTGTAACATACTTCAAACTGTGAATGCTGAAAGTTGTTGCAAAATCGTGCCCTGGCTAAGTACAGAATTATATTTTTATTCCATATGACTGTTGATACTACTGGAAAGAAAGGAATTAATGGTTTTATATAAGAACCAGTGGATCTGCTTTTTTTTTTTTTTTTTTCCTCAAAAATACATACGTGGTTTGGAGATACGTATTTGTGAAGTCATAAATGTTTCCCCTGAAAGACAGCAGCGAAAGAATCATTCAGGACTCACTGTATGTTAGAAGAGGGCCATATATCTTTGAAGCATACACCTACCTTTGTGTCTGTTCTCTGTTAAAGATTGGATTTTAAGGTGCATACAATACAGTAGGGCATGTCAAAACCAAAAAATTAAAAATGGCTCATACAGTTTCTCTTCTCCCTCATTCTATCATGAAATGATAGCATTGAGAAAAAAGGAATTGAGAAGTGTTCTTACAAAACTAAAGGGTAGTAGGGTAATGGTTGGCAAAATTGGGGATGACACACAATGAAAAGAACTCAGGTGTGTTGGAGAATTGAAGCACCAAATACTAATTACATGAGGAGGACTTGACATATCTGTTGTCCAGAGAATTATTAGTCTTAATTTTGGTGAATCATCTAATTCATGAAAACATAAGTACCAGAAAAAGAAAAATACCTGATTCCAAAATTCAGGATATGCCATTCCTTAACAAATAAAAAGGTAGTACTCTTAGAAACCCTTGTGTTTTAAATCATCTGAAAAATCTAAACTTTAAAGAGACTGTTTAGAAAAAAAAATAAACAGAAGTTAACATGATAGTAAATAAAAACTTAAATACTTGAATTCTTGATACACCTTACAGTAAATAAATAAGAGATGAATGCTTATCTGGGTTTATGATGCAGTTTGCTTTTACTACTTCCTTATTTACTTCTTGTCCTTTTCCTGTTGCTTTCTTTACAACTCAGTTAGTCCTTTGGTAAACTTGAAAGTACACTCTAAATAGAAGAAGCAACATACGTTGTGTACATGGTCATTATTGCCTAATCAAATAGATGTGCTCCTGTTAACTTGCTCTCTTCACAGGACAAGCCAAGCTTTGATGTATAAAACAGCATGATGTTACAGAAAATTAACCACAGCTTCCTTACTGCTTTTGGTTATCGGTGTTACCTATGTGAATTAGTGTCTCTACCATATGTGCTCTTAGAAGCTCATTTTGTAGGTGAGGTAATTTTTAATATCAGGTTTACCTTTTATTTTGGACTTGTTTAAAGTCGTCATTATGATGTTCTTCTAACACAGCTTCACCAAATGCTTTTCAGGAAACAGTATAAGTGAATAGCTCCTCTGTCAACAGCTTGCAATACATTTTCTGTTAGTATTTTATATCTGCATATAATAGAAATGGGAAGCATTGTAGTCCTAGAATTTCTAGCTAGAAGTTACCACTAAATGGATTTCTGTTTGAAAGAGTAATTACAGTTTAAACTGTCTTCTAAATAATCACCTAGTTAAAAATAGTAAAATCTAAGTGGAAGCTAAGGAAGCTAGTGACTTAACAGTACCACATCTAGGCGGAACTGCTGTTCCAGGTTTGCCTCCAAAATGAGCAGACCTCACTGCTAGGTTTTGAGTGATTTACAAGCGATAAAGAGAGTGGTTTGTGGCTGGGCTGTAAGGATTGGCTGTTTGAGGTTTGTTTTGTAGATAAGGTTTGAGTTCTGGCTTGTGTGGCTGAGGTGTATGGTAGATTAAATCTAGTTCTGTAGTTTAGATTTTTGGTGTCAGCACTCATCTGGGTGGTTAAGGCTTGGTGTAGCAGGGCAACAGTGATATTAATTATGTTGTCCAGAGTGGGAGGTAGGTTTCAGGATTGAAGGCAGCAGGAACTCCCAGGATTCACAAGATTTCTGACATAGATTTAATTTAGAGAGATAAGATGTGGTGAGCTAAAGTTAAACATGTTTATAGAGCTCGACTTAGAGTTGTCATGCCAAGGGCTAATGAATTTGGAGTATCAGTTTTAATCAGGCCTTCTTGATGCAGCCTTCTCAATCCACAGCTAAGTCTATGAATGAAATGTATGCTTGGGTGAGTGCAAGAATGAGGAGTTTGTTAACGTATTTGCAATACGAGGAGATTGGAGATGCAGGAAGAAGATGCTGTACTAGGTTGGTGTTGAGGGAGAAAAGCAGTAGCAGCTGACTTCATTTAGATCTGAGTATCAATGACGTGGTCTGGTGTTAAGCTAGAGAGCAAGGTTTGTATGGCCATGATTTGTGCAGCAGAGAATGTCTTGGAAATGTTGGGAGTATTCCCGATAGAGGTATGCTTCAGCAAAAAAATAATTTATATGGTTTGATTAGATTTAGAATTAAGATGTTGTTGATTGTATTCATTAACTTGAATGAAATACATGCAACCTGATACTTTTGTTCATCTGAACCACATTTGTAAATGTACACATTCGTAGAAAAATTTACAGTAGCACAATTTGTATTGCTTGTCTTACAGGCTTATTTCTTTCCTGCTGAAAGACATTTGAAATTAATGCAGCACTAACAGAATTAAAATAGTTTTAGGAAATAATTGTCTTGAATCTACTCAAGTTCACTTTCCTACTGTTTAAGATGGTGCATTTTCTTTTGGTTCCAGTAACAGCTGGCAAAGGAAGAAATAAATTGAATCAACTTCACAGGGAAAGAAAATGGGGAAAAAAAGTACAGGAAAAATAGGAGAAAAAATTAGCTTTTTGATGTCTTTTTTTCTTTTTAAGTGTTGGCATTCCAAGTTACATGATTACAGCTCAACCTTTGAAGATTTAACTTGTGTTTTGTATTTTCTTTTGTCTGTCAATCCCTGAATTTAGCTGGCAAAGCACAAGTAAATCTATAGGTGTTAGGTCTTGAAACTGTTGGCTTTATTTCATCCTTAAAATTAGTTCTTTCATTGAAAGTTACTCCTAGTCTCTGTGTTTTCAGAGTATCCAACTTCTAGCTGAAGTTGCTGTTTTAAAGAACTCTTTTTTTTTTTCATGTAGCCTCATTATTTAATGAAAACTCTTTTACTGAGCCTAGCTATTACAGTTCCCCATGGTATCCTATATTAAATGTATATGAATGAGAGAGAGGTTACAGAGATTAAAATCTGAGTAGTACTTCTGCCTACAGGAATAAATTATTGGCAGAGCTCAGTTTAGGCTAGAATATTCAGTTGTTCAGTTTGACTCCTTCCTACAGTTGTGAGCTACAATTCAGTTCTGTTAACTTGCTTAAATAAAGTAGTTCATCAGATGACCATAGAGTTAATAAGATTGGAAAGGAGCTCTGGAGGTGATTTAGTGCAGCCCTCTGTTCAAAGAAGGTTGCTCAAGCTATGTCTAATCAAATTTTGAACTTTTTCAACTATGTAGACTACAACATTCTTTTTGTCATTCTTTATCTTCCATTCCTCGAGAACTCTTTCAGTTTCCAAGACCATCCAAAGATAATGGCCTTGCCATGACATTGCTCATCTCTCTCAACAATCTGCATTCTGTCTGCATTCCGTCAGATCCAATGGTCTTATATGTCCAGTTTCTCGAGATGTTCCTCAACCTTGCTCATCTCCACTCAGGGTAAATTTTCCCTTTTCCAAACTTTCCCACTAGTTTCAGACATGTGATGCTCCAGAAAGCTGATCTTACCAATAAAGTTCAATCTGAAGAAGGCACTATGCCCTTCATCATCTGTTCCTTTGCTACATTTTTCCTTATCTTCCTTTTGCTCCAATGTACCTCTGAAAATTTTGATGCACTTCATATTCCTATCCAGATTCAGTTCCGGATAGAGTTTTATTTTCTTAACCCTGTCTCTTCAAATTTGGACAGTGTCTTTATATTCCTTCAGAGTTAATTACCTGTCCTTGCTTCCACACCTTACTGTTTCCTTTTTTATTTTTCAGTTATGTCAGAAGCAACTTGTTCATCCATGCAGGAGCCATGCAACTTTTGCTCACCTGTGTATCAGGTTGAGCATTCTTGAACTTGAGCCTTGAAAATTATCTCTCTCACATGCCTCTTCTCTGCAAAGTCATATCACGTTGCATTTTTCCCAAATACATTGCTAAAGAGGCTGAAATATGTTCTCCTGATGCCCAAGGTGGTGACCCTGCTTTTTCTTTTTGATAAATTTTTCAGCAGTAGGTGAGATTATAGTTGCAAATTAGTTGAGTTCTTGAGGGAAATATTAAGTCATAAAGAGATAAGTCACTTTTCCAACCAGCAAGGAACAGACTTTCTCAGGAAGTTTTATAGATGCTTCAGTAACACCCTCAAAGTTAGCAATCTGATTTATGTGAAGATAATTTTTATTGAATGTAGACTAATAATTTTCAATTCGTGGGAGTATAAGGTGAATACTGAGACATGCTCTTAAACTCCTCCTTTACATTGAATTCCCTTTTGTATAGGTAAGACTGAGTATGGAAACTGTTCTGGAGGGCTCTACATACTGGATTAGTCCCTAGTTTTCCATAGCCAAAAGATATTTTTGAATAATTTCAAGCAAGAAAACATAATCATTAACAAATGCTGCTTGGATCTCTTAGAAATTGCTTTGGCTTTCATCATGCTGTATATCAATTTAATTTATTGAATTACAATTTAATCAATTGTAATTTCAGCTGCAAATTTTCTTGATAAAGCCTTCTTTTGTTTGCTTATATTAGCAAATTTATTTTCTGCTTTCTATACTTCTGAGAAGTATAGAACCATAGGATGATTTTAGTTGGAAGGGACCTCGAAGATCTCATCTAGTGGTGGGCTGGAATACTCACCACTATATCAGGCTACCCAGGACCCCATCCAACCTGTCCTGGAACACTTCCAGGGATGTGGCAATCTGTTCCAGTGCCTCTTCCTCCTCACTGAGAAGATTTTTTTCATAAAATCTAATCTGAATTTCCTCTCTTTTCATTTAGAACCATTAACTCTTATTTTATCACTACACTTATAGTGTGCCCTTCTCCAGCTTTCCTATAAGCATCCATAAATGCTAAACGTTTGTGTTCTCTGACATAGAATTGTAGATTCATTAGAGTTGGAAAGAATCTTTAAAGATAATCTAGTCCCACTGTCCTGCAGTGAACAGGGACATGCACAGCTAGATCGGGTTCCCCAGGGCTTGATCCAGCCACACCTTGATAGTCTCCAGGAATGGGGCATCAACCACATCTGTAGGCAAGCTGTTCCAGTGCCTCACCATCTTCACTGTAAAGGGCTTCTTCCTTATATCCAACCTATATCTATCCTCCTTAAGATTGAAGCCATTTCTCCTTGCATTGTCACCAAAGACCCTGCTAAAGAGTCTGTCCCCTTCTTTTCTGTAGCTCTCCTCTAGATACTGACAGGCTGCTATCAGGTCACCTGAGAGCCTTCTCTTCTCCAGGCTGAACAGCCCCAGCTTTCTCAGCTGTCCTTGTAGGAGAGGTGTTCCACTCCTTGGATCATATTTGTGGCTCTCCTCTGGACGTGCTCCACCAGGTCCATGTCTCTCCTGTACTGAGGGCTCCACATCTGGATGCAGTACTGCAGGTGAGGTCCCACCAGCACAGAGTAGAAGGACAGGATCACCTCCCTCAACCTGCTGACCATGCTTCTTTTGATGAAGCCCAGAACATGGTTGGCTTTCTGAGCTGTGAGGGCACATTGCTGGTTCATGTCCAGCTTCCCATCCATCAGTACCCCCAAGTCTTTTGGCAGGGGTATGCTCTATCCTTACAATCCTCAGCTTGTATTGGTAGTGAGGGTTACGTTGACCCAGGTCCAAGGTCTTATATTTGGCTTTTTTGAACCTCATGAGGTTTACCTGGGTCCATTTCTCAAACCTGTCTAGGTCCCTCTGGATGGCATCCCATCCTTCAGGTGTGTCAACTGCACCACACAGCTTAGTTTCATCAGTAAACTCACTGAGGCTGCACTCGACCCCGCTGTCCATGTCATTGATGAAGATATTAAAGAGTTTCGGTCCCAGCGCTGACCCCTGTGGGACACCACTCGTAACTGATCTCCATCCAGACACTGAATCATTCACCACCACTTTCTGGCCTCAATTCTGCTGCCAGTTTTTCATCCACTGCACTGTCCACCCATCAAATCCATATCTTTCCAATGTGGAGAGAATGATGTTGTGGGCCAGAGGCCTTACTGAAGTCCAGATAGATGACATCAGTGGCTCTTCCGTTGTCCACTGATGCAGTGACATCAAAAAAGGCCACAAGGCTGGTCAGACAGGATTGGTGAAGCTTGGTGAAGCTGTGCTGTTTCTCCATTGTCACCTTCCTATCTTCCATGTGCCTTAGCATAGTTTCCAGGATGATCTTTTCCATGATCTTTCCCTGCACAGAGGTGAGACTGACAGGACAGTAGTTCCAGATGTCTGCAAGGTCATAAGGCCTTGTTTTCACTTGTTTGTAAGTTTTGGCAAATGCTAACCTTTCAGGCTGAGTGTTTTCCTAGAGGTATCTACCTCAGGACTTTTTATACGTTTTTTATTTTATTTTTGCTTTGTCAGTGCATGAGTGCAAATTTGAAGTTCAGTGTGTGAGAGCTCACAGCTTTGATAAAAGCCAGTAGGAGCTGTGTTTTGAATTCGTGCATCTCTGTGTAATGCCAGACACTGTGAAATCACATCCAAGTTCTCTAAGTGTGCCATTAGAAGATAGTGTGATTATTTCAAAGATTCTGTTGTAATAAATAAAAACATTACCTCTCTCTAAAACTGCTAGTGAATTATAAGTAATAATGTAGTGTATGTGAAATTGTAGTAATGATTGTCATTAAAAAAATAAATCTGTATTCAGAGCAGAAAGTGAATGCTGTGCATTTTATGTTCATGCGTATAACAAGTGTAGAAAAAGTACTGAATAATAATATTCCTTCTATTTCAACATGATTAGTAACAGAAGCAATTATCCTTGTAAAAACAAAAACAAAACAGTAATTGATCATGTTATTAAAACTATAGACATAGGAGAGTCAAATTAGGCTTACAGTATCGTTGTGTTGGTTTAAAATTGCTATTCCTAATTGAAAGCAGGTAGCTAGCATCAAGAAACCATATATAATAAATCAGACAATTATTTTACTGTATTAAATAACAGTTTGAATTATAACCCTTAATTTTCTCAGTGTTTCACAATTCTGCTTATGAGATGTTTGACCAACCCTTGGAATTATATACAGCTGGCTCATTTCTGCATGGTGGTTGCTCAGGTATCGCTTGAAGTTAGGTACACAAGGTCTGTACAGTAGGAACTGGAATCATCAGAGAGAGGATGAATGGTAAGAGCAGCTGTAATAATGATTCAGAATGGGAGAAGTTGCCATTATGGCTCCTGAAGTGAACAAGAAGAAACACACTGGGTGATTAAGTGTTATAAGCATGTTTTGTTGTTATTGTTAAAACACTTTAACAGTTGAAGAGTAGATTATTGGCTGCATCATAGCATGTATGGATTGAGCACACAGGACCGGGCAACACAGATGACTTCTCATTTATGATGGTCTTCAAGTACATCCATCTTTTCGAAGAGACTTCAGGATACTTAACCTTGGGAGTTTGGACTGGAAATTAATCACCTGAGGACTACTTCAGCTGTAAATCAGAACTGTGCTCACATTTATTTATTACATTAGTATTTCTAAGTATGATCAAAATTTGAATCGGTTGCAAACTTAAAGGGAGGGAGGGAAGAAAGGAAAACTTTACTGGATACGTGATCTGTAGATTTATGTGGAAAAAAACTAGATAAATTATGAGCGAAGCATAAGCAGTTCTCTACATGATTAACATTATATTATATCAACTTGAGTCAAAAGTATTAACTGAATATTGACATATTTATTATGTATTTGTTGTTTATTTAAGAAAAATCCATTTTTACAGAAGTATGATTGGGTTCCCTTTTAGCTGGGAGTTTATAGTTTTCTTCAGGTAGAAGATACTTCACATCGGTCATTTTATTATGGCCCCATGTAAAGCATAATATGATCATTTCTAGTTCTTTATGAAAGCTCTCTTAATGCTGCCTGCACTTATCAGTGATGTTTGCCTTGGTAGTCTGCTCTATCAGATGCTCTGACATAAATCTCCCTTCCCTGCAGAGAGTACCAATCTTAGCAAACTTGAAGTGCTCTGTTTGCATTCAAAAACTTCTTATCAATCAGTGCTGTTATTATTCATGTAAGATGGAAAGAGTAACAGTAGTATGTATTCAGTAACAAATGCAAATATCAGGTTCAAGGAGAAGACAGTAGTGTGAAACTCTTCACGATTGTGATCAATTTCATGCCATCCATATTTTTTGTTTGAACAGTTTTAAATTACAGTGCAAGATAATTGAGGAAGAAGTTGGAGATTTTGAGTGGCTACAGGGGTACAAAAAATAAGATATTTGAGATTGCTCTAGCAATTCAGTCTTATTTGTTCTTAACAGGAGGAAGATGTGTTAAGCTTTTAGTTCAGCCTCCTCCCCTTCCCCAAGGATATGATTGCTGTATTATTTTGGCTATGAAAAACACATAGCATAGTTGCCATGGCATTTGTTCTTTCTCATGACAGTCTAAGAACCTAAGAGGGCTCTTGCTGTACTGAATGACCTTGGCACCCCACTGGCCTCAGGTACTGTGGCACAACAACCAGCCCTGACAGCCCAGCAAGCAGTAGGTTTTCCCTTTAAAGCTGTAGGGCCATTTGCTGCCTTATCACCACAGCACATCTGTCAATTTCAGGTAACTGGTTGAGTCTTCTACCTAAAAAGTAAGGGCAGAGGAACCAAAGCCAGGCATTTCCCATATCTCTGTGGGAAGTTGTAAGGAGACTTTAGGAAAAATCTAAGAAACTGTTACTGTTGCTGGTATGCACACCTTGTTCTTCTAATAGGCAGTGTAGTATTAGGGGAGGAAAGGAATTGGTTTTTTTTTGTTTTTTTTTCCTCACTGGTACCAGTATACAGTTGTGGTTTCACTGTGGGTGACTGAGGGTGACTTATGTGTGCAGAATTAGTGGCTCCCAATGAATTTCTGCATTAACCAGAGCTGGTTTAATATATATATGGGAAGTTTTTGACTGGTATATTTTGAGGAGCTTCTCTCAGTGTAGTTATAAAATTGGGCTGACAGTACAGCCTGTAGAATTTTATTTATTTATTTATAAACGGAGGCAGATTGATTTAATTGTCCTAAGGATCTGCGTAAGAAGCGGTGAACAATTATCTGTCATTTTTTAATTGTTTATATCACTGAGAAAATTCCTAATGTAAAAGCATTAATCTGAAAAACAAACTCAGATCCAGTTGCAGCTGACATATTTCTAACAAAGCATTCAAGACTTTGTTGCTACAGTGGAATACTGGCAATTAATGTGAAATCTAATAAGTCAGCTTCTGCTAAGTTAATAAATAAAACATAGGTTGGTTTTACTAGCTGCCACTCGTGTCCGGAAACACAAGCAGTGAACTGTGATAAATTGGCATCATACAAATACTGCTTGAAAACTAACTATAGTCTCTGAAATGATTAGCCATAATAACAAAGCTTACTTTTCCAATTCTTCACGGTATTTTAAAATTAATTAAATATATAGAAGTAAGTTATGATTTTATTATTTAATCAAGTATCTGCTACTATGAGGGTCTTTCTGAGGCAGAAGGAAGATCTGTGTCCTTTGATGCTCCTCATTTGCAGTCCAAACTGTGAAGTATTCTGTTTGTATTGTACATAGCACAATCTTGCCCAGGAAGTGTTGTGCTTTTTTAATATTTAGAGTGAACATAGGTGGCAGAACCTTGTTCCTGTTCATTCATAACTTTATATAGGAATATAATACAAAGGAAATCTACTTTGCAGGCAAAAGCCCCATTGCCTTTTTAGCAAATGCTTTATCCTGTTGAAATAGATCCTCCATACAGTAATCTAGGGCTTAATATACACACATCTGATGTTTTAATGTGGATCTTGACATTATGAAAGAAACATCAGAAAGGCACTCTGAAAAGAACATTGGGAGCATCCCTTATTAAAGTGTCAAGCTGTTGCAGATGCTGTTTTATATGCCCTTTTTTTCAGTTCTGCACAGAATATCATAGGAAATAGCCTTTCATTGTACTCTGTACAATTGTATAGCAGTAACTTGACTATTTCTGCCTTTTCTGCTTAACTACTTAGTTTTCATGCCTGCTTATAGCTAGGGTCCCCTTGTTTTTCTGTGGTACTGTTTTTATTTCTAATATGCTTTAATGTTCTTTTTATTTCCTGTAATCCCTTTGGCTTCTCTTATCAATCACTTGTGTTCTAAATTTTTGCTTTATCTTCAGTATCGTTAATTGCTTCTTCTTCTATGTGTAGATTACTTAATGCTTTATCAGTGTTTTCATGTTTTAATAGGTTTGTTTTTACATCAGTATACTTTTTCTTCTGTAATGTTGGCACATGTGTATTCCACTGACAGATGATAAGAAAAAATGGTGACTTTCATAGTTTATCATCTGTAATACAAAGCTAAGTGCTTTTCTGAAAGATGGCTTAAATGCAATTCCTAGTTTTAAAAAATCATGGTTTGTTCCTTGAGGACTTTAATAGTATCATAGAATCACAAGGTTGGGCCCCTCGCTGCAAGAAAGATATTGAGGCCCTGGAGCGGGTTCAAGGAAGGGCAACAAAGCTGGTGAGGGGTCTGGAGCACAGGCATTATGAGGAGCAGCTGAAGGAGCTGGGAATGTTCAGCCTGGAGAAGAGGAGGCTCAGGGGAGACCTTACTGCTCTCTATAACTACCTGAAGGGAGGTTGTAGTGAGCTGGGGGGGCATCTTCTCACATGTAACTGGTGATAGAAGTAGAGGGAATGGCTTCAAGCTGCGCCAGGGGAGATTTAGGCTGGACGTTAGGAAATACTGCTTTTCTGAAAGAGTGGTCAGGCACTGGAATGGGCTGCCCAGGGAGGTGGTGGAGTCACCAACCTTGGAGGTGTTCAAGGAATGTTTGGCTTTTGTGTTGAGGGACATGGTTTAGTGAGAACTATTGGTGATAGCTGGATGGTTGGACTGGATGATTTTGAAAGTTTTTTTCCAACCTTGGTGATTCTGTGATCTAGTTTCAACTCCCTGCTGTAGGCAGGGACACCTTCTTCCAGACCAGGTTGCTCAAAGTCCATCCAGCCTGACCTTGAATGCTTCCAGGGAGGGGCATCCATTCACAGCCTGGGCAATCTGTTCCAGTGTCTTGCCAGTAAAAAATTTCTTCTTGATATCAAATCTAAATCTACCCTCTTCCAGTTTAAAACCGTTTCCCCTTGTCCTCTTGCTGCATGCTGTTGGAAAAAGCCCCGTCCCTGCTTTCCTGTCAGCATGGTAATATTAACATTCCTGTGGGAATATTAAATGCACAATGACTGGGAAATTCACATCTATATTGGCCTGCCCTCTCTACAGCATCCCACGCTTACTCCCCACTTTATTCTTCACACAAGGCATTTGCACTTGAAGGAGAGGATATAGAAGCCTGATACAGGCCTATGCTGTAGGAAGTCAGGATCTGTAAATGGCTGTTAAAAGCTACTTCAGATGGGCTTCTGGAGCCAGCTAAATTTATTCTTAAATACATTACACAAAGAACTGCTGATCACTTTCTATGTTACTTGCACCATGCTGGCAGGGTTCTCTCATGGCCTAGCAAAATGGTAGTGAGTATGCATTCGAGGGAATGAAGGCTTGAACTGTCCTAGGTAAAGCCAGTAAGTGCCTGAGCCCTCATTATAGAGATACTATACTAACTATTGCTGTTTTATAGGAAAACAAACAGACAACAACAACAACAACAAAACAGTTTTTGGTCTTTTGAAAAATAATGGTAAGTGCTATAGTGGTCCTGTCTCTGTGGTGGGGCAAAAGTACATATTGTAGCCCTGCTTACATGTCCACATTAAGAAAGACTGGAATACCAGACAAACTCTCCATCATCACCTACAGTCCAACCTTTCCAACCTTGGTAATTCTGTGATTCTGTTGGAAAGGACCTACAAGATCATCTAGTCCAACTGTCCTCCAATGTCAAGCTTTGTGGTTCCTTCAAAATTTAAAATTGAAGGATACATAAAAATATCACACTACATTATTGTGTTCTTTAACATCTTCATAAACAACCTATTGTAGAGTACCCACTTTAGCAGAGTGGTTGGAATCAATTATCTGTTGAGGTGCCTTCCAACTTTTGCAATTTTGTGTGATATTGACAGTGCGATTGAGTGTACCCTCAGGAAGTTTGTGGATGATACCAATCTGTATGGTGTGGTCAACATGCCCAAGACACAGCTTGTCATTCAGAGCGACCTAGACAGGCTGAAGCAGTGGGTCCAGGTGAACTTCATGAGGTTCAACAAGACCAAGTGTGAGGTCTTGTGTCTAGATTATTGAAACCCCTTCTATCGGTACTAGCTAGGGGTTGTAAGGATGAGCAAAACCCCTGCTGAAAAGGACTTGTGGGCACTGGTACGGATAGCAAGCTGGACATGAGCCAGCAATGTGCCCTCACAGTTCGGAAAGCCAACCATATCCCGGGATGCATCAGAGGTAGTGTGGTGAGCAGGTCAAGGGCATCTTGAATGTTTTGTTAGAAATATGTCAGCTGCAACTGATTCAGATTGTACACCTAAGGAGTATGTTTGTTTATGATATGGATGACACTGGAACAGCTTGCCCAAAAAGTTGGTGGAAACTCCATCTTTGGAGATGCTCAAGGTCAGGCTGGCTGTGGCTCTGAGCAACCTTGTCTAGCTGTAGATGTCCCTGTTCATTGCAGGAGAGTTGGACTAAATGCCCGTTAATGGTCTCTTCCAACTAAAACAGTTCTGTGATTATTTAGTATAGGTTCAGATGTGTGAACACCAAGAACATGAAATTATTTTTAAGGAGTGGAAATACTTATGTCTGTTTCTTTTATGCAGGCATTTAAATGCAGGCATTTGTTCTGAAGAATCTGGATTTGTTTACTTAGTTTTTACACTCTTCCCTTCCCTTCCAGGCTAGTTGTACTGTAGAAATGGCGGGGAATTCATGGGAGTGTAGTATTAGGAAAGGGAAAATAGCTGTCATAACACAGCAGCAGAAAGAAAAGCATTTTGAGAATTAACTTGAAAGTAAACAAAGTAACAGCAAAGGAGGGTTTTTGTTTTATGAACTGTGTAGAATTCCAGACTTCTACAGTCCGATGTACACATACACAAAATAAAATGTCACCATCTTAAAGAAAAGCTAACTAAGGACAGACTTATTGTAACTTCTGAAATTCTGATTTCATATTGCAGTTGACTGCTTCTGGTTCTTCATTTTGTGAGTGCCTGAAGCTAACATTTAAGCAGTATTTGTGATTTTCTTGTTAGAGTACACTTCTCAAACTGGGCTAGCGTGTCACTATCGACTGTTTGGCTTTTTGCTGTCAGTTTTTGCAGCTTTTTTTCACAGCTTTCTGCAACCTCTGTATTTCTTGATTAAAGAAAACAAGCAAAACAGAAATGCTCTGTCTTGTAAAACTTCAAAAGTTCCATCAGGGACATAACTGAAGAGGTAACAGTGCTTCCACCCATGTGTGCCTAGTTCCCACAGTGAAATCTTTCAGTAAGCTCCTAATACAGTGTTCAGGAAGAGTATTTAAGGACAGTCTCAACAGCAGTAGGTACAACAAGTGGGAGATAGCTCTTCTATGAAGTAAGGAAAGTTTAAGAAATGGATGTTTCTTAAATTTTGTGGGGGTTGTTTTGTGCAACTCACCTGAGAATTGCAGTTTACAAACTGAATTTGATTTTCTTAGTTGAACCAAAATCTTTTATTTTGAGTTAGAAATGGAAAGGACAAGATTTCCATATACTGTTTTAAATGAGGTCATTTGCTAACAGTGCTTCTAATGACCTATTTTCCTAGGGTGTTACTTTTGTCAGAAATGATGTCTTTGTAAAGTTTACAATACAGTTTAATCTCTGATTTAGACTTAAGATTGCCCTGCTCTTTGCAGTTTACTAAGTTTCTACCATGTGATATGAAATACCACTTCTGTAATATTCACACTAGATTAAGGAAGGAAGCAAAGCAAAATCAGTCCAGTATTAAATAGGGAATGTAATTCATACAAAATACTTGTTTCTTGTGTCACTCTCCATAATACTCATACACTACAGAAGAGTTAGTAGAATCAGGACTACACCTGCCAGGCACATTACATTTTTACAATCTTGCTAACTCATAGCTTCATGTCAAAAATATCCTTTAGTACCTTATTAATCTTACAGGTTATCTATATTTGTGTTGCTTTCATTCCTTCTGTTTTGTTACAAGCCTGGTTAACATCCAGAGTTCCTTCTTAAAATGCATCCTATTTGGTGATGTTTGCCCACAATGTCAAAGGCAGATGTTGCTGATATGGCAGTAGGAGTTGAACCTTCCCACCAAAATATATAACAAAATATGACAAAATATAATCCCATTATATTTTGTCACTGTGCAACAGATGTCAGCAGATGGGCAGTCTGATAAAATGGTGTTTCACATGGAAGTGTGTACAAAACAAGGTGTGGAATTGAATTCCTCCATTTGGCAAAAATGGCACCCATTGACATTCATTGACACTTGAATGTTTATGGAGACTGAACAGTGGAAGTGAGCTCAGTCAGCAGTGAGTGGTGTGTTTCAGCAGTAGCAACAGTGCTGATGCAAAGTTTTAAGAGTGTAGCATGCTTGTTCATCACTGATAAAAATGCATAGCTAATGAGGGTGACTATACTGAAAAATAGCTGAGAATTTTTACAGCTGAAAATTTGCTCAATCAAATGGTGTCAGTGTGCTCTTTGTATCTTTCATGGTCATAAGTGGTAATACCATTATAGAGACCCATGTACTTGTCGTATGTGCATTAGTCTTGTAAGTATTTGTATTATTATGTTCTAATAGTACTGTGCTGTAGCTTTCTAAAGCAGTTCAGAACTCAGTTGTCGATCCCTTTAGTGAGCTCTGCAGCTTCTGGAATAATCACTGTACTTAAATAATTCAAGTATTTAAAAAAAAAAAAGACTTAAGAAATACTTTCGGATTTGCGCAAAGTCAAAATAAACTAAAAGATATGCTGCATTACTGTATAGTTATTCCCAGTTAGTAACTGCCTTCTCGAAAGTTTTTAATATAAATGCAAAGGGGGCATTTTAGAAGAAAAATAATTGAAGGCTATTCAAAACTGCTTGCAAATATGAATTTTACAAAACCGATAGAATGGCAATTACAGTCTGTATAGAATATTAATGTGCTACTTTACATGTAGTAGGTCTTTAATATGAGCTCATTTCATAGGTAAGCCAGTGTAGGTTGTTTTCAATATGAAATACGATGGGCAGCTGTGTTAATAAAACCTTGTTGCACATAGAGCTGTCTCTTAATATGCAATTAAACACAGTTTTAAATTGTAAAATAAATCATACTGCAATGCAGAAGCAGCAAATTAAAAAAAACTCCAGGTACTCTGTCATTTTGTAGTAGTTTAGTGTAGCAAAGTGGTGCTTACTATTTTAGATTTAAATTTGGAAGATTTCAGTTAGTGTAATTTTTCATTTTTAACTGTAATGAATGTTTATTTTCTTTTACTGCTATGAATGAATTTCACATTATTTGCAGAAAACAGGTTGTGTTAGCTGTTATTTCCAGGCAGAGCAACTATTTTAAACTTCCTTTGTTACTAACTACTTAGTAAAATACTTACTAGGACTATGAGATGAACTAATATAGATGTAGATTTTGAGTTGCAGTAAGCTTGGTCAGCTTGTCTTAGAAAATACATAAAGAATAGAAGGGCTTCAGATAAGAGCAGCAGATCTGGAAACCTGCAAGGTCATCTCTTGAAATTGTTTTTTAAGGAAGAAAAAAAAGTGAAGTATACAAGGCAGAGAAAATTTTCTTAGTTCTAAGAAATTTTCTCTTGTTCTAAGCTAACATCTATTATATTTTCTTTCTCCGCCTAAAGATCCAATGCCAGAAATTTCTTGCTACTTTCTCCATGTGGGAATTCCATGAAAATTCTCACTATATGAGCTAATTCTCTGGATTTTTTTTTTCCTCCCTTCTCTGCTTTACTTTTTATCTTTGTCCTATTGATATCACTTCAAGTTTGTTACTTTTTAAGGTAGTAATTTTCAGCCAGTATTTTATGGTTCTCTGAGTATCCAAAGGGTGAGAAAGAAAATCAAACATGTTTCTAACATTTATCGTGTTCATAGAAAACTGACCCTGACGTTTTTAAATGCTTCCAAAACTTTTATAAGTTTCTCAGAAGGAAAAGGGAGCACCTAGGCAGCTGGCCAGGATGGGAATGTCATGTACAAAGTGAAACTACTTCCTTTTCCCGGGAGTCTCCCACCTTCAAGCACTAGATGTTTCTAGGAATAACATATGTTGATTACTTCCATAGAAATATTTTTAAGTGATACATAGCTTATATGTTTTCAAGCTGTTTTTCTGGTACAAATGACTTCAAGGTGGTAAACAGCATTGGTTTAGGAAGAGGGTGATATTCAATATCTGACTCTCCATTCTGTTACATTAGGACAGATAGCAGGACACTATCTCTCCTGCTAATAGCCAAATATATTTCTTCTTGTTAAACTTGTACACATTTCCTTGACACTAAATATGTGTCTCAGGACGGGCAAGATGAACTTAGTGAAATATATTTGTCCTGAGTGATGATGATTTTCAACTTCTGAGTAAAGATGGAAGAAAACTGCCTTTTCAAGTTCTACTGCCCTTTTTTTTCAGCATTTAGAATAAATTCACAAATCTTTGTACAATTTGTGCTGCTAGTAACTTTATCTGTTAACTCAACAAAATAGCAAGAGCCACTGACTGTACCCAGAAGAAAGTCTTGTGTGTCATTCTTAAGCACCAGCAGAACATAAATACATGGTCTGCTATCATTTTCATTCTTGCTATTGAAAAATCATGGTATATTAGAAGAGTAACTCTTGAAACTACCTTAATTCGTTTACCTCACCTTGTTTGAGACCATCCAGCTTGAAAATTTGGCTGAGAAGTTTCTGTCTTCAGATCACAAAAATCAGCGACTGACTTGCTGTTGCAAGTTCTGCCATTCCATGAGCGTAGGGATTCTACTTCTCACAGTCTTCCTTTTCTTGGCTGTTGGCTGAACACATGCATAGGAAAGGCAGCACATTTCATTCCCTCTTTACAGATCAACTGCAATTATCATCTCCATGAAAGTCATGAGAGGGAGTACTTCATTGTTGAATGTATGTATACTCTGTGCTTCTGGGCAAAGACTACATTTTTTTGTCCTAGGCTGATCGCTGAGGTCTTTCAGCCTTTAGGCAATACATGCTTTGTCATCAGATGTTGACTCAGTATCCCTGTATTAGTAAGGCCATCTTAAATCTGACAAAGTCATCACAAAAATAGCCAGTGTCAAGCTATCTGATGAACTGATAGATTAAAAAAAAAAAAAAAAAAAAAAAAAAAAGAACCAACATAGACAACATAGATTGCTTGACTTTTCATTTGGTTTAGCTGCATGGTGGCGGGAGTTGTTACTTCTGAAGTTACATGGGATGTAGATGGTGGATTGTAATTATAGAACAGTGATACTCTAGAGGTGAGACCTAGAAATGTGACAGTGGAACTGGGAAGTTCTTTGCATCATCAGTTTCTCCTGGCTAGATATCAGGCTGTCTGTATGTCAACGGTTTACGGGCTGGTTCGGCCCGGTTCCGTGATGAGCGGGGTGGAGGGATCTGCAGATCTGCGCCTCCGGAAAAAAAGGAAACAGGGGACCCCAAAACAATTAAAACAGCGGCACCGATCTGAGGAGAAACAAACCAATTTACTAAGTATATTATCGGAATGCAAGATAACACACTATAATACAATATAATCAGAATTGAAGCTAATAAATCAAATATAATGAGAGAGAGAATGTCTGAAAGGTGGATAGGCCTCACCACAACGCTGAGGTGAGATGCGCAGTCCAGTTGAGCAGCAGGGAGACGGGAGCAGCGCCCACGACCAAGGGCAGGCGAGAAAGAGAAATCAGGTGACGTTGCCAGGAGTTAAACCTCCTCTCCCTGACCGCAAGGTCCCCTGGGGAATGTAGTTCTTCTTCTCTTCTGGGCAGGTACCCAGGACTTGAGCATTGACAGTTAAAGTCCCAGTGCCCCACATGATGTTATGATGTGGAATATCAAAAGGCAAAAATCACAAAACCATGACACTGTACAGATTCAAAGTTCTGCATGAACTGGACCTTGCTCCTATTTTTTTTTTTTTTTCCTACTGATTTCAAGTAGTTTTCTTTCCAAGACTCATTCTGTTCATCGTGATATTGCTACAGGTAGCAATGGATGAGCTTGATACTCCCTCTCAAACAAAGGCCGTAACATTCTTGTGAGAAGCATCTTCTAGTTTTAGTTGGTAGTGACTACCTATTTGTTCTTTCTGATGACATAATGGATGAGGTCTTTCATTAAAGATTTTAGGAGCAAATTAAAAGCCCTTAGCAACACTCCCTGGTTGTTCCACCAGTAAATCCATTGAAATGGGATTAGAGTCACCCAGTTGAACACCTCTTCGAGTTTCACAAGGTACCTATCCTCACATTGGAGACGTGCTTAAAAGGCCTGATACATTCCTTTTTCAATTCTCTTATTTTTCGCAGTTTTCACTATTATATGTAGTATGTGCATTTCTTGAAGAATAGAAATCTGTGTGTAAATTGTATTAGCACAGCTAGAAGCTGCTAGTTTTCCTGTATGCTCATTCTGAATCATACTAACCCTCCTTCTTTTCAAGGGTACTGTTTCCAAAGATCTTTTAGGACAGGTTGGGTTTTTTTCCTCCTTTCCAGGATGAGCAGTTTTCTGTAACATAAAAGAAGGCTTTGCAACTTATGGACTCTTATCTTGAAAAGATATAGGATGGAAATTGGTCTACAACACAGTCATTAGGTTCCTTCATCTGCATTGAGTTGATAACTCTTGGACTTTCAAGGTCAGGGGTAAAATACGTACATGAAGTGCTTTCTTGTTTGTTGATAAATTCATGTGTTTTCCAGGGGCTAGGGAAATGGGAATAGGTGTTGAGGCATTTTTTATTCTTAGAAGAGATAATTGTCAAGAATCCTCATTGTTCCCTTTATGGGAAGGTAAAGCCAAAGAGTGGTATTGGCCTCAGGCTGCCCTGGTACAATTCTGAGAACAGAGATCCCACTGAGGGAACAAAGATGGGAAAGATCTAATTTTCCCTTTAGAATTAAGGAATTCAAAGTCTTTCAATTCTTATTGGCCAGAGGACTGAAGACTGAAAAGATTGTTAAATGAACCACGTGATGTTAAGCCCTCCGTGTATGGGAGGGAATCTAAAATACATGGTAGTAAGGAAAAGAGATGGACCTGTGGGGGAAAAAAAAGAAATAGATTTTTTTAAAAGAATTTACTAACCGGAATGCTTAAAATTATTTCAAAATCAATGGCTATATGCCAATATAGCATAGAAGGGGTGGAATTAAATTTAAATGAATCCAGTCTGATAGCAGAAACAATCACAGCATGAGTTCCTTGTTGGGTAACGTGGTGTCATCAGGGAAACCTCTAGGAATATATTTAATGTCTACTCTGAAGCCATTAAGAATGTAGCAATATTCTTTCCTGTTCGTCGTCTGAAAATCGCTTTATTATCCCTGAATTTTTCTCTCTGCTTGGTTAGTGCTCTTTCAGGGAATAAGTGAAGTAAAAATTAAAAATAAAAAAAATAAAATAAAATTGGAATCAGATAGTGACTTTCTTCTAATGAAGAAACTTTAACCATTAAAACAAGAGTTCTATTAATACTGCAGCTGTTTTCTCTCATTGGTTGATAACTAGGTCGTACAGACGACATCTAAAAATAGGCAACTAAAAATTTACTAGGTACAGCATAACAAAGGTGATTGGTGCACTTTAATCCTGATTGCACTTAATTTATTTCTTCTCTCATCTTTTAATGAGTCAGTCTGTAATGATTTACTGTCAAATTTTTCTTAATGTAATTCCTGCAGTCTATGTATTTAGTATAATTTGTTAATGCTATATTTTAATATCTTGAACAATAGTTTTAACGCTTTCTAATAAATTAAGCATTATGTTAAATTGCATTAAGTGTGCAGCATTACGTCTGTTTGAAGTAGCAAAATTTGATAGCTGAAGAAAGAAGAATGCTATTGTATTGCTAACAGGACTTAGAAAAGTATTGCTGCATTTCTGTATGCATCTGCCATAAACAGAATCAACCGTTAGAGATTTTTTTGTGCAAAATAAAGTATCAGGTATTTTAAATTAGCACATCTGGTCCATGGTTAGAAAGAAGCACTGTTTCATTTCTTCTTCCAGAACAATTTAATGTCATCAATATAGACACACACACACACATCTCGTCTCAAACTGAAGTTTAGCTATCATTTTGGAAAGTTAGTTATCCTTTGAAGTGTTGGAAATTTCCTAATCTTAACAGGGCAAATTCATAATAAATATTATGGCATATCTAACATTACATTCTTACTGCACAATAAATCTGACATTTGTGTTGCACCCAGTCTGCTTTGTGCGCATCTAATAATTGGCAGGTACTGTGACACTGACAGGAGGAACCTGTAGGTTACCTTAATGTAACACTATTTGTTACCTTCTGGTATGATGCTATTTGTTATTTGACAACAACAGTCATGTTGCTGTCTAATGGTTGGAAGAATTAGGGACTGTTCTCTGTAATCTCCTTGAAATTGTGTTATGCTCCTTAATTATTCAGTAATTGTATGTAACATGATCTTATTGCATTTTAAAACTCTACTTTTCATACAAGCAGCATCCAGTATTGTGAAGTTCATAAGCAATACCTTGTTCCTGTGGGAAGATCAATTAAAAAAAAAAAAAAAATCTTTTCAGATTCATTATTCAGAGATTCAAAGAGCAAATGAGTTTGTATCAGATCAGATTAGACCTTACAGTGGCCTTTCAGTACCTGAAGGCGGCCTACAGGAAACCTGGGGAGGGACTTTTTATAACGGCAGATAGTGACAGAACAAGGAGAAATGGTTTTAAACTGCAAGAGAGTAGATTTAGACTAGATATTAGCAAGAAATTCTTTACTGTGTGGGTGGTGAGATACTGCAACAGATTGTATAGAGAGGCTGTGGATGCCCCCTTCCTGGAAGCATTCAAGACTTGGCCTTGAATGGATGGGGCTGGATGGGGCTTTGAGCAACCTGGCCTAGAAGGAGGTGTCCCTGCCTATAGCAGAGGGCTGGAACGACATGATCTTAAAAATCCCTTCCAATCCCAACCATTCTATGACTCTATAATTGTTTCTAGTGAATGCTGGAATTCGTGATTCTACTCCAAACCTAATTCCTGTAAATTTCTATTACGTCACTCTGTTTTTTAGGTTTAAGAATCTGATTCTGAGGGACTCAATGAAATGCAGTACATTGCTCATCATTTTTAGTGTTATTTTTCTGAGATATTTGGCTTACTGTAGATACTTGATGTATTTGGTAGTACTGTTGCTAAGGTACTCTTGGATGCCCAAGTTGGGGCTCAAATAGTGCTGAGTTGTTCCTCACAGAATCCTTGTAAAGGACGAAGTGACTTGTACTTCTCCATCAGCTGTCAGTTTTAGGCAGTGTTAGTGATCTGTGCTGATGATTTGGCATAAAAACAAATGATGTCAAAGAATGAAAAATCACATGCTTCTCCTGCCATATGTAAATCTTCTAAATTTTCTTTAACTTTCTTCTAGGTCATTTCAAATTCCCAGATTCATCATTTTGTGATGACATCCTGCTAGCACAGTAAATAGGTTCTGCTGTAAGTGGCAGTGTGCTTGCTGAAGATGTTATACATTCAAATTTTTATGCAACTGCACTTTCTAGAAGCTTTTTTTTTTTTTTTTTTTTTTTTTTTACTTAATGCCAATTCTGTCTTTGCCAACTACTGACAAATAAGACTTTCAGAACAGTTCAGATTGGAGATTCGGCCATGCGCGCAGCGTTAATTGCACAGCAGAGATCTTGTCCCAGACTACATTAGATGGGGATCTTAAGTATTCCAAAGTTGGGTATAGGAAGCCTTTGCATTAGGTTCAGCTTAGTATAAAATATCTCAATAATAATAAGGCTTAAAACACAGACCTTTCCTCTAAATCCTTTAATGATTGGTTCAGATTATATTGTAATCTAGAATTGTGTTTTTCTTAATACATAATCCTGTCTGTGAAGTTTCTGCTTCAAAATTTGAAGGAAAAAATATTTGGTTCCTAACAGCTACATTGTCATGTGAGCACTTTCAAGTTTTCTTTGTTGTGGGTTCGTTTGTTTTTCAGTGTTCTGTCAGAATGCTACAATGTGTTCATACAATACTGCAGAAGTTTGTCATTTTCAAAAAACTATTTTTACATGTAGCTGTCCTTAGACAATCCCTCCTGGCATTCTGAATTTATAGAGCCAGTCTTGAACTGCATATCGCTTCTTTCCAGCAGAGGTTCTCCTATGACACAAGTTGCAAACTGCTACTCTGAAGCTTTTAAAAGCCTTCTTTTTGTACTTCTGTACTTCTATAGCGTTTAAAAAGTAATAAATAAAATACATGCAAATTTCTAGAAAACTACTGGTCTGGGATTTTCCAAGACAGCATGACATTAAATTAATAGAAGAGTAAACTTGCAGGAGAAACCATAGTTGCAAACAGTCGGACCATTTAGTTACTCTAATGCCTAAAAAGATTGTAGGAAATAATCTGTTCAATTTTATGTTTTGTCATGTTCTAGGCAAGGGAGTAGTTGCTTCTATAATTAAGCTTTACAGCATGTATGCAATCTTTTGGGTATACTATGGTGTGCTCTTTCCTGATATTTCATGTTGTGCATGATTTTCGAGTAAATATTTTGTTTCTATAATTCCTCACAATTTTAAGCTGAATAAATAACATTGTTTTCATATGATTGAATTTTAGCAGTCTATTCAGTAATTATTCTATAGATATATTCCATATATACAAATTTTGTTGAACAAGTAGCACTACTCATGTCTATTGTCTCTAATATTCATGAAATTACCCTACTATGCCTTTAATGGCTTCTTGTTAAATTCTGCCTTTGACAGTATCCTGTGAAAGTTTGGAGGAAGTTTTTGGTTTTGGTGACATAATTCCAGTGGAAAACTGGTGTTTTATGCAGATATTTGAATCTTACTGAGCTACTTGAGGTGACCTGGTCTTCGCTAACAGAGAAGGACTGGTGGGAGAAGTAAAGGTTGGGGACTGTCTTGGGCAGAGTGACTACAGAATTGTAGAATTCTCCATTCTTGGCGATGTCAGAAAGTGGCCAGCAAAACTACCTTCTTGAACTTCCAGAGGGCAGACTTTGATCTGTTCAGGGCACTTGTAGCGCGGGTCCATTGGGAGCTGCTTCTCAAGGGTAAAGGGGCCCAGGAAGCCTGGACGCTCCTCAAGACCAAAATCTTAAAGGCACAAGAACAGGCTGTGCTGAGTGCCGTAAGGCGAGCCGCAGGGGAAGACGACCTGTGTGGATGAGCCGGGAATTACTGCTGAGACTCAAGGAGAAAAAGAGAGTCTACATCCTCTGGAAGAAGGGACAGGCTGCTTGGGGAGATTACAGAGAAGTAGCTAAGGTATGCAGGGAGGAAGTTAGGAAGGCAAAAGCCCAACTTGAGCTCAGGTTCGCCTCTGCAGTAAAAGACAATAAAATATCCTTCTATAAATATATCAACGGCAAAAGAAGAACCAAATTCCCATCCTCTACTTGATGCAGCAGGGAACGTGGTCACTGAAGACAAGGAGAGGGCTGAGGTTCTCAATGCCTTCTTTACATCTGCCTTTAACACCCAGATCAGTTATCCTCTGGGCACGATCAGTTATCCTGATAACTGTTTGGCCCAGCCAGCACGGGTTCGTGAAAGGCAGGTCATGCTTGACCAACCTCATCTCCTTCTATGAGGCGACCCGTTTCAAGTGGTGTCCCCCAGGGGTCAGCACTGGGGCCCATCCTGTTTCATATCTTTATTGATGACCTAGATGAGGGGATTGAGTGCACCCTCAGTAAGTTTGCAGATGACACCAAGCTGGGAGGTGGTGTTGATCTGCCTGAGGGTAGGGAGGCCCTTCAGAGGGACTTAGAGGGACTTAGATAGGCTGGACTGCTAGGCTGAGGTGAATGGGATGGGGTTCAACAAGACCAAGTGTCAGGTCCTGCACTTTGGGCACAACAGCCCATGCAGCGTTATAGGCTTGGGGATGAGTGGCTGGATGAGTGTGAAGAAGAGAAGGACCTGGGGGTGTTGGTTGATGCTCGGCTGAACATGAGCCGGCAGTGTGCCCAGGTGGCCAAGAGGGCCAACGGCATCCTGGCCTGCATTAGAAATAGTGTGGCCAGCAGGAGCAGGGAGGTGATCATCCTCCTCTACTCAGCACTGGTGAGGCTGCACCTTGAGTACTGTGTTCAGTTTTGGGCCTCTCACTACAGGAAAGATGTTGAGGTCATGGAGCGTGTCCAGAGAAGGGCAGCGAAACTGGTGAGGGGTCTGGAGCACAAGTCTTATGATGAGCAGCTGAGGGAGCTGGGATTGTTCAATCTGGAGAAGAGGAGGCTCAGAGGAGACCTCATGGCACTCTACAACCTCCTGAAGGGAGGTTGTGGTGAAGAGGGATTTGGCCTCTTCTCCCAGACAACAAGCAGGACAAGGGGTAATGGCCACAAGTTGTATCAGAGGTTTAGATTAGACATAAGGAAGAACATAAGGAAGAACTTTTTCTCTCAGAGAGTGGTCAGGCACTGGAATGGCTGCCCAGGGAGGTGGTGGAGTCGCCGTCCCTGGCAGTGTTCAGGAGGCGTCTGGATGAGGAGCTGCGTGATATGGATTAGTGCTTGTGGTGGCAATGGTGATGAGGAGACGGTTGGACTGGATGATCTTACAGGTCGTTTCCAACCTTGTGATTCTATGATTCTATGAAAGAGAGAGCATCAGTGAAGATACGACAAAAACAGAGTTTGAAATCCCATTGAATGAAAGATCAAAAATGCTTGAAAGTTTGTTTTGTTTACTGTAAGTTTAAATAAGGAATTGTATGTGGTGTGAATTTTGCACTGAAAGAGCATGTAAATCAGTTTGAACTTCCTTGCAGGTTGATGTGGTTAATGGGGATTATGATTACTGGGAATGCTGTTAGGGAAATATGCATTTCAAAAACAAAACAAAAAGCAATTAAAGAGAAATGCTGATCTTCTAAAGACTAAATCCTGAGGCACAGCAATTTGTAAGATAATTACCTTTTAACAAAAGACAGTGGTATTAAAATCAGAACAGAAATATTTCCTGTAAAGTCTTTCATCCATGCCTGCCTTGAATATTTTAGAGATGCTTGTCAGCACATTATTGAAACACTAAACGGCAATTAGAGAGACCCTCTATTATCCTACTGTGTGCTTACTTATTCGATGCATGTTGATTTTTTTTCTGCTTCAGTTTCTACGTAGTAGTTATTCACATACTTGCGGAACACTGAGTTAAGTCTTTGTTGTTGTGAAGTAAAATGCTCTATTATTCAAACATACCTGAAGCATTCTGAAAAAAAGTGTGTGTTGTGCTTATGACAAGAGCACAGCAGTGCATAGACTGAACAGGGATTTCTCCAAGGAGAAGCAACATGTCAAGAACAGAACTCACTGTTAGAGTTGATCTTCATACAATGAGAAAGAGATAATATCACTGTCCGAGGAAGCAATTCAGTCATTCTTGAAAGATATTTGCTACAGCCTCTGATTCACAGGCTGGGGAAAATATTGGTTTTACCCCTGATGATGTATTAGAAGAGAAAATTTTCAACTAGGATGGTGAATTTGTTCACTGAAAAATTCAGCATTTGAATGGTAATTTCCAATCAGTCAATTTAGAAATTCTTCTACTGGAAAGTAAAAACTATTGCTTAGTGACTTGATTTTGATAATACAGTTGTTAGGACAAATATATTGTTTAAATACTGCAAATGGTTTCAGGGCAACATTTTTTCTATATGTATCCAAAGTGAGCACAAAAAATAATAATAAAAAAAAATTCTGTGGACTGGAATGTCTGTATTTAGTTTGCTGCTGCCTTGTTCTTTAGTCTCTTAGCTCTCCTTGGACCAACCCCTTCCATTTCCAGAATTCAGTACAACAAATCATGGATCACATTCAAATGCTATGAGAAAAGAGACACTGAAGCAGTAGGGAACATTTTAAAGTAATGCACTCTAATTAAGGTATTTTTAGGATAGAAAATGACAAATACTGAAAATATGAATATGGTGCTATTTACAGTCTTGTCTCTGTCATCATTTGGTTGATTCTGTCACCTAATCATAAAATACCAGATTTTGTGAGTTGAATCTGTTATTGCCTGGCTTTGTTTTGATTACCACTTAATGAAGATGTTCTTTTCCAAGTTTTCTTGTACCAAAATATTTCCAACTTTTCCATTATGTTTTCATCACAAGTAAAGCACAAAGAACTTTCTTTTGCTGCTGGACTGTATTTTTTAAGGATGTTGTTTTCATCTCCAGACTTCTCACTTTGTTCTTATTGTAGCTCAGTAGATCTGACATGTAAAACCCCGAAATTATGAAGAATTTTGATAGGAAACTGTCAAATTCTACTGTTCATTTACCAGAATCATGGAAATACTTCATTACCCTGCTGGGAGGTTACTGTGCTTTTTCTTGAACCCTATTTTGTTTTCTTTAGGGACATTCTCTAGTCTCTGTTACAAACTAAACATGTCTTCTAGATTAAAGCACTAAGGAAAGCATTGGAGTAGCTCACTACTAAAACAAGCAGTCCCAGGATTGTCTGTCTCTGGAAACATGTAAATGATACTCAAACATTTTCTAACATTCTGGTCATGTTGCACTTCAAAGAGGAGGTATTTTTATCCATGCCATGTGGGATGTCAACTTACACAAGTTCTGTGGCCTCTTAGCCCACAAATCTTTATTTTCCTGCCAAGAAATCAGGCTGCACGTGTACCTGCCTGTGCCAGCAGCATTTTGCAAGGAACCGAGGGATACTGAAACTATTCACTGAGATGGCGTGTTGGTTGGTGATAGACTGTTTTAAGATAGATATATGTTCTTTGCCTGTTCCTCAGTCCTCTAAAGAATTGATAGGAGCTTTGGTTCCGTTCATCTCCCTGAGGTGGGAACAGCTCATGGAGAAGTTCCTGCTGGGAATGGATGGGTAGACTTGGTTGTTCTGTCCTCGGTACTCCCTAAGTATGGGAGTGCTTATTTCAGCTGAGCTGCAAATGCTGCAGCAAGCACTGTCTCTGCTTTGCCTGAAAGGCAGCATTAGCATAGCTTTAGCAGGTCGTGCTTGTTTTGGTCTTTGTTTTCTGGGAGAAAAAAAAAAAAAAAAAAAAAAAAAAAAAAAAAAAGTATGCATCTGAAAGAAGTACCAGCTTTTAGCACTTCGTATTTCAGTGAAATCTGAAATAGGCAGAGAGACACCTCAGGAACATACAAATTACAGCTGCTGAATAATAAAAATTTTCCAAGATACGGAAAAAAAATCAAGAAAAAATTTGTAAGAATAAAACTCTTACAGTATGGAGATTTGAGAAGGTTTGGGCAGGATAATTTTCTGTTAAAATAGCCATCTAATATGAATGCCACTTTTATCCCTTTTTAAATATCAAATCTGTTGTATAAGCACTCATGTTTCCAGTTTGATTCAGATTTGTATGAGAGCTTTTGAAATTTCTGTTTGTATTTTATGTACTTTATATAGCATACATTGATATTTATTGCAGCACACATTTAAACTCGGTTTATACGTAGTTCTGGAAACCCTAGTTTCCATACTGGTTTCCCTGAACATATTCCACGTCTTTTCACCTTAAAATATGCTTACATTTATAAAGGTTGTGTTGTCTTCACAGTGTAGGTCCTTTGAGGCATAAAAGGAGTAGAAGTTATGTGCCTGCACTCAGAAGGTAGTATCGGTCTTGTGATGCTGGTGTAAAGTTTTAAAATCCTCAGAGCTCCAGAATGTCACCAGGAGCAGAACACATGATTTGGTTAGCTGTTACTTTTCATTTAGCTGGAACTTTATGAGAATACTGTCTGTCTTTATAGGACAGCTGAGCACTGATCATGTAACACTCTTGTGCTTTGGCCCTCCTTTTCACTGTTCTTATATCTGTCTTTTTACATTTCCATCTCTTTCCAAATAACCCGCCCCTAATTATATTTTCCTCGCTGGTGCCTATTTTGCTGTGTCTGCACCCAGATTTGGTGTTGCTGATACTACTGTCCAGATGCAGTGTTAAAACTTGTATTGCTGACACAGTTGCTCATTTGTCTTTGCTAGTAGATTCCTCTCTCCCCAGAGTCCCCGCAGTTCCCCTTCAGCTGGCTGTGAATCTCCACCTACAGTCAGCCATCCATGACTTGTGTCAGTTTCTCCCATCGTTACCTGTCATATCCCACAATTTGTTGCATGATATCCCGGAGTATCCATGTCAGTTTAGGTTACTGTAACCTTGAGCTTGAGGGCTGAGTGGTCATTCACCTGAAGAACTACAAGTAACAGCATGCTGGCACTTGTTTTCTGCAAGCACATTTTTTTGTCATCTCTGGAGCAGTCGTTTCAGCTTCTGATTTCCTAAGTGCAAACATCTGTTGTACACAGAATAAAAACATTGCAATCCTTACCTTCCCCTTCCAGATCTCATTTCCTACATGGAACTGACCCAGTTGAAAACTCCCCCTGATGTAGAATAAATGTTAGATCTCAGCTAGATGTTTTATTCAGAGGGCAACTACATGAGCTAGCAGTGGTACAAAGTAGGGAACACACGGCCTTCAGCTCAGCAGGAACATGGACTAACTCTCTCCCAAGCATGGCTGGGTTCTCCTCACTTGAATTGCTGCTTGTAAAAACTCATGAAGTCACACTGAATATCCCAAGTTGGAAGGGGTCCACAAAAATCAAGTCCAACAACTGGCTTCACACAGGACACCCCCAAAATTCAAACCTTATGTATGAAAGCATTGTCCAAACATTTCTTGAACTCAGGCAGCCTGGAACCGTGCCCACTGGCCTGTTGTGCCCAACCACTCCTGGGCCAATTGGAAGACTGCATTGGCTGTTTCAGCAATACCCTACGATTTTGTAGAAATCACTGTATGGGAAGAATGTAACACTGTTTACATTAATTATTTTAATTAGCCCTGTTTTGGGGAAAAAAAAAAATATGCAGCTATGAAACGTATGTTGGAAGGAGGGAGAAATGCTTGTGGTTAGGATAGTGACTACAGGTAAGCAAGGAAAGAGGAAATCTTTATATTGTAGTAGCCCAAATTTTGGAAATAATTTTTAGAGAACTAAAGTTACCTGCCTTAAACTTGTAACATTTAACCATCTAACATTTAATTATCTCAATTTTGTGTCCCTGGAAATGTGCACTGAGACTATCAAACAGCTGTAGAGAACTGTAAAGAACTGATTCAAAGCTAATATTTACTCTCCTGTTTTTGTTTTGTATTTATATTACTAAGAGCGTTTAAGTAAATGTTATAAATGGGCATGAACTACTAAGGCAAGAAAACTAATATATTCTGCCATCATCTGGGAATTTTTACTGAGTCCTATTGAATAACCCAGCCTTTGGAAAAGACATTCACTGTTCCATGATGATTACTTGAATTATTTCTGTGTGTTTACAGACTTTTTTTTTTTGTCCAATTTATTTCTGTAAATGCCAACTCCTAATCTGTCTACTAAGGCAGCAGTGGCTTGAAAGCGTACGCGGGGCCATCTGATAATATGTTGGCTGTTGCTTTGCAAAAAGGAAGTATAATAAAGGCCAACATGAATACAGATTGACTTTTAGCATTCTGACTGCTATTGCTGCCTAAATTTTTGAACATTTTCTTTTAACATATTTGAACTGTTGTGTTTTGTTTTATTTTCCATGATAGTATTATAAATAAGACTAGTTATAGAATAGTTACAGAATTTCTCCCATGCTCTCAGAGTATGTAGTAAAAATGTCTGCTGTGGTTACTCTCTAGTATTTGAGAAGATGGAGGAATTTATTGCAGCCTTTGATTCATTTCCTCTGTTCTGCATTTGATGATATAGACAGATGAATTCTGATTAATAGATTGTCTGATGCAGCCAGAATATCCTCATACTCCTGGTTTCCACCTTATGTAAAGCTCAATCTTCTATAGTTAATAATCTTTAAAAATACTTTAACTCTGAAAAATGTTTTGGATTGTGAAATCAGAATAAGAAAATAATTTCTAATGTTAAATTGAAAACTGAACTGTCTACAAAATGCACTTTACTGTTAAGAAACATGTTTCAAAATACTTGGTGAGGAAAAGAGGAAAATATGTCAAGGACTGATCTCACTTAAAAAATAAAAAAAAAAAATAAAAAAAAAAAACAACAAACAAAAGAAAACCAACAAGAACAAAAACACATTTGTCTGATCTGTGAAAGGATGATTATCTTAAAATTCTTTCTGAAAAACAGGGTCAATATAAGACTTATTTATTGTTGATATGAATATATTTTGGAATTATCGTTCATATGAAAGGCCTGCATTATGAACATAACTTCTGAACTTTCTTGGTGGATTAGGTATGTTGGTGCGTGTGTATGTCTGTGTGCATCATGTACATATGCTGCTACTCATATACATTGGTGAGCAAGGAGAAAGGGTTGTTACCTTATTAACCATCAGTAGCTGTAAATGTTCCTGTCTACTAATTCTAAGGCATAAATTTCTGTTGGTAGTAATTACATCAATTAGTGTACAAAAAAAAAAAAGTTTTGTGGAGATTATGTTAAGTGGGCTGGAAAGGTTTGTAAGCCTTGAACCAGAAATTGTTGTAGATAGATTTTTTTTTTCCCCCCTGGTATTATAAAAGTGTTTTGAAGTGCATTCATCCCTTGCAAATTACCTAAAAAAAAAACAAACCAAAAAACAAACAACAAAAGGCTTCCTCCTTGCTCTCATAGAATTACCTTTTGTGTAGCTAAAATAATTTTCTTTTAGGGAAGTAATACTTGTAGATGAAAGGCAATTAGTTACCTTGAGGTTTCTATCATATGTAATCAATTAGGTAGTTTACTAAGCAGCAATTAGGTGCACTTTTTGAGATCCACTGAAAGTAACACAATTGTTTAACTGCTTCAAAAAGCTGAAGGTCATGGGGATAAGTGGAGTGACATAATTCGTTTTTCTAAAGTATTTTCTGTTGATCACTCATATGAAAGGAAGATATGAGTAAATTTCCAAGTCCAGTGCTTAAGACTTAAACATAGATTTTTGCTTATAAAATTGTACTTCAAACATTCACATTGTAGAAGCTAAAAGCATAGAACTTCAATTTATGTTTCTGTGTTTCTATTTTGCTGTGCAGAATCATACTTTACCACTGTAAGTTATTTTTTCCTATAATAGTTAATGAGAGATTAATATAATTTAATAAGCCATGGATGTTCTGTTACAGAAGGAAAGAAAATGTATTTTCAGAATGTTAGTCATACGGTGATGATATAGTGTCTTCTAGCATGCAACAGCAAAAAATCATTTTCATCATGCAAATCATAGTTTGAAGTTATAGAAAGAGGTTTTCTCTAATTATATAATTGGATTTAATTGGACTCTAGAAGTATGTAAGTATTTAATACTGTGTTTTTATTTTTTTGCTATCTGTTGTGTCAGTGTTGAATTGTCATGGGGTTTTGAACTACAGGTTATTCTTACCAAGATCAAGAGAGACATAATGGAATGTGTAAGGCTAGGGGTAATACTTTCAGTAATTAACTTGATTTTCAAGATGTATAGAAAACTCAGAAAAATAACTTTACTACACCAGGAGTTTGCAGTAAGGTGGCTGTAGTGTCTTACCGTTATCACTGATGTAGAAGCTGACCTGAAAACTTTACATTGGAGGCTTCAAACTCTGATTGTGGATTGAAGAGCTACTAGCTCACAATAAGAGTAAACAGTCCCCTTAGCCACCATCTTCCACAGAGGTATGTGCCTTACAAAGGGAAGGCAAACTGCTGTACTTTCATTAGATTCTAGTGGAATCAAAAATCGCTTACTTGGTCAATAAAAATAACAGTTCTGTTATATATTTCACACACGTTGAAAAGTCTAGCAGCATACTGTTGAGGGTGGTGCCGATTTAATAGATCCCTGTCAAAGCCTAGATCCAGTACAGCCTGGTACTACAGGCCCAAATGTAGACATGTTAGAACTACCCATCCATTTTCTAAAATATGTACTCGATTTTCTAGCAAGTTTGATTAACTTCGAAGTTCTAATCAATCAGCTGTTGTAATTGCAGTCTTTTTCAGAGCAAGTTTATCTCATATTATTGGTAGATTTTACTATTAAGCAAGATCCAGAATCTCACTCCAAGGAGCCAGCTCCACAAGGTTTAAGGTTCTGTCTTATCAGTTGTTCCCTGCGTACAGCAGAGGCTGTAAAAACTTCAATTTGAAAAAGCAGTTTCCAAATGCAGGACAGGTACATTAGAATGAATTCTAAGTTTGGCAGACTGGCTCTTTCCTTTTGAAATTGACTCAAAGCTGTAGTACAGATTTGGATATTTTCTACTGATACTGAGAATTCTAATGTGTTTCGGGTTGTTGTTTTTTTTTTGTTTTTTTTTTTTTGTTTTTTTTTTTTTTGTTTTGTTTTGTTTTCTAGAAGCATCATTTGAATAACAATATTTCATACTATTCATACTACAGAGATTTTTTTAAACTTTTTTTTTTTAATATCTCAGGAAGCAAAAACCAAACAAGTTTAATCATATGTCTAAAACAAGAAAAGTTTTGTTGTTGTGGTAAATCTATAGATCATAATTACATGTCACAGTCTGTGGATAATTAGAGAAAGTCTTATATGGACAAGATGTTATGTTGACTTCTCATTTGACAGTTTGATGGATTGTTAGCTGTTTGACTTCCCAAAGAAGAAAATTTTCCTTAGAAATCATGTCTGAATATATAGCCATTCTAATTATAGAAATATTACTTCAAATTTTACCATTATTCCTTCAACTATCATCTGAGATAATGGGCTTCAGAAGTATTATCATACTGTGTTTATGCATCAGTTTTTCTTTATTCCCAGATCCAGGCGATGTATGACATTACCCAGTATGAGAATATTTTTACTTTGTTTATGATTCTGGAACAACTTCTTCACAATGGGACAGAAGAAAGTAACACTTCAGACTCAGGCTATGATGGAGAAGAGAAAATCAAATTTCTGAAGAACCTTGATCAAGTTATTCTTCACCTTTCAGATGAATTCCCTTTGTTTTCTTTATATTTATGGAGAGTGAGTGTTCTTTTGAACTCAGCTCAAATACAAATTGATTAAAACAAGCAACCTACTTTAAAGCAGTGCATTGTCATGAAACTGGATTGGAAAATGTTTGAGTCAGGCAGGGAAACTGTAGTTATTGAAAAATATTTATTTTAAACTTCTATGCTATGCTTTCACTTCAGAGATAATGAAATTTATTTCCAATTTTAAATATTCAGAAATGTAATAATTCAAGCCCTGTTCGTTTGTTTTGTTTTGTTTTGTTTTTAATAAATACTATTTCGTGTAACAGAAAACAGTATATTGGTATTTGCATACACAGTGAAAATGGTAACAAAGAAAATAGTTTCAGGTAATGCTTCCTATAAGCACTCTGAACTTTAAAGTCAAGAAATAATGAGTGTAGAGCTAGGCTTCTGTATTAAGAAACTGTAAGGTGTGTACCTTCTGTATGCTTTAGAGACATTGGGTAGTTGGGCATATTGATAACATGAAATAAAAGACTGATCATCAGAAAGCAGGTGTGTTGCCACGCTCTGTGTGATGCAGCAGAGGTTGCTGTCTGATGATGAAATGAGAAATAACAAAAAGAATAGTTTTAAACTTGGTAACATCAGTATTCTTCTAGGATAGTCTTAGTTTTTTGTTTAATCACAGTGATTATCTGACCAAAATAAAATCTGATGCTTGGTTTTGCAACTTTCTTATTCTTGGCTTTACTTGCGTATGCGTAAGCATCAGGCCTAATTCACTCTGAGTTGACTATTGACTTCAAATTAAATTTAACTCCTTCTGTGGTTGCTTTAGACCTTTTTGTTCAAAATAAATGAATAGTGATAAAATCTCTTTTGTATGCTTATGTACTGATTTTTTTTTTTTTACATTTTTATTTCTGTGCAAGTGTATTGATAGTAATTATTAAATTCATATATTTATAGAAATATGTAAGGCCTGTAGAAATGAGTTCAACAATAGCTTAACCAATACAGAACAGCTTTGATAAATTTGGGGCAGGAGGGTACAAGTTTTACGATGATAGCATTATTTATAGTAAATAAATATCGTTTTAGTTTTGTTGTGTCTTCTAGTAGGGTGTATTCATCAGAAATAGAAAACATTTATAGCATTTACCTTATTCTTTCTTTAGAATTTTTTTCAAATCAATTTTTAATGCCCAAAACATGCTCTGTGGCTTTATTACTGTAAGTAATTGATCTTGTTAATATTTATTTTGTTGGTTTGAATGCACTTATTTAAGATAATAAACCTATTTTTTCTACATAGTTAGAAGATAGTAGCATTTGAAAAACAATTTACTTTGATGTTGAATTGGTATCTGAAAAGAGATATTATAATTGTTCATATACTATCCAGCATTGGTATGTTTCTTAAACTTACTATTTACTGTGTTCTATTGTAACATTTAATTCTCTCTGTTAGCAAACTTTCAACAGAAATCTGTCTTATGCCTGCAAAAAGAATATCCACAGTAGAAAATTAGATAAGTCTTACTAAATTAAGGAAAATAAATAAGGATATAAATTTGGCAGCCACACAAGAATTATTGTGCCTTTTCAGTTGTCTTATTAATTTTTATTTAGACAAGGTTCTTCCACCTCCTTACATAAGTTCTGTAAGAGCAATAAAAGCATGATTACAAAGAGAGCAAGGAAAAAAATAAATAAAAGGGAACTGGTATCCATTTGATATGGTAATTTGTGCAACATTTGGTCCTTTTCATATTTGGAAAAAAAAAAAAAAAAAAAAACACTTCAAAAATGTCTTGAAGACAGGAAAATAACAGAATCTGAAAAACAGCAGAATGTGTATTGTTTCATGACTCCTTTCCTGAAAGGCTTCCTTCCTTGCAGAGCATTGCATTTTCTCATCAGCAAACTTTCTAGGCCACTAGAGGAGTAATAGATGTTTTGGGAAATATATGCATCATTCCTATGTTTTGAATCAACTTCTGGCTTGAAACATTATTTATGAAATCTTACAAGGTTGTTAAACAGTTTGTTATGGAGTTCTGAAAATATTTGAGCAGGGTGAGAGTCCCCATTGTAATACCATTGTAGCAGTTCAATTACTAGCAAGTACTGTTTACCCCTGAGCTCTCCTTGTCTGTTTTATTGCAAAATTAAATAGTTGGTTAATCCATGTTAGTGAGCATATTTCAGCTTTGGTGGGAGAAATAACCTCTACAGCTGGAATAGCTGTTTATATCACTGTCTGAAGTTTCCTGAAGAAGTAGTTCACCAATGTGGGACTTGCCTCAATAGGATGATGGCACAGATGTAGACATGTAGATATCTCTGTGTAGTTGGGGTGTCTAAGGTATGAAAAATCTACAAAATGGAGCAATATTTTGTGCTGAGTCTCCAGCTGCCACAGCAGAAGAATGCAGCTCTCAAAGAAATCCTGTGTCACACATGCTGTTTTTTTTGCTTGCAGTTGCCTCTAATACCCTGGAGCATCTTTAGTAGCACTGTCACTATAAGTGTTTAGGAAAATATGTCGAGCAGTGATGGTACTTGGATATGTAGCTAACTATGGCAACAAGATGCATTTCAGTGTCTTGCTCTGAGAATTAAATCTCACCCTTGAGATATCTGTGTTTTTGGGAGTAGAAAAGCCTAAGTTTAAGTCCATGCTCTTCAGACAGTTTCTGCTTTTGCCCAGTAACTGTTAGCTATGACTTATGGAAACACCACTGTCTTTAGTTTTGAAACAAAACATGATGAGAGGGCCAGTCCTATGTTTAGATTTTATAGATATATATTCTGAGGCAAGGGTTTGTATCCCAGCTGCAACCCTTCTGCAATTTGGACTTACTCAATGTCTTAAGTACTTGCTGAGTAGGTATGTCAGTGTTCAACTTTTAAATATCTGGCCTCCAAAGAATCCCAAATCCAGTGAAAAAAACATATGGTCTTTGAAGAATGGAGAATATTAGATGTCTCTAAAGAACAGTCTAGAAGTCCTATGTGCTGAGCATAACTTATCCTAGGCTCAAAGAACAAGGAACTGTGAAAGAAGAAAGTGGTCTGACCTGTTGTTTCCTGGGAATGTTCTACCTGAGTTAGCTGTACAGTTTTAGTACTAATAATTCAGCATTTATTTCATCATACTGATTTTCTTTTCATGAATGTATGCACTTCATAAATTAGCAAAATGCCAGTGTTCTGAAAATGCAAAGTATTCAGGCTTTTATATAGATGTATATATATATATATTGACCTGGTCAAATTATATTCATTATATATTTTTGTATATACTTTAAATATTTATTATATATTTATGTGATCAAATTAGCATTGTTAATTCATTAGTAGCCAAGTGGTTAGTATTTTGTAATTTGTAACTTTTCCACATTCATAGCTATCCAGGTGATTTTCTTTTTAACTGTCTGCATCTATTTTAAATGGAATTTTATGTTAGTGTGTCTTATTCTATGAGCAGCAAAATTACAATGCAAGGAAAATAAATGTTTGTTATTATTATTAGTGCTTCTCTATTGACTGTTCCATTCACTTAAGAATTTTACATGTCTGCTAACAAGGAATTTTGGAGTGACTTGAAATGAACTATCTCAAAATGTTATTATAAGCTTAATTTGAAACCTTTTAAAAATATATTTATGGTGTACTGATTTGAGATAGTTCTTGCTTATATCTGTTGGTAGTAGTAGAAATGAAATTTTACCTCATTTTAATCCTATATTAACATCTTGTTGTTGTTCTAGTTTTCTGTGTGCTGCTAACTTATAGTTTACTTTGACACAACATTCAGATTATGTTTATATGATCTTAGGAGAACTTGTGTTGAAAAGGACCTCAAAAGTCCAATCAAACCTCATGCTTGAACAAGTAGGGTTTGTTTTGAATTTAGACCTAGTTGTTTGTTGCTAGTTCAATATCCAGTCTGATATTGAAAACTCTAAAGACAGATTGTACAGCCCCTCTGGATAACCTCCTCTTCTGCTTGACTGTCTCCATGGTGAAAAAGGTTTTGCTTATAAACAGTGTAAACCTCTGTTTTATGCTCAGTGTCTTTAGTCTTCCCACCACATAGAGCCTGGCCTTGTCCCCTTCGTATCTTCCTCATAGATCTGGAAGCTGCTTTTAGATCCTCCTGAAAATATCTCTTCCTCAATCCAAGCAAGCCCAGCTTCCTAAAGCCACCTCACAAGGCAACCCTGACCTTCCAGGAGGTTCTCCACTGAACATGTATCCATTTATCCTCTTTTTATTGGAGGAGCCTCAAATAGCAATTGTCTGATGTGAGATAAGAAATGCTGAGTAGAGGTGAGCATTACCTTTCCTTGAGCTACTCTTATACTGACGTTCAGGTTGCTGCCAACTAGATCCCCAGGGCTGTTTCTCCAACTGGGCACTGCCAGCCTGTATCATTGCACAGGGCTTGTTTTTCCAGGTGGGACATCTTGTATTTGTCTTTGCTGAATTTCATGGTCTGTCAGCATGTTCATCCAGTCCACGTTTGTATCTCTAATGGCAGCTCCACTTTCAAACACATTGACTGGGGCTCCCAGTTTGATGCCATCTGCAAAGTTGGTGAGGATGCCCTCCATCACCTTCTCCAGAGTAGCTCCTTGTGATAGTCCACTTATGACAAGCATCCAGGTACAATCCATTAAAGGTTAACCTGTTAACTACCATCAAATCATTTTAAAACCCACCTGGTTTTGCATCCATCTAGACTGGAATCTCCTAAATTTGACATCCATAAATCCAGTCATTTTATCCTAAAAGATAATCAGGTTGGTGTGGTATGATTTACCTTTAATAAATCCGTGCTGCCAATTTCCAGTTGCCTCTTTCTCCTCGATATGTCCAGCAAAGTGCTCTAAGAGGACTCTCTCCACAATTTCTTCTCCAAACCCAGCACTCTTCCTTCCTCTGGAAAATTGTTGGTTTTGATATCAGAAACAAAGGAATATGTTTTAAGTCAGAAAAAGAAACATTGAAAGATGAATTGTTTAGTTTACTATCTGCTACTTAGTGACTGACCCCTTTGAACCTTTTTTTGAGGGAAGAAGGGTGGGAAGAAGGACTAACTCCATGGGTGGACTCTTTGTACCTGTTTTCAAGAGTGATTTTCAAAAGGTGTCAGAATGTCTCACTGATGTTTGTTTATCATCCTGCAATCAATATCAAAGCTTCTCAGGCCTTAGAGATAATGGAGAGTCAGATACTCTTTCATTTTATTTTGGTAGCTATCCATAAAAAAGATCCCACAAGCTGATATAATTCCATGTTATCCTTTCCTGCAGCTGTCCTGTCTTCAGAATACAAGGAAAAAAGAGACAGATAAGATGAACAAAGAAATGAGACAAACTCTTATTGGACTTCCCAGAAAGTGTAAACTCCAGTGAAATTTTTTAAAAGCCTTCAGCAGTGTAATCTTTTTGAGCCATGTCCAAGCTGCATGATGAAGTAACCTGATGAAGCCTTGCTGTGTCCTTGCCATTAGGCTGGAGCTTGCATTCCCACAGCCTAGTGCTGTGTCCTAAGTCCTGTGCAACCATAGGGTCTGCATTACTGGTTGGTGAGCATTGCCAGAGGAGCCACTGGCACTTTTGGCAGAGCAGTTTGCTACAGCTCATCTGAATAAAGTTAAAAATAGTTTCCTTTCTTAATAGAAATCTGGTTGAATTTTTTCATATGTTGCCTTTTTAAAAATAAAAATAAAAATGTTAAGCGTTCCCTCATAAGTGGGTAATTAAATTGCTAAAATCCCATTCATTGTTAATTTTTCCAGCTAATTATAACTTAATTTCTAAGGCAAAAAAATTAAACCCTTTACTTGCTTCTTTTCTTGTGTTTGTCTGAAGGCTCTTTTAACAGAGAGAATTTCTAAGAAATTATGCAACATTTTAAACATTAGAATATAATGGAATAGATTATTTTATAGGCTTTTGGAGCAGCAATTAGTTGTGCCATTCAGAAAGCATTTTGTACTGTTTGTTCCTTAGAAAGTACATTCATATATTAGAAGTTAATAGAAGCCAAAGGAAGCCTGTTCCGCACGGAAACCACTTGAGTCCCAGTTCCTTGCGGCACTAAGGTATTGTTACAAGCACTTCTGTGTAATACTAATGTAAGTTTGTTCAGCAGCATGCTCTACTTCCCTTTTCTTTTTTTTGGTCCAAGTGATTATATAAAACAAAATTGACATTCCAAACTGTAAGAAGTAAACAGACTGTGAACTTTAGCATTCTGTTTGGCACTTGTAGTTTTTTATTCCAAATGAGAAAGAAAATCTGCTTAAAATAATTTATGTTGCCACAAGAAAATAACTGAAGGCAATAATTGAAACAAGTGAGTTAAATAAATATGTGTCAGTCATGTGTATCACCGGAATTATTTTTGACACCTTCTGTTTTTTCACTTACTAGTTTGTATTAGTTAGAAAGAGTACTGGAGGCAGCTTACTTTCAATTCATTTTGCTGTGAAGTTAATGATTCTGTGCCAGACAAAGTGCCTTTATGTTTTTTTGGTTTTTTGTTTGTTTTTTTTATATATATAAATGAATGTTTTTCATGACTAACAGGGGAAAACATTGACAATTGATGTGATCTGTTGCATTCTGTGTGTGGACTTCATGCAAATATCACATCTACCATTACTGTTAACACCCTTCCCTCATTTCTTCAGCTTTGGTTAAGCAGACTATACAGTTAGAGTTTATCAGCTCCTGTTGGGCAATTAACAAGATTAAGTATTTAAATTGTGTCATCATGATTGTGTGTTTTAAAACAAAATGTTCAAGAGGCTTTCTTACCTATTTTATTTTTGCAATATGTTACATCTTTATTTTGGTTGCTGCAAGCAGACAAACAAAGCTGTTAGATTTTACACTCCTTACTCAGGGTAATTTAGTGCAGGTGGGGTTGTTTTTTTGCTTCAG
>NW_024884142.1:24928494-25097241 GCF_019232065.1 Centrocercus urophasianus
TTTTTTTTTTTTTTTTTTTTTTTTTTTTTTTTTTTTTTAATGTATTTAATCTAGATAAATTTCAAAAACTTTTTGAAGAAAACTGTTTGTGGTAACCAAACTATCAAATCCTGTTTTAGGCTACACGACAGAGTTCTTTTCAGCAGCAGTGTAAATTGAAAATTAGAATACATGAGTGAAGAAACATCATACTAATTTCCAGACTGATGAACAGCAAGTTGTTTTACTTGTCTTTGCAGTGTGCTACCAAATATTACTAAACAGGAATACATCCATTGAATATTCTGTACCCCTGGTTAGGACTCAGATTCTTAATTTGCTTTCATTTACTCTCTTGACTGTTTCCTATTATTCAGTCTTTTCTGAAGAATGATTTGATAATATATTTCTGATAATATTATTATGCTTGGAGAGTAATACTTAAATGTGAGTGAAACTTGAGTGGATTGATTCTGTGTATGACTGAAGTATACCATGTCCATATTGTATGTGTTGCTTATTTCAACTGAGATGAGTTTTGGCTGTAAGCAGGAGAGCAATTCAGCTGGATGTGAGCTGATGAGACCACCATCATCTCAGTCATGGGCAGCTGGAAGTAATTTGGAAAACAATTTAAAAAACATTTTGATTTCTGGCTCCTGCTTTCCTCTTTGTGCATTTAATTCATCTCTCTCTCTGCCTCTTTCCTTTCGTTATCTTCTTGTGACAGATACCTGTGTTACTTGCTTTACCCGCCACATAGATTAGAGGAAGACAATGTGATCTGTAGGACTTCCCACAAAATGCATTTGTGGCTACCTTGTTTCAAAAGTTGTTCCCTGAGTGCAGTAGTGAAGATGTTTGTGCTTTCTTTTTATGGAGTATCCAAGCAGGTCACTCACCGCTGTGTGGAAAATCAATGATTCCCTGCTCAACCTTTCAAAGAAAGGCTTGCGGACAACTATTTTCAGGAAATGAAAGCGGCAGCTCCCAAGTCAGTCGAAGTACTTTCCTATAAAAATGTAAATGGTTACATTTAGGACGCGTTCTCATTAATCTCGTATGAACAGAACATGACCTGGATAATGCCAACTGTGTTGGCATTAAATGGCTGTCTGCTTACTGCACTGTGTGCTGCAGACTCTGAGGTTTGCAAGACCGGTGAGTCTGGTGAGGCTCAAGATTCAACAGCCACATTCATACCACATACAGCCGTGTGGCCAGGGGCTTCCTCTAGCCTACCTGTACTCCAGCTCTGGCCAGTTCAGCGCTCTTGGTCTTCGAAGCAGAGCTGCCATGTACAAATCGGGAGGAGCAGTCTCTGAACTGTACCAGATGACTGGGCTGAATTGTAAGGAATTGCTTGGAGGGTTTGCTAATGAGCAGCACCAAATGCATAACAGGGACTGCTCTGGCACTACAGTTTGATAGATGATTTACTCTAACACTCTGTAATTGTGCAACAAAGTCCTTGGGTTTCTGAGGTCATAGAGGGACGGAAATAGGTTTTTGTCATTGATGGTTTTTTATTTTGTTTTGTTTGCCAATGTATCTGTTGTCAGAAATTTGTGTATGTGTGTCATGCTTTGTCTAGAGTCTAGTTACGTGTGTATTTAGAAATTCCAGTGGAAGGTTTGTGGCCTTTGCTTTAAATGTCAACATATCCAGAAGGAAATGTCAACACAGGTTCTCAGGAGGCCTGGAGAGCTTGTCAGAGGAAGCCCTAGAACAGACAGGGAAAGAGAGCTTTAGGCAGCCAATAAGCCACAAAGTTCCAACTCCCAGAAAGAAGAAAAGAAACTCGGAAGAAAACGATTCCTGAAAGATAGAATTAATGTCTGTGATTGCATAGTACAAGAGCTAGATCACAATTCAACAGTCTGATATGGGAGATTATCCTGGGCTAAAGCCTCAACTATAATTGAGACTGTATTTCTTCTGGAGGTTTTAATTTTAATTTTTCTGTTAATTGAAAAATTCTAGTTTTATTTATGTATCTAGTTAATCTTTCCTCTTGATTTCTTTGCCTTGTTTGTGATTTGTAAGTTCTGTCCTTGTACTCTGTTAGTGTTTCAGAGGATCACTAATACAATCTTTACTCCTTCTTGCAGATTACTTATAACAGCATCAGCCAAAGTCAGTTTTAACACCATTTTCTTCAACACACCCCAGGATAATTGTCTGCAGTCAGCTTACCATCAGTAGGCATTACTTTTTTTAATTGCTTCTTTGGTCAGTTTTTAATTCACTCAGGTTGTTACAAATATTAGCCCAGAGGGAATTTCCAAAGGGAAATTGGAATGACAGTCAGAATAATGTCTCTGAGGCAGAGGAGAACGAACCAGACTTGGACAAGGGATGATCAAAGCTAGAGGTCCTGTTATTTATTCAGATTCCATCTTCAGCACCTGCTTAAATCTTTGATAGTCCCACTGATTTTGTCCTTACATCAACTTTGGTGTTTATCATCCTAAAGGAAATAGTAACAGCAGGTGGGAGCAGCTGACAGTAAAAGAATTAAGACTCAGGGGAGGGGAAATCACACAGAATAAAGAAAACAAGATCTTGTTTTGACCTTCAAAAGGACAGCTTTAGTTGAAACACGGCCTCCAACTATACTCTGGAAAACTTGTACAAAAATCTGTGACAATTTTAAGAAGTGCAATAACAAATATCAACTGCTAAATGAAGACTTTCTCCTGAAATGGCTGTAGCTGCATTAGGAAAACACTGAAAGTGAAGATAAATTCACTGATCAGCGTGCAAGAAATTCAGTAACTCAACAAACATAATACAATTGGGGCAAACAGTGGCAAACAATACTGACTTCTTCAGCTTTAATAAGCTGATTAGGGACTGTATTAAAATTGAGCTTTATGTTACTGGAGATTTCTGTTCATAGCACTTTAAACTTTTTTTACAGTGTTGCTAGATGAAATCAGGGGAAATTATTTTTATTTCACAGTTGAGAATTAGACTGATGAATTGGCGTTGGTAGTCTCTTGTCAGTGAGCTATTCTATTTGCTACTTTCATTAGAACTTTACAATCAGTTGCTGCTTTTCTACTTTTCATGTGTTGTTTTCTTTTTTCTTTTTTCTTTTTCTTTTTTTTTTTTTTTTTTGTCAGAAACCAATAACTTCATAAGAAATATGCAGATTTTGAAACCTGTAGTTTAATTTCTGAAAAACAGAGGTCAGTTATGCTCTGTACCAACTGGTACACATTGAAGGCTAAATAATTAGCATAGAGTTGTAGCATCACAGAATGGTTTGGGTTGGAAGGGACCTTTAAGATCATCTAGTTCCAACCCTCTGCTACAGGGAGGGACACCTCCCTCTAAACCTGATTGCTCAAAATCTCCTTCAGCCTGGCCTTGAATGCCTCCAGGGAGGGGGCATCCACAGCCTTACTGGGCAACCTCTTCCAGTGTCTCCCCACCCTCACAGTAAATAATTTATTTCTAATATCTAGTCTAAATCTACCCTCTTCCAGTTTAAAACAATTTCCCCTTGTCCTGTTGCTACCTGTCCGTATAAAATTGTATGCAATTTAAACATAGAGCAAAATTGTTTCAGTGTTTTGTATTCAAAAAAAGCTTTAGACAACAAGTGGCTCAACACAGAAGTAATATTTCAGGATTTCATTCAGCAGATTCATTAAGAACCGCTCAAAGTTGTTTAGACAAATGTCAATGATGAATTCTGTGGAAACAAACGTTACTCGTTAATGAGTTTGAGCCCATTAATATGCAACTCTTTGAATAAGTAAACTGTAATTATATTGGAATGTAATCCTCTGATGGAACAGCTCCGAAGTTTGTCTCTTTCTAAAAGCTTTTCCTAATGCCTCACTGATTTCTATTTCCTACTCAATAAATTATGTTCTAATTAGTGTAGAGCTTCATTGCAGAGAAATAGCTTTCACTGTTTTAAATGTCAATCTTTCCATATTTGTACTTTCAACAATAGTCTGTCTACAAGTGATGCTGTTCTTCATTGAAGTTACTATTTCATTTATGGCTGCAAAATGCTGAGGTGATGAGAGGTGTGAAAATCATGATTATGCACACATAGGCATTTACTTGTTTCACAGCTGTCTATTTAAAGAGAAGACAGGAAACAAAATTCAGGAAGAAAAATTGAGGAAACAGAATTTTTACTTAGTGAATATTATTATTTATTTAAGACTTTTACATTTACCTCCTTCCAGTGCAATAGAAAAGAAAGCTTGAACAGGATAGATCTCTTGCCTAGATCCAAGTGCAGGCTCTGCTGCAGTCTGGACAAGGTATGAGCTTGAACCTCTTTCTATCAAACTGTGTGCCTTAGTTTACCATTCAGTCTCTCACATTACTAGTATTCTTACTGTGATTAAGATCTGTTTAATCTGGTATTTTAAATCTGATCAAAATTTCTACTTCAACCTAAGAAACCTTTCCAAATAAGATTTTTTTCTTTAATTATGTCTTTCCTGTAATAAGGCTTTTCTTTATCAGGTGTATATTTTCCCCCCAAAATATATATGTGTATTTCCTAGAATGTTACTAGTCAGCTCTATTATGCTGTTGCAGGAGGAAAGGGGAACAGTTTGCTACCATAAATCAAGCACAGCACTTACAAATGATTTATGGAGCAATTAAAATAACTACTAAGATTTTATGGTGTGCAATTATGTTTCTTCCATCAGAACATTGTTAAGAGGAAACTTGTTTACCCTTGCAAGTAGAGCTTGTTAAACGTAAAGAAAAATGCAACTTGCAAGTAATAAAGGAACAGATTAAGGGACAAATAAGATGTCCAAGGAGTTCTTTATAAGTGAAGGTTTTTGTGTGCTCAGCTTTTGGTTTTGTATCCTTTCCTTGAATTGGAGCTTAGCAAATCTATTAAAGCCCAAATAGTTAACTGACAGATATAAATGGAAATTCATGGATAAGTAATTAAAGATACGAGGTTATAGTTAAGTAAAAAGTTGCATACACTGAATTTACGCATTCAGTAGTATATGGTGACATTCTCCTATTCATTCAGACATTTAGTCAACCTTCAAAAGGCATCTGTATGATTTTGAGAATTGTTGGAAAGTTCAGCCTTCAGAACGTCTAATTCAACTTTCTGCTTAACTCAAGATCAGTTGGAAGATTGAGCCAAGTTGCTCAGTGAGTCTGAAGCCTCTGAAGACAGAGATTGAATGACTTGAATCATTGAAAGTTTCCCCAGGCTTGTCCACATGTCAGACTATTACCCTCTGCTCTTCTTCCATGAGAGTACTAATGATACCAAGGGCAAACTGTGAAAGATTAAATGGGATTTCAAGGCTCTGGGTTTCGTTTTCTCGTTAATCTTGCCTGTGAGGGGGTGCGACGTAAAGAAGAGTAGGTGGGTTTTGCAAGTAAACAACTAGCTGCATCAGGAGAATGTCAACAGGATGGGGCCAAGCTTTTTTCTGTGGTGCCTAGCAACACAACAAGAGGCGATGGGCTCAAACTGAAACACAGGAAGTTCCATCTGCACATGAGAAAGAAATTCTTTACTGTGAAGGTGACTGAGCATTGGAACAGGATGCCCAGAGACATTGTGGAGTCTCATTCGCTGGAGATATTAGAAACCTGCCCCGATGTGATCCTGAGCAATGTGCTTTATGAGACCCTGCTTGAAGCAGGTGGTTTGGACTAGACGTTCCCAAGTGGTTCTTCCAACCTTAACCATTCCGTGATTCTGTGAACCACTGCTGAGAAACAATTAATGGAAAACTCAGAACTACGTCATACTTCGTTCTATGTTAGAAACTCGAACTTTCTGTTGAAATTCAAAAAATAAAAATAAAAAAAAAAACAACACAGATGCACATTCTGTTTAAACCTTGGTTGGGAAAAATAGAAACTGAATAAGGTCTGTTTAGCTAAGAGAGAATTTCCAAATCGTATCTTCATGTAAAGTACCCTCATGTTTTAGGGAAAAAGTGAAGGAAGGAAGAAAAACTTCTCTGTTTACTTGAAGTAAAAGTGAGCTTCTCTTTTCCCTTGCCAGGCCATTTGAAAGTGTTGCATCTTTTTTTTTTTTTTTTTTTTTTTTTTTCTGACCAGTGCTCCTGGAGAGAAATAGAAGTAGTAATTCTTCTCTGCAACAGTGTACTGGATTTCCAGGTATCCACACTGAAAGTGTATTTAATTTCTCTTTGCAGACTACTGCAAAGTCTACTTTTAATAGTAGAAAAGTCTACTACTTTGGCTGATGGTCTTTTCTTTCTGAGGTGTGGCAGTTCATTCTCTCCTTTAACCTCTGCAGATAAATTGATAGATACTTAATAACTTGAGCAATACTTCCACACAACTTTGTTCAGATCAGCCACTCATTCTCCTCAGTTGTCTTGGCATCACTTACTAGACTGCACTACAGGTAAACATGGGATTTGCAAACTAATGAAAATATAAGTTTCTGCCATAAATAATTATGAATCTAAATTAAATGTAATGCAGCAGTAAGCCAGAGTTAGAAGAATAATTTTAACAGCATCTGTCAGAATATCGACTCAGCTTACATGCGCAGATTTTTAAACTTTAAAATTAAAGATAATGTCCAGAGGTCATTTATGATGCATTAATCCACATTCAGACTCAAAAAAAATCTTGGATTTTTCTGGTATTAAAAGCACATAAAGTGGGATTTTAAGTTCTACAGGGTGGAACTCCCACACACTTTATATTTCTGGATATGCATATGACAAACAGTTCCAGACTGAAGGCTTGTTTGCATTTGCAATACGTGTAGGTTATTTCCCAAACATTCCTGCTTTTCATGCTCTGTGAAACATCTTACAAAAATGTATGATATTTCTCACTTCCTTTTCTCGTCAACTACCTAAGATAAGTGGGATATTTTATACATGGTCAGTATACAGGAATTTAATTTGTTTATTTATTTATTTATTCTGCCATCAGCCACCAATGGCTGTCTATGCAGTGGCTAAACATTGCCAAAAATTACTGCACAAGCATGTCCTGGAGTTGCCCCCTGAATAGTGAGACTGGAAGCCTTTTATTCAGCTCTGTATCTGGAATGAATTGTGTCTTTGGGCAACACCAAAGTTCACACATCCCAAGTCTTCAAAGCTCCTGAAAGGTAATCTGCTTAGTGACCTTGCACAGGAGATCCTGGTTCCCTCAGTTTTTTCTGTGTAACCCATTAGCAAAGTCTTTTCTGCACACTCCCATCAGTTTATGAACTCATTGCACAAGATTGCATTATGTATTCTTTGCCTTTATCATTTTCCCCTTTCTGGAGATCTTTTTCATGAGATAATTGAATCTGAGAGCTCATTTCTCAAGCTCCTGGCAATGTCAACATTGCATCTCCTTAAGCTGTTCAAACATCTTTCTAGTTTTGATAGTATCTCTAGGAAAGTTTTTTTTTTTTTTTAAAAAAAAAAAAAGGTAATAATAATAAAATGAGTTCTATGGCATGTACTCTGTCTTTGCAGAGAGTGTATATTTATGTGATCCCTGCAATTTGTGAGGTACATCTCATTCAGAGAATTAGTCTACCTGTTTTCCGTACAAAACTTTGTATCCAAAAACTGGAATCCTTCTTCAGCAATTTCAAAAGGGCTTTGCTTTTCTCCACAGGAAGAAGCAGTCACCAGGGTTGTTTCTGCTGGAAACTTGGAAACCTAAATGTATTATCTCCTGTGAGAGAGTCTTAAACTGGGTAAATGAGTTGTACTGTGGTCCAGTGAGACTAAAGTATTGGAGACTATCCTGAACACCCACTAGATTTCAACAAAAGCTCTGCCTTTATATATAAATAGCTGTAGGTAGTAATGATACAAGAGGAGTCAGTAGTGTTGGCATTGCTTGTACCAAACAGCTACCTTCACCCAAATGCAATTTATTAAACAACATAGTAACGCAGTGTGTTGTGTAACTGATAAGTGCTGGCTAGTTTGGGCCTGCACTTTCTGGTTTGTACAACATATGTCTGAAATTCATGTTGAGTCATACACAGTATGAGTGTGTCTATGGGTGATGACTCAGAGACATAACAAAATGATTGCTCAGCATATGCATGTTCATATGCACTACTGTGCTTTTTGTTACAGAACCTGTAAAATTGAAAGGTGAATTACTCTTGAATTGCATCTGCAGTGGAACCACACACGTATGGATCCCTATGAACTAGTGATGTATTTCTTGAATCTGATTTATGGAAGCAATGCTTTTGATAGACAGATGGATGAGGAAGACAGTCTGAATTCAGTTTTGTATTGCCAGTCTCTGAGCAATAATTGCAACAAATTTCTAGAAAATCTACTTCCCATATCTATAAGGCTGACTGGTACTGTTTTAGACAGTGTGTCCTGTTCCAACACTCGTGTCTATTTTTCAGTCTCCTGGTTACGTGTAGAAAGTTGGTCAGTCTTCATCTCAGCCTCTGAATACTCTGTTTTCTTCTTCTTGAGTCTGGTTCTTCTTTTCTCATTTTCTTGGCTTTCCCTTGTTCTTGTCTGTGCAGCTCCTGTATTTGCTGCCTCTTTTGCCTCTACTCCTCTCCTGGTCTCCAAGCCCTCATTTGTGCCTAACTAAGAGACCTGATGACCCCCATCAAGAACAACACTGCTCAGGCAGGGTTTTCAGGCCTCTAAAACTTACTTCTTTTGGACTTCCTTCTCTCTCTTTTATTTTCAAATTTAGTTTTTCTTTAATATAAAGAAGTTAAGATGAAAAGAAATGGATGATGGAGTTGTTTACTGTTAATATTTCATTAGTTAGCTCTATTCTTAAGTCATCTGTTTATTTCTGCAAGAGAAGCATGAAGGGAAGTTCATTTTAGCAATGATGAGACGTTAGGATTTGAATTCAGGGAAAGTCCTTTAATCTCATTATTTCTCAGCAATTGGTAACATTTATTGCACTGTCCTTTTAGGTGAACTTCCTGATACAGTGTCCTAAATTAAGAACAGACATTCTGATTTTTGAGCTGTTAAATCAAGGCCACAATGGCAGACTCTGCAGAAAGTGATGGATAGATAGGTTTTTCTGTGTGTATAGTTGGAAACAATAGATATAATTCATCTTTCAGCTGTCTCTGTATGCACAAGTATAAAAAAAAAAAAAAGAAAGAAACAAGCCTTTTTTTAATGTGAGTCTCATGATTTATTCTCTACTAATTTAGTGACTTGGTAATTTCAAAAATTAGTTGAAAATTATTTTTGATTCATTGATTGTTTATTCAGTTTTCGATTTAATATATTTATTATTTATTATTTATTGTTATTTTAATAAGCTGAACAGATGACAGTAATTTAGCCATTTAGTAATTTAGTCACTGTTTTATTTTTATTCACTTATTTCTGCAAATCAAAATCTATACACAGCAAAGAGAATTTCTTTTTCTTTGCAAAAAGTCTTTCAAATTACACAATTAACTGCAAGATTGTGAATAGCAAATTAGCAAATAACTTCAGTTTTGAAGTCATTCTTCTAAATTACTAATTTTGTCTGCCAGAAAGATAGTCAATACTGAAAGGCAAAGGAGAAAAGTTGGTGCGTTGAGAGGAAGATATTCAGTGGCAAAGTGCAAAGCAGGGAGAGCACAACTTGCAGTGTCAGTCAGGGTCTATTTGTGCCCTATGAGAAGCACAGGATAAGATGAAGTCTCCCGAGGAAGCTCTGAAAGGAAGAAATGTGACATTTGGACTGTCCTCCAATGTCCTGGGTTCAATCTGTGCAAATAATATCCTGAGCAATCCTGTGTAAATACCTCTGAGCAATTCTTCTTGTTTCAGGCAGCATGAAAAGCTCTGGGCTTTCTCAAAGGGTCATTCGAGAGCAGTTAATTCAGCCGCGCTAATAAGCATTAGAAAGTATTAGCGCCCTTTGATCAAAGTACAAAACATGCTTTTTTTGATACCTTAAGATAAGCCTAGAAGACATAGATGCTGAGCTCTTGCAGAAAAGCTCTCTATCCTCCCGTCCCCCTCGCAGCCTTTATTTTCACTTTTGTAACTGAAGTTCATCTTTCTTGAGCATTCATTATCTGATACATACACATGACTTAGAATGTGGTTTCTCCCAGTTCTTCCTGGTAGCTAATACTGCTCTAATAGCACCACTTTTTTTTTTTCTGATACATTTCCACAGTATCTCATTAATGGTTCATTTATCCCATGATGGATTCAGACTCTTTTAACTAAACCTTTTTCTGTGGTTTTCAGCTAGGTAACTGCATTTTTAACACATCATTTTCAAATGTGTAGCCTTCTCTGTTCTTCTCATTTTGGTACATCATTATGTTTTGGTACATTTGATGTTTTCCCACTTTGTCCATTAATTTTGTTACTGCATTCCTTTAATTATGATAATACTGATATTCTTAAATAAGATTGGAAATCCTCCTGTGTCCTTTTAGTTTAAGCAGCTGTAATTTTCCTTAACCCAACTGCCGATGCCCATAACTATGTATTTTTTTCCTATATATGATTTTAAAACTATAGTACTGTTCTTAATTACCATCTCACAATAATGCTGATCTGTCAGGTTCAACTGTCAATAGATGTATCCATGGAAGCCCAGACTGCTGTGTATGCTAACTACATTTTTCTAATTATTATGCATGAACCTTTGCCTGTTTATACTTCTTGAGATACCCAGAGCTATATATATTTTTCCTCTAAGAAAGCAAATATACTCATAAATCTTGAGACTTGGCCTGACACAGTATAGCGCGCTGAAAAAGTTCTGTGATGTTCTCAAGACATGTTATTCCTCACTTTGTATGACAAGCTTATAGGAAATATTTGTGGTAAAATGTTCTGATTTATTGTCTTTCCATGGTAGATTTACTGAATGCATAAGAATGCAGTGAAATTAAATAGGATTTTCATGAAATTATGCATGTAATATCATTTTGGTATTAGATCACAATTTCAATTTTATTTTAATGTTTGCTTTGATCCTTTACTTCTTTATCAGTTGCATAGTCTTTTCAGCTCTGGTATTTTCTTGTAAATAATTCAATTGTGCTCTACTGTATTTATGAATAAACATGGAAATTTAAAGTACTAGGACTTTATTTAGGTATTTTATTTTGATGGGTTGTTAATCTGTGATAGAAGAGCATGCATGCGTGAAATAAAAAATGAGAAATCTCATCTCCTCTAAACACCATCCAGTGATGTATTTTAAGCAGAGCTCTGGTCATTGATATGAAGAAGGGGCAGCCTTCTCGTGAGCAGTCAGGGTAGTGTGTATACAGAGTGAGTGAAGCATTAAAGCTCCTCTAGGGCCAGTTGCAAGAGAAAGAGAAATGTAGGTGCGTTTGCCCGAGTGAATGACCTCTTAAAATACAAAACAAAGAAAACATAAAGACCACATGTGATTAAAAGCAAAAGACCTTCAGTAGGCTGAGATCAGAAATCATGCGCTTGGAAAGAAAAAGAGTATTCTAGTGCAGAGTATTGTATAAGAGTAACTATTTACTTGAAGGCAGTAATTAAGTGTTCCTTGGAAACACTGTGAATTTGGAATAATTTGTAGATAAACATATAGCACTTGTTTCAAACTTGGCAATACATTCTATGGTTTCAACTACACTTGAATTGCATGCAGTTGTTCCTACTAGTCTGGGTTTGGAATAATTGTCATAGAATCATAGAATCCTTTGAAGAGGGAGACTTAAAGGCCATCTAGTCCAACTCCCCTGTAATGAACAGGGACACCTACACCTAGATCAGGTTGCTCAGAGCCCCATCCGACCTGACCTTGAGTGTCTCCAGGGATGGGGCATCCTCCACCTCTCTGGGCATCCTATTCCAGTGCCTTCACATGCTTATTTTAAAAAACTTCTTCCTTATATCTAATCTAAATATCTCCTTTTAGTTTGAAACCATTTGCCTTTGTAGTATCGCAACAGACTCTTCTAAAGTGTCCCCTTCTTTCTAACATCCTTACATATTTAAAGGCCTCTATCAGGTCTTCCCATTTCTTTTGGTATAGCCCAGGATAGGCTTTCTGGCCTATGAGGGCACACTGCTGACTCGTGTTTTTCTTACCATCCATCCACCAGTACCCCTTAGTCCTTTTTGGTAGGGCGGCGCTCAATTCTTTCATCTGTAAGTTTGTATTGATAGTGAGGGTTGCTTCAGCCCAGGTGCGAGACCACATTTGATTTGTTGAATCTCATGAGGTTCTCCTGGACCAACTGCTTGAGCCAGTAGAGATCTCATTGGATGGCATCCCAACTATGCAACTGCAGTACACAGTTCATGTGATATAAACTCACAAAAATATATTTTTTTCTTCAGATCCCCAAACTAACATCTGAATTTTAAAATAGAATATAATTGTAAATTTTAAAGATTATTAACAGAGCAGTAGTAATCAATCCATACAGTCTTTTTTAAATTCTCAGTCTTCCCTTTTATTATTACTGGTGAATAGACTCTGCACTGATTAAACAGTAGGCATTTTTTCTTGGTAATATTTCAGAAAAATCAGTCTAAAGTAAGAAACCTTTCTCTCTGAAAGATCTTTCTTCCTAGTCTTAAATACACTTATCAACAACATCTCACTTCTTAATCTTTTATGCTGTAAACCTAGGGAAAATAATAATCTTCAAAAGGTTTGGATAATTTTTGGTTCTGAACATTTTCAGCATGTGCCACCAGGGATGTGTTGTGATCGCTGGAGCAAGACTGACATCCTTTATTTATCAGACTTTGATAGGAACAAGTTTAGTGGCAGGAATCACAGAAGCTTAACCAATTTACCTTCTACAGTGAAAATGTTTCGCAGTGGAACAAATAGTCTTTTTTAATTTTTCTGTACAAAGTTACGCATGAAGTACTTTAAAACAAATTGCCAAATTGGTGTTAGGGTTTACAAGGAAAATGTTCTTTCAGAGAATGCATTGAAAGAAGAGACAAAAGCACGAAACATAAATTATATTTTGTGTAAATGTGAGCATTGGGAAACACTACAAAACAAAAATATTGATAAAGCTTTTATTCGTGTCTCCTGCAAGAGCCACCTATCTTTGCTGACTGATAAATTGCAGTAACCCAGGAGTTCAGAATTTGACAGACTCGTATTTGAGAAGTAACTTAATAAGTTTTATTGCTTCATAAATGAATGTCAATACAATCTGCACAATTATAATGTTTGCACTTGGTACAGTTTGTCCCCTGGAAAAGTGTTTTGGTTTTTTTGTTTGTTTTTTTACTGTTGAGTAAGTAGGCTGAATACCATGGGAGCAGAAGGGAAGTTTGAAAAAAAAAAAACAACACTCCATGCAATGCAGAATCTCAGAAACACTCCTACATCTCTCTGTCTTTGTTAAATTTCAGCAGTGTGCTGTAGTTGAAAAACAATCCCTGTAATTCATTATTTCCATTAAATTAGGAGTGGGATTTTTAACAGGGAAACTCATTTATTGATTTCATTTCATTTAACCTTTCTGCCTCATCACTGGAAATTGTGGATGTTTGCCTTTTTGATGTAAGGTAATAAAAAAGGGCTAAGACAAAATATGATGAATCTTAAAAATGTTTAGCAATAAGCATTATACCTTTGTTACAAAATTTTTAGTAGAATTCTTTAAAATTTCATAATTATTCAGTAATCTTCAACGGTCTGCCAGTGGCTGTTGCCCTTAATACCTTTGTGGAAGTTGTGCTTCAGAATGCAAGAGATGGGACGGATTCGGAGCTAGTGAAAAAGGTAGTGCTGCAGGAGATTTGAAGGAACCCAAAAATGAAGGTGGTCATGGCCTATACTGAAAATGAGGAGGCAGCAGACTCTCATATCTGATAGCAAACTCTCCTTCCACACTTTGTCAGGCACCAGGATTATTTTACAACTCAGTTTCCTGTGATAATATTTTTATCATAATTGCATCTGCACAGAAGTCAATAAATAAATAAATAAATGTTGCATATTTTGTATTCTAAATCATAAGAAAGCCATGGCTTAATGACAGAAATACTGCCCTATGTGGTAATAAAAACTCTGAGATTTGATGATGAAGCATGCAAGCAGGTTACAGTGGAATACATGCAGAAGACCTCACCTAATGATGTTATTTGTCAGATTTTTAAGGTGAAAAATCACTGTGCAATTAAAGACCCACTTTACATTTATTGCATATCCAATACTCTCACTAGAAATTTCAGCAGTAACAAGAGGAATTCGTTAAGATGGAAGGAAACCCAAAGGACTTCTGCATTGGCTCTTTGGTCTATTTTAAAATAATTCTGGGCCTACCACATAATGTATCATGAAAGTTTCATAAGGTAAACAGTGCTTGCACTTCTGTGAAATTGAAGGGTTGCTGCAGAGGAACACATTTTATCTGCTCTGAAAACACAGTAGCTTTTTTTTTTTTTTTTCTGCAGAAGTATATAAAATTTGTACAAATTTACTATGTGAATGTCACTTGTTGTAGCATGATGATTTATACACATCATTCTGGTAGCCATAGTAGGAGGATTTACTATCCCATGTTATATTTCTCAGCCTAGCTAATGAGAAAAGAAAATATGATGAAATTATCTGAGCAACAAGAAAACAGTAAATCTCATTTTGTTATGAGCATATTTTACACCAGGTCCTCGTGTTGTATGCCTACAGAAACATACATTAGGGTTGTGTCTTACACCAGCGAAAAAGTTCTGTCAGTACATGGGTATGACAAGGATCAGAATAGCAGGGTGATATTTATCAGCTTCTGAATCAGCTTTGGAAGCTTTCAGAAAGAAGCCCGTAACAGGAAGCTGCATGATGAGAAAGAAAGGGAAAGTAAAATAGGTTTCAGTGTCAAAGGCTAAGGTGTAGAGCAAGTTCTTAATTTAAGCCAGAGGCTCAGATAGGGAGAAAGTCTTCAGGATATGCAGCACAGAGAGCAGACGGGGTGAGGGCAAGATCAGAGGTGCTGAATGAACACGGAGGAGGTTGTGCAAAAGAGGCCTTAAAGTCCACTGGAGATGCTTAAGAGAAGGAGGAAAAGTTTTAATTTGATTTGCAAATGCCACAGAGGCTACGTAAAATGATTGATAAGGTGCAGCTTCTACATTAGCAAGTACATCCCATTCGACATGCAGTGCACTTACTGGGAAGGTTTTAAGAGAAGATGAGCGACAGCCAAAATGAGAAAGACTACAAGCCTGAAAGTATTTAAGAAGACAGTTAAGACAGACACTGGGAAGGCAAAGATGAATTGTATTAAGATTTCAGGGCTGGGGATAGGCTTCATTACAGTAAAAATGATATGACAGAAAAGCAGTTGATAGCTATGAAAGGCTGTTAAGCTTTTCCTGATAATTGGGCTCTAAGAACAAAGTCAAGGCCTGAGATTCAGAGTTGTTTAAGGTGCTCAGCAGAAAATTTTAAGTCTGAGTCTGACTGATCCTTTGCACATCTCCAGTTGAGATACACAGAGAGCAAGTTCAGTAAGGAGGAACAAGAGTATTGCATACAAGATAAAATGAATACAGCCTTGTTTCTGTAAGCTTTAGCCATTCAAAATAGGCAATCTAGGCACTCAGAGCCTAGATTTAGACAGCTAAATCTCGTATGAGCAGCAAGAGGAAAAGATTGTTTAAATCTTAACAGATGACTGAATTCAGGAGTTAGAGAGCATGGCTGTATGAAACTATCTGAAGATATATAAGATACATAAATAGTATAGACAATCTGGGACCCTGGACCTCCTGATTTCTTAATCATTCTGGGACCATCAGCTTGAATGCTTGCACTCACATTTTTTAAAGAGTTGAGAGAGGGCCCCTCAGGTGTGTGATGGCTTCTCTGCGCCACAGCTTGTAGGACACCAAAACACCTTTTGCTATGCTGGAGAAATTCTGTCTTGACTGAATATTGCTTTTGAGGGTTGCCTTTTCTTCTAATTGAGGTTCATGCAGAATAACTGGGACAGAATATGAACCCAGCTAGGTTTTCCCCTGGGATGTTTAATTTGTCCAATCCCTTTTACCACCACTCTGCAATGTGCTAATTGCTAAGAGTTTTTGCAGCCTCAGCAGTGCTAGTAATTTGTTTTATCTTTTGCTTTGCATTGTTAAAGAGACTGTTTTCGCCACGTCTGGAGTAGGTGATAAGTGAAAAGGGCACAGAGCTATCACAGCTGTTTTGTCATTCACCAACATCTGAAATGAGATGACAAAAGGATCCAGAAATTAGACAGCTATTTAGGAGGAATTTGAAGATGATTGGAGTAGAATGAAACATCTGCTCTATATGGAAGCCAATAGCACTATACTAGAAGTAAAATCAGCTTTCCTTAAGCCAGATGTCTCTAAATTAGGAACAGACTTACAGAGGACTTAAATACTGATATACTGTGCTGAGATACTATAACGCTGTTGCTTGGATTTTCTTCCTGACAAAGGAATCCAAAGAACAGTTAGATATGCAGTCATAATACCATTCAGGACTGTCTGGCCTGTGAGGGTGATAGCCAAACAGCTAAAGCACTGAGCAAGGTGTTATGTAAAACTGGCTCTGCAGAGGAGAAGAGGGATGTATGCTGAAGTCCCGCCTTGAAATTTCAGCAGAGTTTTTCCCAGTACCTCTGTGCTGGCCCCTCTTGGGAGTTTGGTTACTGTGTGCATAGCTATCTCCACAAAGAATATGACTATGGTTTTTCATAAGCAATGGGGCAAGGCTCACTCTTTTCTTTTAAAGGAGAGCAATTTAGAGGTGTCACCGACTTCTTATGAGCACACAAAAAGCTGAATATTCCAAGAAAGAAGTCTTAGGTTCAATGTTCTTAGTTGCCTATATTCCTGGTTGTAACCCTTCAGAAAGTACCTTAGCCATTTTCATTGCTTAACTTGCAGTGTTTCTCTGCTGCTTTGCAAAATGGAATGTGAGGGTCGGTGGATGTGTGAGAGAAGATGAGTGAAAGTCTGGCAGCACCACACATACTGTGGTAGCCAAGTTGCCACTTTTTTCTGACAGCAGCACCGTTTGTAGCCCTCTCTGCTGGGGATACTGGCTGCAGGACCAGAGCAGGGCTAAGACCCAGCAGGGCTCAGAAGTGCTTTAAGCACAAGCAGAAGGCAAGGCAAAAGTATGGGAAACTTTCAGGAAGGAAGTCTATATGATTTTCTAGTGCATGACTTTGAGACTGAGAAGTGTTCTGTGAGTGTTTTGAATAGGCAACACTTTTTGTAGTCTTATTCTGTGTGTGTGCACGAGGAAAGGGGTTGACTGGATTTTATGCGTAGGCAAAACACCTATAGATTTTGTAGTAACAATTTTTGAAAGTGAAATCTGGAGATAAGTGTTTGCTTCTTCTATAAAGAGAAAGGTGTATCATACTGAAAAATTAAGTCAAAATGGCAAATACAAGTTGTTGGTAACAAGATAATTTATGAGGTACTGATTGGCATATAGTGTATTTTGGAGGGAAAAAAAGCATTACAGAATAGAAAGAATAACAGCTGGTTGTGTAAATTTTGATGACACCATATATGAAACATTTCATCACATTATCATGATTGTGTAGCAGTCACAGCTGTGTAAGTAGAGGAGTAAGGAGTCTGGGTAAGTGAAATACAACCCATGCTTCCTGTTCTGATTTTCAGTTCTCATTAGTTAATTACTTCGACAGATATGCATTGATAGAAGAAAATTATTATATTCTTTGTACAAGACCATTTCTCTAAACAGTGAGATGAGTCAGCTGACAAGTCAATATTTGTATAATGGACACTAGCAAAAAGATGAACATAATTGATGAAATCACAATGAATTTTATATAGTGCTAATTAAAAATGCAAATTCTTCAGGTTTTTGGGACATGAATCTTTGGGTTTTGTAATGACGTTGGCACCTCCTTGATTAAAATGATCAAACATCACTTGTACCTGTTTCTGACAGTTTAATCTATAACATATGGATCAGCATTTTTGGGTAACACATTGCAATGAAGCTGGAATAATAGCAGCAGTTAATTATCTTCAAAAGGAGGAGTGAAAGAATATTTAATAAAAAGGAGAGAGTTAGAAGTGAGAACTTCTTGGCAGCAAAGCTATGCATTACTTTATACCTTGAATCTCATTTTTCCCATAACATATACTATCAAGAGCGGAAAGAGAATGAAATAAATCAAACAGCAGCATGGGATGTGTTTGGGGTTTGGTTGTTGCTGTTGTTTGTTTGTTTTCTAATACTGAATGCCAGCCTTTGCCATAAATACACACAAAAGTATTAGAAATGTTTTCTCATCATCAGTGTTTTCAACTGAAGCAAGACAGTAAAAAAACTAAAGCTTATTGAAATTATACATTAGAAAGTTGTGTGCAGTTTGTATGCATGTGTTTGCTTACATTACTGCAGAGATCAGAATACCTTATACCTTACTCTAGTGCTTGCTATCCGTTGGTCAGATGGTATGCTGACTTGCACAAGGTGAGGAGACAATTCAGTATCCTTTTAAGTGAAGCTATCAATATAATACTGAAATGCCTCATTTGGAAGTGTTTGTCATCCACGTTTAACAAAGGGGCTGTGGTACAAAGTGCAGATAGACCTGATTGTGTGTAGCGAAGAAGATGACTGTATGTTGTATAGCAGCAGATTTACTCCACTTCCTGCTTGTGCTGATATTATCAGGACTGCTACAGCTTTTTCTGGCCTGCAGAACTTATACAGGCTATAAAGAATCCTGTGGATCAAAACCAACTAAAAAAGACTAGAAAAACACAAGGCTTACACAAATGTTCCATGTACAGATGTGAGGAGGAATGAAGCAATAATCAGGAAGACATAAAGATTGTTTGTCTTACACATCACAGAGAACGTCCAGAGACAGTCTAGTACAAGGCAGCCATTTGAAGAACTGTTACTGTGGGGTATTCTCCTTCCTTCTCTCATGCTTTCTCTCACTCTTTTTTACTTCTGAGAGTTTTTTTTAGGCTATTTATTACTTTATTGATCTTTGTCAGTTGCTCATTCTCCACAAAGCGGTGGTGAATTAAAATACGACTGAAAAGGAAAGCAGTATCACAAGCTAAATGCAAGAATGAACTGCAGGGCCACAGTCTGCATCTAGATTATCAAATTTATAAGTAGCTTTGTGGAAACTCCCTGAGTTTTGCCTATTCTATTGTTTTCTTTCTTGCTTTCTAATATATTCATGAATTTACAACATCTCATCCATTCCACTCTTAGAAAGAGAATCCCAATAATTTCATTAATTCCCTGTGCTGTTAGTCCAATTTTATTTTTTTTTAATAAACCAGGCTTCTTAGTTTCATTCTTTTGTAATATTTTGTCGTATATTGTTTTAGTACAGTCTTACTGCTTATAGTCATCCTCCTGTGTCCTTCATAAGGGCTAGAGGAGTATCATGCAATATGCTAAATGCATGTAATTTTGAAAAAGTTCCTCAGCAGTTATCTGATCCTGCTGGGGCAAGATCAGCAGTTACATTTCTTTTCTAACCTGTCCCTAATAATCATCTGAGCTTAACTGTATGGGAAAAATTGTGCTGCATACTGAAATATTACATTGACTACATGAGAGTTTTTTCAGTATAACTTTTTAGCTGCCGTTTCAGTTTCGAAAACATACCTAAGTCTTTTCACTCAGCATTGTTGTATAAAACTTGCATTCTCTGTTTACCATAAACAAGTGTTTGCTTATACACAATAATTAAGTAAATCAATATGAATGAAATTCCTGGGTTAAAAAAAAAAAAAAAAAAAAAAAAGAAAAAGAAAAAAAGAATTTTTAACATATTTCAGGAAATTATTGGATCTTATTGGTGTTGAATGACTTCCTACCTGACTGCAACTACTTTGAGCTACTACATTTAAGAACTTACAACTTCTTGCTATTTTGAAGAGAAGCTAATAAGTGCTTGCTCACCGTTGCTGCACTCAAAACGTGCCTGTTTCACTGCACATGACAGACAGGCCTAACAGCTCCAGATTCTTCAGTGCAATGGCCGAAACCCCGCTGCTCCATCACGCTTCAGCCACTGAGCTGCAGCTGCCTGAATGTCCCTTTGCAGATATGCCCCATGCTAAATTCCGGAAACAGAATGGGATATGCTTCTTGGCTGGAGGGAAACAGCATGATATTTTGTGAAGTTTCTTTAGATTGCGTTGGGATCTAAAACTAATTCATCTTGTAGCAGAGCTACTGCTGCGGAGGCCATCTAATTTTTATGTTGGAGTAGGACTGTAACAGTTATTCCTATTATTTCAAATAATGTTCAGTTTTGTTTCAGATTTTGGCTTCTGATCTAAGTGCACACTGTGTATAGCAAACAGTTTTATGTTCGCTCCAGTGGACTTGCCCATATTTTGTTTAAGAAAAAAAAAAAAAAAAGAAGTGAAAATTTGGAAATGCTTGATAGTTTCAAAAAGAAACAAGAGATTAGGAAATAATTAATGCCATTTCTGTGAAACAGAATGAAAGGATCAACGCTTGTAACTTCTGATATAAATTTAATCCCAAGCTTTAGGACATCTATTCTGAATACTAGTTAATATATTCACCTTAAAGTAAGTGCTGAAAATATCTTACTGGTCTTATCCAGACACAGAAGTGTCACATGCTGAAATTGAGAATTTATTAGCAGGATCTGTTCTTGTAAAACAATGTAAAATTTTAGGATTTATCCTGGGGCTTTTAAAATAATTGATTTTCCCTCTCCTAACAAGTTTTGTGTCTTAAATATCATACAAAAAAAGCCACCAAAAAACAATAATTTGAACAGATGTGTGATATCTTTTTCCTGGGCTATTTTATTTAATTTGTGTGCGATTCACTCAGTCTGAAAGTTCATCTTTTACGTGATAATTTTCTAATAAATTAATATGGTTAATAGAAAATAGTGTAATGAAAAGAATATGTTAGCACTGTGCACTGAGGACTGTTATTTTTTGTATGAACCATGTTACTAACTTTGTTTCTAAATTACAGTCCTCTGACGAGTTAAATGATCCTTTGTCTCTGTTGTTCCAGCCTAATCAAACAGCACTAATCTTGTTGCTTCTTGTCAGTCTTCTGCATAGGGAAATAGCAACCAGAGCAAGCTGAGGGTGCCACGAAGCAGGAGGAAACTGCAGAGCTCAGGGAAATGAGTGCTGTAATAATGTCTGCTGAGGCTGCTGTCCCATTAGAGAGAACTATTGTATAGTGCTTCCAAAATTGTCCCTGTACCAAGAGAAATCAATCTTAGTTTCTCATTTGTGTGTTAATGCTGGAGATGATATGAAGCTTAGCATTTATTGGATTCTAGACATGTAGTTAAAGGCTAAATCATCAGTGCTAACCAGGGTTTAAATTACAGGGAAAAAGATCATCCTGTGTTTCCCTGTGAAGTTTCCAACCAAGACACATTTGGAGAATATTTTGACCCTCTATGCCTCTATGATGAACAGGAGAGATTGCTCCTAAATGTCATCCCTCACCAGCCAGAGCCAGCAGCTGAGAAAAGGCAGATCCAAGCCCATGGCTTATTGTTGTGCTCAGGCCGTTTTGAAAATAGTGAGAAGGAATGAGCAAGTTTGAAAAGTGCCGTCTTGATGAACAGCCTGTCCTCTGCATCAGAAATTGTACCCATGACAAATGCTCCCTCCACGTTTCTGAAGCAGCTCCATATGCATGTGGTTATGCTTCCCTTGGCTTGAGCAAGGGCAGCAGGGTAGACCTCTTGGGCTTGTCAGCTGCTGCCCCTGCTCCATCTCATAAAGGTAATGTCCCTAGCCACTGCATCTCTTAAGTGAGATTTCTTGTCTTACAGCAGAAATTCATTGTCTTCAGGGAAGAATTTTTGTCTCATTTGACAGACTTGTATGACAAGCAGGCTGTAGGCAGGGGAATATGTCTACCTCTGTACGAGAGTGAAGGTATATTATTTGCCTCTCAAAAATAACCTATCATTGAGTGCTGCTAGCTCCAGAATGGCCCTTTGTGTCTGAAATAATCTTTGCTTTCTTTGCAGCCCCAAATATCCTCCAGAATCCTAGCCATGAAGGTACTGATGTCTGCTTCCTTTTGCAAATACAAAGATGAGGAACAGTCTGAAGTATGTAAAACATAGACAAAAGGCATCTGTACTTAGAGTGCATTGGTCAGTAGTTGTCTTCTCCTACGTGGATGGAATTCATTGGAGCTAACTCAAGGCAACAAAACTTAGTTTTGTGGTTAGCCTGGGGTTTAGATGACAGGGTAACAAAGCACATCTGACAGACAACTTGTTCAGTGTTGTTACAGATATCCTCACTTGTTATGGGGAGGTTCATCACCCTGCATGTGGCAGGGGGTTGGAGATTCATGATATTTGTGGTCCCTTCCAACCCTGGCCATTCTGTGATTCTGTGATTCTGTTATTTATTTCCATTGACTACAAAGGATAGGAATACTGGCATAGTCTTACATAACTACTGATTTAAATGTTTAGGTAAAATGGATTCTGACTGAGATGCTTGCCTACTTTGGTGCACAATTTAAGCCTCTGTGGATAGAACACAGATTTCCCTTTAGCTGTCAGTAGGTTTTTGGCATGGCACAACATTCCTTGTACTTAATGAACAGTCACTTCTGTTGAAAAATTGATGTAGCAAGATTCTATTACATAGGTCTCTCCAGTCAATGCCCCCTATTTATTTCCATGGAAAGTACAACAGATACAAAGAAGACAATATTTGATAGAGAAAATTCTCTTTTGCAAAACACTATTTTTCAACAGTGATGGTGACTATGCTATTTTGGTATGCTATTTTGCCAGTGATGAACAATTCTCCATGTTATGCCCTTAAAAATCTGCACCAGAGGAGGTGATCCACTGGTGAACCACTTCTGCCACTACTGAAACACACTTCCTACTGCTTCACTGGGCTCACATCCACTGTTTGGTCCCCATAAACATTCAGCAAGCATCAACAAATGTCAGAGGGTGACATTTTTTCCACATGGAGGAATTCAATGACATAACTGGTTCAAATGCACTTCCATGTCAAACACTATTTTGTCACGCTGCCCCTCTTCTGCCATCTGTCACACAGCAACAAGATGTAATGGAATATTACAGAATCATAGAATGGCTTAGGTTGGAGTGGACCCTGAAGGTCATCTAGTTCCTGCCCCTGAATGCCATCCAGAGATGGGGCATCCACAACCTCTCTGGACATGCGGCTCCAGCATCTCCCCAATCTCTGAGTAAAAACTTTCTTCCTAACAACTAGCCCAAATCTCTCCTCTTTTAGTTTTAAACTGTTTCCCCTTGTCCTATCACTATCAGACTATGTAAAAAGTCAGCCCGTCAGTCCCTCTCCTGCTTGTCAGCTTACTTCTAGTACTGGAAGGCTGCAGTGACGTCTTCCTGGAGCCTTCTCTTCTCCAAGCTAAACATGCTCAACTCCCTCAACCTTTCTTCATAGGAGAGGTGCTCCAGCCTTTGGTTATCTTTGCATCTTTGTGGCCCTCAGTATTACCAGGAAGGTTCGACCTTTACTGCTATACCACCACCACTGTGCCAGCTCCTGCTCTTCTTTTTGCTTGGATACCATGGTTGCAGTTTTTCCTCTGCTTTAAGGGAGGGAGACAGACAAAGGGGAGTGACAGAGGAATAGGAAAAAAATAAATGTATATGACAAAGTATGAGCCAGATGGACAAGTAAGTGAAGAAAAAAGCAGGGAGATAAATTTTGAGGAAAGGGAAAGGAAAGGTCTTATAGAAAGCGTGGTAAAAACACATTAACAGATGGAAAATGGGGAGATGGACTGTTTACTGTCAGTGTTAACTGAGAAAAATTTGATTTACCATAAAGAGTGATGCTTTATTTTTTCCAGCTGGATGTTGGATTCCTTTGTAGGCTCACTGTTTACAGAAATGGAAATTTGAAAACATGGCCTATTACAGGCATCTAGAAAAGTATAGATTTTCCGGAGATTCAAAGTGGAGGTACCAAATGATGTTTCTTTATTTCCAGATCTTTGGCTTAGCTGGCAGAAGAGATGCTTTTTAATTTGGGCTGTTTTCTAGGTGGTCCAAAGGTGAGTAGTTACGTGCACTTTGTTGCAGTGAGCAGCAAATTAGAGGGGTTTGCATTTCAGGGGCTTGTAGGAAAGTTGGTTGCTATAACAATAGGAAGATAAAATCCATAAAAAGACTTTATCTTCTGTCATGCTAGTTGCTATAATAACTTTTCATTAAGAACATTGTCAGAGAGTTTTGGAGAATCCAAATATATTTTCTCTGCTGGATCACCTTTATCTGCGCACTCACTGAAACCCTACTTGCTTGTTAGCAAGGCAGATACTGACACCATGCTGACTCTTTCCCAGCAGACTGTTCCACATGCTTCATGTTCTTCTTTGTTATAGACTCTAGCACCTCACTGGAGCTGAAAGACTCATCTGTTTGTGATGTCCAGGTTTTCTTGCAGAGTCCTCACCATAGTATAATATCATCACCATCCGTTGGTATTGTGGTTGTTTGCATAACAGGTAACAGTGGCCCTGCAGTTTCACATATGAAACCCTCCAGAGCTCTGGAATGAATACCAACCAGTTCCAAGGACTGACTGGTGCTTGATTTAGTACCTCCTGTATATTTATGTCAGTTTGAAGTCCACTGTCTTCTGCCGTTACAGGTGCTGCAATTTTTGATGAAGTCCTAAACAGAACTTTTCCTTTTTCTATTTAGCATCATAGAATCACAGAATGGTTTGGGTTAGAAGGTACCTTAAAGATCATCTCGTTCCAACCTCCCTACCATGGACAGGAACAACTTCCCCTAGATCTGGCTGCACAGGGCCCCATCCAACCTGTTCCTGAACACCTCCATGGATGGGGCATCCACAGCTTCTCTGGGATAATTCCATGTTCCAACCTGTCACCACCTTAATATTGAATGAGTTTTTCCTAATATTTAATATAAACTTACCCTCTTTTGTATTAAAACCATTACCTCTTGTCCTAGAACTACACTCCCCTATGGTACCGCCTTTCCATCTTTCCTGTAGACTTCTGTTTAGAATTGGAAGCTGAAATGAGGTCTTCTCAGTGCTTTTTCTTCTCTAGGCTGAACTACCTCAACTGTCTCAGCGTTTCACATGCTAATTCAGTAGGTTATTTCTTTGGCTCCTGTATCCACATCTATTGAAAGTGTATGTATGAACAGATTCTTGAGCAGTTTAATCTACCAGTTTCTTACGCTTAATATATAGAGCTTAATATATGAGAGGGAAATATCTTGTAGGTTGTGAGGACTACACACAATGTGGCTATAAAAAGTGACTCAGATGAGCCTAAACTCTTAAATTTTATTATTCACCTTTATCTAAGAAAAAATCAGCAAATAGTAGTCACTAGTGTAGGTAGTCATCAATATCTGTTCTGATACCTGAGAACTTGCGCAACTACTTCCTTCACAACCAGCCAGCAATAAGTCAGTGCAAAATGCTGCTTTATGCCAGTGGAAGCCTGTCCATCCAATTTCCTTGGCAGTCACAGATGCCATCTCTTTTCCAGGCACGTTGTCTTTTGTTCTTGCCTCGAAGTATTACCATCATGTGGTGCAGCAAAATTGAGCACATCTGTTAATACCTCCATGCCAGAAGAAAATAACTAAGTGGTGTGGGAAGGGAAAGCGTTAGTTCAAGGTTGTCTAATGCTTTCATTATGTAAAGTTTCGTTGCAAGAAGATATTTTGATTTAAGTAAAACTATTCTTATCAACAAAAAGAAAACAGTGTACTCAAAATAAATACCTGGGCAGATCATATGCAATCTACTTCAGCTCTTCTCTGCAGACTCTGAGAGCTGAAGCTTAAACTACAGATATATTCAGAGGAGGTAAGAGCAGCTCTAAATTAGTTCTTCCCAGAAATGCCAGGGATGGTTCAATGTTTAAGATATTCCTTTCCAGTATTTTGTGACCAATTCAAGGAATATTCAAGCAGCACAATTAATCTAATAAATAGTATTCTAACAAGTACCATTGGAGATCTAAAATTGCTTTGATTTAATAACCAAAAGTGCTGACATTCCTATTGGCAATGTGTTGTTCACCTTCCCCTTACAGCTATTAGAGGAAGAACTGCTTTGAGGAAACAAGCCATAGCTTTCAAGAAAGCATAGCATAGTGTTCCTGTGGCTTCTGTCATGCTTTAAACCCTGCTTATACAGCTACAGTGCATAAAGAGTCCATGTTCCCGAAGTAGTTGCTAATTAAGAAAGGGGAGCCTAAATCATCCCATCTGCTATCTAGTGCTTTTGAGCTTGACTCTCTTTATCCTTCTAACTAGGAGTGAATGTTTGCAGTGAAATATTTCCAGTCTGTCATTCGTATAATTCTTGTCCATTCTCTCATTTACTCAGACCACTCCTTCTCTCATGCTCATTCTAATAGTGGGGCTTCCTTTGCAAATTGATTATAAGCAGGCTTTGAAGTGCTGAAAGCATAATGTGTTCGAGACATCTTTAGGAACAAAAATAGAAGATTTGGGATTCTTCATTAAGGTCCTTACTACTGCCCACAAACACTGTGGATGAAATCACAGTTATGACAAATGTGTTTCTTCTCTGCTTTCAGACATATTGGCTCTTGAAGCAGTACTCCTTCAAAGCAGGCAATTGTTTAGGTAATTATCTAAACATTCCTTTTTCATAACTGCTGTGTCTAATTTCACTGAATTCCTGATTCAGTGACTTGACTGAGACTCTCAGAATATTTTACTTTGGGGTTTGTCTTTTGTATTCTATTTTGGAGAGTTTCCATTTCTGCACACTTCTTAAAGAGAAATTTGCTCTGTCAGATAGCTTGAGTAACTCTGGAATCACAAAAGACGTGGGCTGCAATTGGCCTGGGGGTGGGCAGCCTATTCTACTGCCATGAGGAGTCCCTTTCTTATTCCTGCTCTAAAAAGGGTCTGTGCTGACTTGCCTCAGTATATGCGTCAATGTTTCACTCTCCTTAGCAATTTAAAGTTCATCCTAATATTGAACTCCAATCATTATTGCTGCACTTTAAACCATTACTTCTTATGTGGCTGCCATGGAGAGAAGGATCAAATGATTCCTTTGCATTTTTCTCTGCCTTCAAAAACTATCCCATCTTGGTCTTATGTTTTACAATAAAACATGCTTCAGGCTTTCCCATGTATTTTCTTTGGCAGATGTATGTTCATGAAGTTGTTTGTGGGTTTTTTTTTTTTATTATTTTTATTCATTTATTTAAAGAAGTTATTTTAGGGAATTTTACTTATTTTTCCAGCTCCAATCTGTGATTCTTAGACTTCATATAGAACTCATGGGAATTTAGAGTGGTGAATGAGAAGCCAAGAACATATTTAAGTGGAAAAGGGTGAAGAGGAAAAGAAAAAAAGATCTCTTACATATTAATATATTCCAACAGCTGCTTGAATGCAGTTCTCTTGTAAAACTATGCAGCAGTTAACAGCATGAGAGCATAGCACAAATCTAGAGAATTTTGAAACAGACCATTGCACATATTGCACAATGTATAATAATTGATGTGGCTCAATTTCTCTGTAATAATTTGTTTAAACAGCTCCAGCTGAGCTATTCTTGTGGGGAAGTGAGTGTGGTGTTCACTAGTTGACTGATACTGCAAGACCCTTTTATTATCTGAGCAAGTTTCAGATCCTGTGTGAGCACTACAAAGGGCACAGGACTGGGACAGACCCTTGCAAACCCTTCCTTCCTTTCCATTTCCTTGCAAAAATTTCCTCGACCCCTAGGTCTCCATACAGAGGTGACTTGGTTCTCCATCCTTCTCCCCAGACCTCTGTGTCCGTTCTTGTGAAATTCACTTTCTGTGTCCTTTCTTGAAGCACTGCAGTGGTGCTAGGTATCACCGTATATCTCGTAATAAAATGCCCTTAGATAACCAGTGCTGTCCTTCTGGTTTACAAAGCTCATCCCTGCATACCTTGAAAGCCTTTTCAAATTCTGCTAGGTTAATAAAGGATGAAACTGTTTTCTGTCAGCTTTGTCACTGTCAGCTTTGTCTCTGTCAGCTTTTTCACTGTCCAATGAAGTGCTGCACTGCTTGCTTTATCTCCTTAAAGGTTACTTAAGAGAGAATCTCAATTGATTTGAAACATATAAAGCTGTGGGTAACCCTCAGAGAAATTAATGGCTAATACAGTATTAAAGCAGTTAATCAACCTATGAACATATTTAGGGTCTGTGATATAAGGCAATTTCTGTTATTCCGTGGCCAACTGTAAGAAGGAAAAAATAACGAATGCCCTTTTGCACATGACATCAAAGTGCTGAGCTGAACAAGGTGTTTCAGGCTGTCTGCTCTATGACTTAATCATTCAATACCCATGATCACAGAGTCACAGAATCCTTTGAATTGGAAGGTACTCTTAGAGATCATATAGTCCAACTCCCCTGGAATGAACAGGGACATCTGTAGCTAGATCAGGTTGCTCAGAGCCCTGTGCAGCCTGACCTTGGATGTCTACAAGGACAGGGCATGCACCACCTCTCTGGACAGCTTGTTCCACTGCCTCACCACCCTTAATGTAAAAAAAGTTCTTCCTTATATCCAATCTAAATCTCTCTTTTAGTTTGAAACCATTTCTCATTGTTCTCACTCAACAGAGCCTGCTCAAGTGTCTGTCCCATGCCTTCTTATTGCCTCTGTTTAGATACTAAAAGGCTGCTATCGGTTCTCCTTGGAGTCTTCTCTTCTCTATGCTGAACAACCCCAGTACTCAAGCTGTTCTAGTAGGGGAGGTGCTCCATCCCTTGGATCATTTTTGTGGCCCTTCTCTGGATGTGCTCCAACAGATTTATGTCTATCCTATACTTAGGACTTAACATCTGGAAACAGTGCTCCTGGAGAAGTCTCTCCAGTGCAGAGTAGAGGGACAGGATCCCACCTGATGCTCTTCTTTGGATGGAGCACAGGATGTGGTTGGCTTTCTATGCTGTGAGGGCACTTTGCTGACCCATGTCCAGCTTGCTATCCACCCACCAGTACCTCCAGTTTCTTTTTGGCAGGCTGTTCTGTATCCTTTCATTCCCTGTATTGTATTGATAGGGTGGCTGTGACCCAGGTGCAAGACCTTGCACTTGGCTTTGTTGAACCCCATGAGGTTCACCTAAGCTCACTACTCAAGTCTGTCTATGTCTCTATAGATGACATCCCATTCCTTAGGGATGTTGACCTCACCACATAGCTTTGTGTCATCAGCAAACTTGCTGAGGGTGCACTTGACCCCACTATTGATGTCTTTGATGAAGATGCTGCAGAGCACTGGTCCCTGCATGGACTCCTGAGGGACACCACTCATCGCTGATCTCCATCTGGACAGTGAGCCACTGACCACCATTCTGAGTACAGTCTTGTAACCAGTTTCTCATCCATTGAACAGTCCACCCAACAAATCCATATCTTTCTGATTTGGATAGAAGGATGTTATGGTCTTACTGAAGTCCAAATAAAGGACACCGGTGGCTTTTGCCTTGTCCACTGATGCAGCTACACGATCATAAAAGGTGACAAGGTTGGTCGTGCAGGACCTGCCCTCAGTGAAGACATGCTCATTATCCCATATCACCTCTCTGTCTTCCATGTGCCTTAATAAGGCTTCCAGGAGGATCTTGGAAGATTCTCTGGCACAGAGTTGTGGCTAACAGGTCAGTAGTTCCCTGACTTATCCTTTCTGCCTTTTTTAAAAATGAATGTGGTGTTGCCTTTTTTTCTAGTCACCAAGGACTTCTCTTGACCACCATGACTTTTCAAATATCATCAAGAATGGTTTGGCTACAATGTCAGCCAATTCCCTCAGGACCCTGGGATGCATCTCTACAGGACTCATAGACTTACAGACTTTCAGGTTCCTCTGGTGGTCATGAACTTGATCTTCACTTACAGTGGGATGGGCATTGTTTACCCAGTTCCCTTCTGAACCATCCACTCAAGGTCTGTGTGTAAAGTAGTTGCTAGTGAAGACTAAGTGAAAAAAAAAAAAAGAATTGCTGAGTACCTCAGCCTTCTCCTTGTCCATTGTTACTAGCCTGCTTGTATTGCTCACTAGGAGGGGGAAGGGTATGTCTTCCTGGACATTCCTGTTCCAGTTGGTGTACCCATAGAAGGCTTTCTTATCCCTTTTTGGACCCCTTACCAAGTCTAGTTCCAGCTGGGCCTTGGGCTACCTGACCCCGTCCCTACTCAGACTAACAACATCGCTGTACAACTCTCAGATTATTAGTTCCTACTTCTATTCTAGTTCTTCTGTTAGTCCCCTGCCTGTGCATTTTCTTCTTAGTGTCCAGTTTGATCAGCAGATCATTCGGGTTTATGTTCCATCAAGCTTATTGTCTTCTCTAACTTATGAGTTATTCTTTCCACAACAGCTGAATTTCTCCACTGTTTTGGGAAATTGCATAAGAACTTACTTATTTAGACTGTGCTGACTTTATTCACCTTCAAAGGATAAGGGAACCTGGATGACTAGAACAGTGAGACAAATGAACTAGCTTGTGTTACTGGGTAAGGATCAGAACAGAAAAGTGTGAGCTGCCCCTTCAGCCCCCATGCCTGAGCAGAGGCTGTGTCATTTTGTGTGTCACGCTGATGTACTGAGATGGGCTTTCCCAAGTTTGTTCTCAGGAAGCCTATTTGTGCTGGCAGAAGCCTTGCTGTGTTCCACAAATGAATGGGAAGATCTTTTCCTGACCTGCAAGACTGCACAGAACTTTGTTAACCCATCTCAGAGGGAAGTATTTCCCCTCGGTTAAAAGGCATAGCCCTCCATACTCCTTCCATGTTTCCCTAAAGAAATTCTTCTCTCATTGTGTGCAAAGACGAAAATAGACGTTTTTCTTATTAGGTCTTAAGTTTTCACCCAAAGGAAGCTAAATTAGTTCACATATGCATTTCTTATTTGTTTGGTTTTGTTTGTTTATTTGTTTTAATAGGGAAAAAAACAAAAAAAGAAACAAACAAAAAGCCAACATTCCAAAAGTGGAAATTAGATACAGGGACTACTTGCATGTATCTGAAACAAATTTACAGCTCTAGTTCATGCTGGATACATTGCCCCAGAAAACGGATTGCCTGGCAAATTGGGCAAAGATTCAATGTTACTTGAGAAAATAAGGTTATTTTTTTTCTTCACTTTGTTTGCTATGTTCTTTAGAATTACTGTGTACCTAGTGGGATAATTTTGCAAGTATTATGTTACAGAGTTTAAATACGTTCCTAAAAGAGGAAGGCATAAATTACGGTTAGGACAATTTTCCCACTTATGAACACAGTTCTGGGTAGGTAGAAGCAGATTGCTTGATTCTAAGTAGATAATTCCTTATACTTGACCTTGTACATTCATGCTCTTTGTTCATTTTTCACCACTACATGTTCCTTTTCCAATATAAGGCCTTAGCACGTTGTTACATTGCTTTCCTGCAACCTTTTTGATCGGTTTCCAGTGTGTCTGCTCTGTGTCTTTAGAGTAAGTCCTGTTGTCATTTATGTTCTGCTTCTATAAAATAGCTTTTCTAAATTTGATTGAGATTCAGATTCAGATTTCTGTAGGAGCAGTGAATAATAATCAGGAGTTGAGCTTGATGTAAATCCATGAAATAATTGTCAGTTCAGCGTTTGATGTTCCAGACAATTCTTGTATCGTTTACAAATTCCAGAATTTGTAAATTTCTGTGCCAGATCTTGGCAATAATTACGGAAGTTCAATAGAGTCAAGACAACTGAAATGAGTGTCGCAACAGTCACACTGCTTCTTTTAGGAGAGGAGGACCAATCAGGATACATCTGTGTGTTCTGATGGAACAGACATCACAGAACCACTTTTTGTTGTTGCAGACAGAAGATGTCTGGAGACCAACTTGCTGGAGAGTGGCTCTGGAGAAAATGACCTGGGGATCCTGGTGGAGAGGCTGAACACGTATTGATTGTGTGTCCTTGTAGAAATGAAAGCTACCCACATATTGGACTGTGTTTGTAAGCATATGACTTCCACAAAGAGGAGATAGAGAAAAATGATTATGACTCTATATTTGGCACTGAAGAGGCCACATCTGGAGTACTGTGTTCAGTGTGGGCCCCAAATTCAAGGAGAAGATTGATAACTTGGAGTCAATATGCCATTTTGGAGAGCAGCCTAGATGGTCAGGACCAGACAACAGGACATACAGGAAAGGCTGTCCTATAGGGATGATTCCTTTTGAGGTTCACTGGAAAGAACTAAAGAGAGCTAAGATGTAAGGAAAAATAACACATAGAGGTTGATTAAGCAGTGGAGCATGTTGTGCAGAAGCACTGTACACCCTCCACATCCAGAACTATTCATAACTCATCAACGACCTGAACATCCTGATGTAAAACGGAATTTAGCCTTGTTTTCAGCTGGGAGCTACATTCAATGCCTCTCGGTGCCCTTTCCAATCAGAGGTATTTTATCACACCATGACTTTTACACTTAGATCAAATGGAGATGGCAGGTTTCTATCTCACTGTGACCTATAAGGATTCAATCTAATTCTCCCAACCATGGCACCTCCATGTGGCACCTCCGCAACTCTTTAACTAAATTACTTGTGAGAATAATCATAGAATTATAACAGAATCATAGAAAGGCCTGGGTTGGAAAGGACCTCAAAAATCATCTAGTTTCAACACCCCTGCTGTGTGCAGGGTTGCCAACCACTAGGTCCATAACTTCCTGCTGCAAATGGTGGATGAGCCAACTAGGAGAGGAGCGCTGCTGGATCTTGTTCTCACTAACAAGGAGGGCACAGTTGAAGTGGTGAAGGTTGAGGGCAGCCTTGGTTGCAGTGATCAGGAGATGGTGGGGTTGAGGATCTCATGTGGCAGGAATAGAAAGCTAAGCAGATTCACAAACCTGGACTTCAGTAGGGCCAACTTGGTCCTTTTCTAGCAATTGCTAGGGGAAATCCCATGGGACAGGGTACTTGAAGGTAAAGGGGCCTGAGATAGTTGGTTGGCGTTCAAGGGCTGCTGCTTCCAAGCTCATGATCAGAGCATCCCAAACAGGTAGCAGATCAAAAAAGGGAGTCAGGAAACCTGTGTGGTTAAAGAGGGAACTGCTGGGCTAACTCCAGTCAAAGAGGAGAGCCTACAGATCACGGAAGGAGGGCTGGCCACCTGGGAGGAATGTAAGACTGTTGTCAGAGGATGAAGGGAGGCAACTAGGAAAGCTAAGGCCTCCTTAGAGTTTAACCTGGCAAGAGCGGGCAAGAACAACAGAAAGGGCTTCTTCAAGTACACTGCAGACAAAACTAACACTATGGGCAGTGTAGGCCCACTGATGAATGAGGTGGGTGCCCTGGTAACAGAAGATACGGAGAAGGCGGAGTTACTAAATGCCTTCACTGTCTCTGTCTGTAGTGCTGGAGGCTATCCTGAGGAGCCTAGATCTGCATTGCTCAGCTATAAGCAATTACACCAATGCCTGCAATGCTACCTTATGAGATCCTGAATTTGTGGGGGCACCGACCTCGACTGCCACGCTCCCACCCCCCAACTGCTCTCTTGCTTACCCTGCTCACAGTGGTGGGGTGAACGATATGACGGAACAACTCAGCTAAGCAGGGGGAGGTCACACACCAGGTACAACTGCACAAAGCAGTTTCAGTTTGAAGAGGATTCATTTAATTACCCATTAAAAAAGAACTGGGATGGCGAGAACTAAAAGCAAACTCAAACCGCTTTCCCATTCTAACTTGAGCCTAACTCAGGTGTTTGAAGTAAGGATGGCAGCAGTGCATCTCAAGGATGGTCCCCAAACTGGGACACGTGTTCACTTGTTGTCAAAGCTCCAATTTTATGTATTTTTTGATTATACTCAAGTTATGTCCGTAACTCCATCCTCCATAACCCCATCCCCATGCTGGGGGCTACTGCTGGCCTACTTCCATATGGGCTGTGACCTCACAGAGTTATCCCCACCCGCTGGACTATGATCTCATGGCTCTGCCCATGTGATCCAGCGGTCAGCACTTTGCCTCTGCCATTGCGGTCGTGACCAGCTTTGAGCGATGGTTGTCGACAGCGTTCTCCTTATCCCCAGCCTCCTGCTCCTGGTGGCTGGGGTGTCTCTGCTCACCGTTTCCTGGCGCCGACAGGTAGGGAAATTTGAAGATGGGAGTCACTTGAGGCCAGGTGACTGAGGGCTTTGGAGTGGGGGTGAGGGCTGCCCCGCAAGTCCTTTCACTGTGCCACGTTCATGTGCCCGTAGGGTTCTGACCGGCGCCAGCAATGGTGGACATGGTGGCTGCAAATGGTGGCGTCAAAGTCAGGTGAGTCCCCTGAGGGTCAGCCTGGCACATTCCCAGGCAGGGCCAGCCCCCTGGGAGAAGTCGAGCTTTGTACCAGCCTCTGTCACGTGGCAGCCAGGCCGGGTGGGCCTGGAAGATCCCTGGTGCCCCCCTACCCTACTGTGGCTCATGCCCGCTCCCTGTTTTACAGGTGCTGAGAGGCAGGCAGGCAGGCACAGGAGCCCCCTGTGCAGGCCATGTTGCTCCCAGCAGCAAGCGTCACCACGGCGGGGCAGTCCCATCCTGCCCCATCTCATCCAACCAGGGAAGATTTGGCCTTTGTTGCTGCGCAGTCGGTGCCCCTCTCTTCACACGGACTCGGCCACTGGTACCACGAGCTCTGCGGGGAAACCCGGCAGGCTTCCCAGACAGGACCAGCGCCCGCAGATTCTGGTGGCACACGGGACCCCCGGGACGCTCAGTCAGCGTCCTAGGCTGGGCGGTGAAGTTGAAGACCTGCCACCTGAGATCTCCAACTTCACAAAGCCACCAGTGAAAGGGAAGGTCTTCACGGAGGGCCTCGTTCAAACAGAGGAGAGAAAACGCTGGTGGGACTACAAGACCAAGAGGCGTTTTTGGCGTATGCTCTCCCCAGCACTTCCCAAAGCGCACAAGAAAGCAGGAGCAGCAGCAAGACCATCCCGAGGACCAGTTTTGAGCCTGCAGAGAAAAGCAGATGGCAAAACTGAAACCCGCCAGCCTTTCAACTCTGGCTTCCGTGAGAAGAAGAGCACAGAGAAATCGGACATGCTCGCTATGGAAAGGCTGTACCGGCAGCTCCTGGTGTCCCTAAAACGATCCAAGACTAAGAACGATTGCTGCAAGTCAGGCAGCGGAACTGAAGAGCGACCACCTGACAGCTCTTCCTGCACGCTGCCACCAGTGAAAGGGACGAACGTGCGTGAGAACATCCTTCAAACAGGAAGGGAAATGCTGGTGCAAGAGCAAGACCAAGAGGTCTTCTGAGTACTGCACTGCCTCCCCAGCACTTCCCAGAGTCTAGATGGAAGCCTGAGCAGTTGCAGAAACAACACCAGCTTCAGGCCTGGAGAAAAGAAGACCACGGAACTGAAACCTGCCAGTGCCTAGACTCTGCCTTCATTGTCATGGTTTTATTGTTGACATATTAATAGAGAACTGAATCTCAGTCCTAAGATCACCATTGGCATCATACCATTTCAGACTGAGATCTTTCAGATTTTTAAAAAGATCGTTTAATAAAAGTCTCTCTACCTTTCAGAGATTTGTTATCCTTATTTCTTCTAGCAATAAGAGCAAGCTCTTTCTGCAATGAACAGTTTCAGAGCATGTAAGACTGCACTGAGGAAGGGATCTGAAGCAAAAAGGGCTGATGAAATGCTCCTCTGGGGGCTTCTTGAAGCCAGCAAAAGTGCTTTGCCTGTGTCAGGGGGATGCCACCTTTGTGGTCAGGCTGCCGAGCTCGCGTGGATGGAGCCAGCACTGCCCACGGTGGACCAGGCTAGCTGGCCATAAGTAGCCTCAGCGAGGGCAGCAGCTAGCTGCCACCCACAGAGCACGCAGGGTGAGCAAAAGGTGTTGGTGTGTGCGCCTTGCTGGCTGCAGCCTTTCCGGTGGGGTGTTGAGTCTCTGCCGGTACACAAATGCCTGGCTCTGAGACTGGTGCTACAGGCAGGACTTTGGGTTCTTTGATAGTGGATGGCTAAGTCACCAGACCTGACAGTAATGCATGGAAAAGGTTTATGTCACAGTGGCAAAGGGGTACTGGGATGGGAATTAGCAGGGCTCATTCCAAGAGCTTTAAACTGGATTTGAAAGGGGATGGGGTTGCACTGGTGGGGCAGCGCTCTAGTACTGAGTAAGGCCAGTTAGCCTCCCAGTCCACTAGGGTGAAATGGGCATGCTCAGCTCGTTCCCTGAAATGCCTGTGCACCAATGCACGCAGCGTGGGGAATAAGCAGGAGGAGTTAGAAATCCGTGTTTGGGCAGGAGATTATCATAGAATCATAGAATGGCCTGGGTTGAAAAGGACCACAATGCTCATCTAGTTTCAACCCCCTGCTGCGTGCAGGGTCGCCAACCACCAGACCAGGCTGCCCAGAGCCACATCCAGCCTGGCCTTGAATGCCTCCAGGGATGGGGCATCCACAACCTCCTTGGGCAACCTGTTCCAGTGCATCACCACCCTCTTGGGTGAAAAACTTCCTCCTAATACGTAACCTAAACCTGCCCTGTCTCAGCTGAAAACCATTCCCCCTTGTCTTATCACAAATCACCCTTGTAAGCAGCCATTCCCCCTCCTGTTTATATGCTCCCTTCAAGTACTGGAAGGCCGCAATGAGGTCTCCCTGGAGCCTTCTCTTCTCCACGCTAAACAAGTCCAAGTCTCTCCACCTTTCCTCATAGGACAGGTGCTCCAGCCCTCTGTTCATCTTAGTGGCCCTCCTATGGACCATTCCCAGAGCTCCACGTCCTTCCTGTGCTGGGGGCCCCAGGCCTGGACGCAGTACTGCAGATGGGGCTTCACAAGAGCTGAGTAGAGGGGGACAGTCACCTCCCTGTCCCTGCTGGCCACCCCTTTTTTAATGCAGCCCAGAACACAGTTGGCCTTCCAGGCTGCAAGTGACATTGCTGGCTCATGTCCAGCTGCTCATCTATCAGGACTCCTGAGTCCTTCTCCACAGGGCCACTCTCAGGGAGTTCTTCACTCAGTCTGTATAAATACCTGGGACTGCCGAGACCCAAACACAGCACCTTGCACTTGGCCTTGTCAAACCTCATTAGGTTCTCATGCGCCCACTTCTTCAGCCTGTTCAGGTTCCTCTGGATGGCTTCCAGTCCCTCCATTGTATCAACTGCACCACTCGTGTTTATATATATCACCAAAGGGCATAATGACAGTTGGTTTATTCAATCCAAGACAAATTAATGGTTGTAAAATATATGAATTCAGAAGACCTGTATTGTGCTCGAAGAACATAATGTAGCTTCCATGTCATCATACTATTAGATTTCTTCTGTTGGCAGCTGCTTTCTTGAAAGTAATTCTTCTATGGCACTGGAAATCCTGTTACTTAGAAAAGTTCTGCATTGCAAATGGAGATGCTAAAAATGCCTCTAATCTTGTATTTTGATTATTAAATTCCCTTTCTGTTTTCATGGTGCTGGAATAAGAGTAGAGTGATGCTGATATTTTATATAACAAACATACAGGTGGATTGTTCATCATGGAAAAGGACTTCTTCAGAGCAGGAGAATTCTATTCTCTGAGGATCATGGTTTAGCCTGTAAGCACGTATCTTGTTGAAGATGGACCAACTAAAAGCAAAAATTGTTCTGCATATGTGTCCAAATGCTCAAGGGAGAAAGAAGAAATGAGGCAATAAGGTGACTGCTTGCAGTGCACTGATATAGATATTCCAGCCAGAGTGGGAAATTTCCATGGCTGCAACTCCTACACAGGAGTGTAGATGTCCCATTTTGAATGTAAGGTTACTAAAAATGTGGACAGTGCTTAGTCTTGTTTTTTGTGCATGTTGATCATCCTAATGATCCATCTCTTTTGTTGTGTCCTTACATCAGTTTGTGTCATACAGAGAGTAAGGACTCTGGAACATCTTTACATACACTAGAGTGGCCCCTGTGCTTTTGTGCTTCTAAGCCATTGTTATAACATAGATTTTCCTTCTAGCTCTCTTGTTCAACATAACCTAAATACCCATTCCTCATTATTAAAGTCAATTCATAAAGTGATGAAAAGTGCTAGTGTCCTGCCCTTGCTCTGTATTACCTCATGAATGTGTATATATGACTTTTTCATCTTGCCATGCAATGCCAGTATTCCACTGGATTCCTATTAAGGTGGCAGGAACAGCAAATGACAAGTAGCTTTCTATATTTATTGAAACGGTGCACCTTTGTCTGTATCACGTTGCTGCAAGTCATGTGCAGGAAGGTTCTGCCTACAGAATGACAGTCAGAGAGCAAATGTGAAACTGCTCTGCAATCCTTTTGGGATATGCATTTTCAATTCATTTTCTACGAGCACTGTCACCTGCACATTAAGCACATCCTTCAGCCCAGCCCTTGTCAACAAAACACTTAAGGATGTGGCTAAGTGCTCTCTTCAGCTGGGGCTTTCACCTCCCCTTTCTGAGTTCACTGGAGTCAGTGTGAACTCCAAGAGTCAAAAGTGGAGCAGCCCCAACCTTCCAGCTTCAATGAATATGAAGTGTTCTTTACAGTTTAGTTTGCTAACCTTGATTGTCAAAATCTCCTACTGCAGCTCTCCTGAAAATGCTGTTCTTTGCCATGCCTTATTGTTTCTTCCTCTTGATGTGTTGAGTGAAGGACTAATATAACATGCCCTGCAGTGTTTTTATTTGTTTTCTGGCAACAGCAGTTGCAATCCTGATGGTTGCAGAGGCTCTGCAGGTGCCTCAGCGAAGGCCTGCACAGCCCTGCAGCACTCACACGTGGAGCTGCAACAAAATCCATTTGGCATCATTTTGCATGGCACCTCTTTGCTGCCCCATTCAAGTGGACAGGATTCTCCCACTCTGCTGTCTTATGACATTTTTATCCACTGCTAACTCCAATCACACCAAATTTTTACAGGAGAAGACAGCACATTTGTACAACCATAGCCTGCTTTGTTTGTATTTTGTTAAATACGAAAAATTTACTTCTAGTATTATTTTATCATTGAAGGCTGAGAAGGACTCAGAAATGAGGTAAACACAGGCCTATTCAGAACTACATCACTTAACCCTTATCCATTTAAATAAGAATTGGTCACACGCTTAAATGTGTGAATTAAAACTAAAATGAAGTCCCAGCAATTAAGTTAAACTTTTCCTCTGGACCTACAGGCAAAGGCTCTTGGTAGGGAGCAGAGAAGGAAGGTAGCATGGTCATATACAAACTATTAAAGATGACAGCATTTTCAGCTTGTACATTTCTAAAACCTCATTTTAATTTACTTCTGGGAGTGCTGGCACTTTCAAAAATATGACTTTAAAAAGCAATTACTCTTTGAGCTAATCATCTACTGTATTAATATGTAAGTTAGATCAAGTGCAGATTGCCTTCTAGAAGTTGCCAGATGAAAAAGCTTGTTTTAACTAGGTCTGGCTTTTCCCCTCAGGTTCAATATCTTTCTATTAACGAATAGGTGTCAAAGCTCTCTTTTTCTAGTGCAAATATGGCAAGAAAAATGCATCACAGAATCACAAGAGTTGGAAGGGACCTCTGGGATCATGTAGTCCAACCCCCTGCTAAAGCAGGTTCCCTACGGTAGGTCACACAGGAAAGGCTCCAGGTGGGTTTTGAAGAGAAGGAGACTCAAACATTTATCTGTGCAGGATGTTCCAGTGCTTTGTAACCCTCAAATAAGTTTTTTCTCATGTTTGTATGGAATTTTCCATGTTCCAGTTTGTACCCACTGCTCACAAGAACTGTCTGTTCTTGTGCACCACTTGAAAAGAGCCTGGTGCCACCCATTCGGCAGCCTCTAGATATTTATAAGCATCGACAAAATCTTCCTGTCAGTCTTCTCAAGGTTGAACACTCCCAGGTCCCTCAACCTTTCCTCACCAGGGAGGATATCCGAGGACCATTATCATCTTTGTTGCCCTCTTCTGGATTCTTTCCAAGAGATCCCTGTCTCTCTTGAACTGGGAGCCCAGAACTGAACACAGTACTCCTGCTGCCTATGCCTACGGGGTGCTTTAAGGCACCCCAGGACACTGGCCTTCTTGGACACAGGGACACACTACCGCCTCATAGCCAGCCTGTTGTCCTCCAGGACACCCAGGTCCCTCTCTGGAGAGCTCCTTTCCAGCATCTGAGCACCTAACCTGTACTGATGAATGTGATTATTCCACCCCAGGTGCAGGGCTCTGCACTTACCCTTTTATCTTGCCGTAATCTTGCCTCATCATATTCCTCTCTGCCCATCTCTCCAGTCTGTCCAGGTTTCTGTCTGCTGTGTGGCAGCATTACCTTCTGGTGTGTTATCTTATTGTCCAGCTTTGTGTCATCAGCAAACTTGCTGAGGATGTACTCTATCCCTTTGTCCAGGTTGTTGATGAAGATGCTAAACAAGACCGGACCCAGTACTGATCCCTGGGGAACACTGCTACTTAGAGATCTCCAACCAGATTCTGCACCACTGACCACAACTCTCTGAGCTCTGCCAGTCATCCAGTTCTCAGTCCATGTAACAGTACACTCATCTATCCCATACTTCCCTAAGCTTACCCACAAGAATGTTATGGGAAACAAGTGTTCCTATGTTTATTGCCATTGAAATGGCATCTACACAGCAGTATTTTCATTTCTGGATGTAATTAATGATTTACATAATATTTAATGACGGTATATTTAATAACAAGAAGATGAAACTTTAAGACCATTATTGAATTATTCTTTCACTTTCCAGTTTCATATCACAACTGAACTGTTCAATTTAACATGCAAGTTGCATTCTCAGCAAAATATTTCAATCAATTTATATTGATATTTTGTGGTCACTCTCATTCTTTGTGTCTCTGCTTTTATGCTAATGTAGAATCAGTGTGAGGTTAACCAGCACTTAAAGGAAATACAATAGACAATTATGTACTCCATTGCATACCTGAACTATTTGCAACTTTGAGTGACGTTGAATTTTGGTAAACTGAATTTCTAATTGAAGTTCAGGAAATATTTGGCCTTACAACATTATATAGAAAATAAAAATTTTGTAGAAGGTTTAGTATTTTTATTAACTATGAAGGGAGGCTGTCTGTTACCTTTCAGCCTTTAGTAGAATTCATCTAGAAGCAGAAATAAACACAGTTAATGCCAGCAACAAAGCCTCTCCCTCAATTAGAATTAATAATAGACTTGAATAAATAAAATATTTTTGCTCTTCTTGATGAACTTCATTTTACAACAGAAAAAAAAAATGGCTAAAAGGATCTCAGAGCCAGTAGCAGTCACCTCTGGGAATTCTCAAAGAAATGGATGAAGTGCCATAAATTGACAACATTGCTGCTTGCTTTTGTTTTGCTTTGTTTTCCTTAGGGACAACAAGAAGGAGAAGTGAAGTAAGGGAGCTCCTTACTGTCCAGGAAACTTTATACTCAGAAAAACTCTGGAACAAATATTTCAGCAAAATCTGTTCATAACTAAGAGAAAAATTATAATGGGATGTGTTGCTACCAACTCTCTTCTCACATAACTTACTCTTGGCAAAGCCAACTAAATCTTAATACTGGGGAAATGGCCTCTGTGGACACAAGGAGAGCAGTGAGTGATTTATACTTTGGTTGTAGTAAGTCTTTTCAATATGTTTAGCACAATACTTAAAGCTACAGAATCATAGTTCAGATGAAGCAGCCCTTGCCTTCAAGCAAAAACATGAACAAAAAATACTTTTTATTAGGTTATTGAAAAAAGGGAGGTATATATTTATGTAGTTCTGTGAGGATTTACCTTCACTGCAGTCTCATCTATGTCTTCACTAACTGTTCGGATGAAGAGCTAGATAGGCAGCTTATATTAAATAAGACAAGTACTTTTATCTTTTTTCGTGGATGAGGCTTTCCCAGATGGTGTTTGTGAACAAGGAAATTAAATATCAATATTGACTATACTCACAGTTATTTCTGCTTTGTTTTATTTTTGTTTGTTTCTTGAGCAAATGCGGATGCTTTCTTCACTCAATACTTTTGTTCATTTGAGAGATCAAAACAGAAAATTGCAAACTCCAACAGATATGAGCATAATTCTTTATTTGGTCACACTCTCATTTGTTATGGAACAACAAATTATTCCTTAATTTTGCTTACGAATATTTGTTGTGAAAATTTCTCCTTTACTTAAATACAAATCTTGTTTCTTGGAAGGAGAATTCCTGTTGCACAGATTGATGACTTCAAAAATATTTTGGTTTTACTGGAAGTGTTTTCTGGTTCCAATTCTAATTAAATTACGTTCCAGCTTAATTTCTCATCATTGATAATTCCTGAAGAAAAGAGTGAATGTATGTACAATTTGTCCACATATTAAATTTGTTTGCTGCTTTCTCTCAGGCAAGTTTCAATGAGACCAATTTCTGCAAAAGCTCAAACTAATTTCTTTTATCACTAAAACTATATATATTCTTTCTGTGGAGTTTGAGATTGTACAGAAAGTACTGTTCCTTAGGTATTTGATTTCTCATGTGGTTAGTCACATATTTATGACTCTTTCCTTATGTATCTTCTCAAATGAGACAGAATTTAGATTATTGCAGATGGCAGCAACATCTGAATCAGTCATGCAAATCACTAGCTGTTTTCTCATATAGGGTGTAGATACGAGACCTTTGCAAATACTCTTTCACAAGTTAACAAATTGGCCTTTAAAGTGGTGATAAGGAAAGGAAGGGAGTTCAAAAATAGCTGAAAGATAAGCAAGTAAGTGCTGTCTTATTTGCAGGATTCCTAGATCCCTTCATGGTGTGCAATCCGTGAAATCCTAAGACAAAATTTACTCATCTGAAATCTTATTGTCTTTGGTCAGTTTCAGTTGCAATGACAATCACTGCCTACCCTTCTGTGATGGGGAGAGAGCTGTTGTCCTTTCCTTTCCTAGGGGTCATGCTAGAAGTGGAGGCAAGCCAAGACAAGAGGGGTTGCACCAGCCATTTGGAACTGCCTGAAACAGCTGCACCTCTACTCTTGTCCCGTTGGGAACTTCATCCCTCCCACTATTGCAAAAGAAGATGTAAAAGCATTGTCAGAAACGCCTGGGTCTCTCTGTATGGGCTTACAGAGATGGGCTCACAGTCTCTTCAAACATCATAACACTTCCTACCCAAACCAGCCCTTTTCTGAGACCTGCAATGCTGACATCAGTGACTAGAAATAGTCATCAGAAGAGTGGGTCCATGACTCAGATTTTTTAGTCATTAGTTGATGATCTTCTTGCCAACTTTTGGGAACCTTATGAGCTTTCTCTCTCACTCATGCAGCCCACTTGGGGAATAAAAATAAGGCTTTAATAGGTTGTTTTGCATTAAAATGAAGATAAACAGTATGTTTTCTGGAAGCAGAACAAGGCAGAGTAAGGCAGATCTTCAACTGATATAAATTTGTCTAATCTCTATAAAGATAATGAAATTAGTAGTAATTAAAATTAGCGAAGATCTGTATGTCATACAGACTCCTCTACTGATTTCCATGAAGCTAAGCAACTACACTGGAACAACATGCAGTCCTGACAGCTTCCATCCAGCACATGCTTTGGGAATCGTGCTTCCACTAACAATCACTGACAGATAAAAATTAGTTATAAGTAAAAGGCTGAATTTCTTCAGTTTCTCCTGCTCTGGCTTTTGGTACTTTAAGACAAAACCAATCCACATTTTGCTTTCTTGTTTATTTCTGTTTGCTTGGAATTTCTCTCATGCAATTAAGATTCATGTGTTTACTTCAAATCTGGCTGGAATCCACTACACCCTCTTTGGCATTCATCTCTTCCCCATCTCCTCCTACCTCTTGATTGTTAGGTGTTGGGGAAAGTTTTTCTTGGCTTTTCTGCCACTTTTAATTCTTAATCTTCCTTTCTCAGTTAATTCTTCCACTTAAATATTTTTTTTTTCTGTTTGAATACTTGCTAAGAAGGAGTAAGCTGATGTTTATATTATGGATATTTATATATGAATATATTTCTAGCTGATATCACTCTACTAGTTAAAGTGGCAAAATAAAGGTAGAAAATTTAAATCTTCAGTAGATAACAAAGGTTGAACGGATTGCCTGTTGTTTAATTCTGTAAACACAGGCAGTCATCAACATGAACATGGAACACTGTAGAATCACTGTTTGGGACACAAGCATGCAAGTTCAGCTTCAATATCAACCGAAGTGCTTGAAGTCCTTTTGCAAAAGTGACATTAAGCAAAGAGAATTGCATTTGCCCCTCCTACTTCCTTTCATTGGAGAGTTCATACAGGTTTCCTGTCTTGTGTCATCAGTTTGTGTTTGTGTGAATGGCTGTGTAAACAACAGCCCAACAGCCAAGACAGTGGGAACACCCAAAGTCCTGTGACTGTTGACTCTGGGACAATGCAATGAAGCCAATGAAAAATTTAGCAGAAATTTCTATTCCATTCTATTCCACACAGAAAAGTAAATTTTATCAATCCCAAACCTTAATTCCTTTAAGAACTTGTGTTTTGTTTATTTTTTTTTTTTATGAACATTTTTTTCCTATGGATTTGTGTGTAAATGCATGAGATATACAAAATGATTTTTTCTGTCAAAATCCTGTGTGAAAAAATTCCTGTAGCTGCAGGTACTTTTTCAGCCTCTGAGTCTGAGTATCCACTGAGATGTAATATTCATTTCATTAGACTCATCAGTGATAATTCTGTTCAGCTCCATTTAATGAAAACTGTAAATTAGCAAGTGCACTAGTTCTCGCTCACTAACTAATTGATATATGATGAAAGTTCCCTTGTTACCAGCTGCTACATCTTCAAGGACAGTAACTAGAAACAGTGGATTAAGGGTTTTTTAAAATGCATGTTTTCATTAGCACTGGTAGCCAGTATATGCTACCTAAGAAAGAAAAGCAAAAAAGCACCACAATTGGTACAGCACAATAACAAAATCCAGTCTTTTCTATCCTGGGATTTGAGCAGCTATTGTTCATATGCAGGAATAGTCTTTGAATATGCATTTCAGCAGCATTATGTACTTTAGCATAAGGATTGTTGTTCTGAAGTCTGTCCTCACAGTCAGATTTTTCAGTGGACTTTTAACTTTTGGTTGTGTGCTTGCACCTAATTGAAGAAGCACCTATAATACTATCTTTGGTGATTGCTAGGCAGAAAAGATCTGAATTACTGCTTGTTTTTCAGGAAATTTGTGCAAGATTCTCATTTGATGTTAACTGGTTTTTCTCTTTGAAGCTGAGCAGAAGCGTGATGATTTGCATCAAAGGGTGGAAATAAATCTCTAGAGAAAGCACTGAAGGACATTTCTGTCCATTCCAGACATGTGTGAGTGGTTCAGAAGCCCAGGAGGCTTCAACAGGCTGTAGTCAAGAACCTGTTTCAAAGGGAAACTTGGAATGACCAGCAAGGGTGAATTATATACTTCATCAACCGTGGCTGCTGGGTGGCTTCAGTCTTCCTGAAAAATCAGATACTGAATTCTGTAGTTATGTGTGCCCACAACACCATCAGAAGGAAGAATCAGAGAGATCAGAAGGAAAGATGTAAAAGGAGCAGAAAATAATCCATTTGGAGAATAAATATGAGCTTGCACTTCTACCAGGACACCATATCTTTAAAAAGGGAAGGGACTCCAATAGTGACTTCATAGCTAAACTGACCTGTTCAAGTTGCAGTGCGTCTCTTATCAGCTATCTCAGTGTTGTTATGCTCCATATGGAGAAGGCAAATATCCTGTCCTGCAGACAAATGGACCAAAGGAAGGAGGAATTACAAAGGCAAATAAAATTATTTAAATTTAGGATTGCTTGTGGTTTTGGGATCTTGTTTTTTTCCAGTCACAAAAGTCTCTTTCTCTTATATGATAGCTCTTAAGGCTATCATGCCCTGTTGTGTTTCTTAGCTCTTCTTCATACATTTTTGACTAAGTGTTTTGTATTTTGAAACTAAATGTGAGTGGACTGAATTAAATAGTTATCTTTGGAAGTACCTTCTAACTACTGGTATATATTTCAAATCTTTTCCTGAGATGTATGATTTATCTCTTTCCTTCTGAGGTAGAAGGTGGGATAGTACAGTCTCCCTGCTCTTCACATATACATTTTTTTATCTTTATTTTGAATCATTCCAGAATAATTTTATACTGTGGAGAATGTTACTGATTCTGATCGAAGTTTTAATCTTTTTGAGCACTGCATCATGTTTATCTCTATCATATATATTTATTGAGCCATAACTCCGTTATTTGAGTCATATTTCCCACTGCTGAAATACAGAAGGTCTATTTGTGAAGTCTAATGAAAAGTGCAGGACTGCTTCAGATCTTATGTTGGCCTCCCCTCACAAATTTCATGTTGAATTACCACCAAGAAAAAAAGGCACAACAATGATACTGTGAAAGTTTCACATTCTTCTGTATTTTTTTCTGAAGAGATCAATGATAGTAAAAGGTATGAAGGAAGACACTCTGTTATCTATGTTCTCCTTTAAATCACCTACGTCAGGTGATAATTTTTCCTTTTATGTCTGTCCCTGATACCTATTGCTGACAAAACACCACTCATGAAATGGTTGTGGATTATGTTTTCTTGCTCTTGCAATTAAAATCTCTAAGTTTGTTAGACTCTGACAGTAGCACTATATTTTTTTCCACTTTCCTTAGCTGGCTTTTTATGAAACTGCTGGGACAGTTACCATGCAACTTTTGGGACAAGATACAGCATGGGAATACTTTTATTTCTCTCTGCTTCATATTTTAAGTTAAGAAAGACTTAAAAAAAAAATAAATACCAAAAGCCTTCCTAAATTAAATGGCAACTACAGATTTTTTGTGTGCTTTATCCCTACCCTGTGCAGATCTCTGCCTGAAGCTGCGTTGTCCACGCTCCAGCTTTGAACTAAATGATTAATTATTTCTGTGCTGGCCCAGGAAAGCAGTGAGCTGATGTTGCAGCTTGCTAATGGAGTAGTGATAAACAAGACCTTGCCTTTCACCATTATTTTTTTCTTAGCCCACAGATAACATAAATCATGAGATTGCCAGTTATAATTGAACCACAACAAGGTCTGCCAGAGGAAAGAAGTAGTTCCAAGTGACTTCCCTTCCTCCACCCTGATCCAGAGATGTGTTCCTCTGTAATGCAACATCTTTCCTATTCTCATACCACATTTAAGCATATTAGGGAGTTTAACAGCTCAAAAAATAGTAGGAGCAAACTAGTACAGCCAGGGTGACCTATCCAGGTACCATTCAACAGATCTCTGGAGAAATCCCTGATGCAGATGTTCGATGTTGTTTGATGTGTAGGGTGTGAACAACAGTGGCCACTTTGGTGGCACTGCTTTGGCAATGGGCAGCCCTGGAGGTGCAGTGCCATGTCCTGGATCACTGCTCTCCAAAGGGAGGGTGCTCCTGCTTGGCTGTTAGCTGTGAGCCTGAGCTGCAGTGTGGAGTCCCTGCAGACAGCCCATGTTGCAGATAACATAATGCCAGAACTTCCCTCTTTGGAGAGCTTCAGGGTGCCCTTCTGATGAACTCTTCTTTGTTTATCATAACTGAATTCAGAAACCTTAGATAATAACACCAGAGAGATAGAATCCTTTCACTTCAAAATATCTTTTTACAAAGCTATGTTGATGTAAATTATAATATTCAAGAACTTTAATCCTGTGAGCTTTAATAAATATTTAAAACTGTTACAGTCTTTTTAAAAATTTCCCATGCATTGGAAATGTAAGATACTGTAAATTAAATTTATACTGCATGTTTCAGTTAAAGGTAGGCACAGAAGAATATCAGATTTTCAGGATTTTTTCCGTTTCTTTGCTCTTTTTCTTTTTCTTCATTCTTTTTTTTCTTTTCCCCCAGCCCTTTTTTTTTTTTTTTTTTTTTTTTTTTGCATTATGGGTCTCCTTTTCCTGTATCTTGTCATGTAACCCAGTCACATAGCCTCTGGGAATATATTATGCGTTCATTTCCATCCAGACTCTCTTGCACAAATCATATTTAATTTGCTTCAATTTTCTTTACTCTTCAACATAAACTGAAAAATTCTCTGAACTTTTCAATCAGGGTCCTATCTGCTGCTATATCACATCAAAAATGAATAAATAAATAATTGTAATAGAAAAGCAAAAAACTTAAACAAGCAAAACCAAATTTTGACGTGTTCGAACTATGTAGTTCGTTTCTCTTCTCTTTCTTATTTATTTTAGTGCTGTCCTCAAAATTCTTCTGCTGAAATTTTCCAATATGCCAACAGAAAAGCCGAGCTCAGGCTTTCCAGTTATGCACTTCATACCAATTCTTCACAATCAACAGCTAGGTAAACTGGCAGTTTTGTTTCTTTGTTGTTGTTGCTACTTGTTTCTTTCAAACAAAACGCAGTAGCTTGGCCAAGCAGTGTGCAAGATGAAAGTGAAAGACTCACAATAATCTGAAACATAGGCAAGTATTCTTGGGTAAAAAAAAAAAAAAAAAAAAAAAAAAAAAGGCTAGGTAGCTTATGTTGCTTCAATATTTCAAAGAAAGAGGTAGTCTTCAGTGTGTTTTGACTTCCTCTGCTGCAAGGAAAAAGAACATTCCACACACTTTGCCTCATATTGAGCCATACTTTCTGACCAGTTTAAGGCAGTCCCTCAGAAGGCATTCGATCATGGTGTGGAAGCAACTAGAGATGGAGAACTCACAAGTCCTATAAGTTATCCTTTCTGTTTGAATGTACACATAGAATTTCAATCGAATTACTTTTCTAGTTTGGCTATTTTTTTTTTTTTTTTTTTTTTTTTGCTGTATTCTTCTTTTAGGAAATCAGCATCTTTAATAAATTAATCACATGTGCTGGAAAACAGAAAACCAGCTGGTTACACCCCTGTGAGATGCATAAGCAGTGTTTGGCTCACAGTGGTTTCACTGAGGAAGAGGCAAGAAGTGTAGCTTGGGAGAGATGCCCAGTATTATGGATCAATTAACTGTATGTAAGTCTTAATGGCAGATGCCAATGATCTTGGGTCTTGCTTTACTACAGTGGTAAGTAAGGGAAAAATAGAATGGACAGAAAGGGAGTGATTCAAATGAAGCACTGGATTCTGTCTGCATTTCAGAAGCCAAGCTGCTGCTTCCTAATAGGTGCTAATAATTATATGATGAGAGTCTAACAGTGCTCCTCAATCACCAGCAAGAACAATGATGGCCATTAAAGTCATGACCCTGGTTAGCAAGAGGAATACCACATCCAGGAGTCAGCTGAGTTAAAGGAAGAGTTTAAATTTGTTTTGCTCTCAGCAGCATGACTGGAGAAAGGTAGTTAAATATGAGTTATGGCTTCATTCCATGTACTACAGTCTGTAGCAGTGGATATTTTAATAAACTTCACTAGGAAGAAAATAAAATGGATTTTGTAAAAATACCTGAGGTGTTTTGAAGATACTGGAATCCAAGGAAATATATTTTATGGCAAGCATCCCTATAACACAAAGAAGCAGGGGACATGTAAGTATGTAATGAATATAGAACAGGCTTGGGAAAATAAGTGCTGGTGAATCTAAGAAAACTGTGTGCTTTGAAATGTAAAACAAGCAAAGTATATTTCTTCTGTACAACAGTGAGCTTTAGTATGCATTTATTAACTGCAGAATAGCTGAATTCCCCATCATGTTAAGTGCCAAACCCCAGAATGAATAAAATGTTTTGATTGGAAATAAATGGTCCCTCCACACAGAACAATCAAGCATTTTTACAGCATTTTCTCTCCTTAAATTCCCTTTTAGGGTGCTGTAGAAGTGTCCATGCTGTCCCAGCAGGCAGCAGCCACTGGTTAGGGGATGCCACAGAGGTGGCACCATGGTGATGGCAGTGAATAAAGCTGCATCCAGGAGGTGCCACCTCTCGCTCCAGTATTACCATTGCTTGCTGCTGCCATGCCAAGTGAGGCTGGGGGCAGCTTTTAGTTCTTGGTCAACGTGGTTTAGGGGCTCGTGTAGCAATGTTTGTGGGAGGACAGTTGGACTAGATGATCTTGCAGGTCGTTTCCAACCTTGCGATTCTATGATTCTACCATTCTGTGACAGGGACTTTAGCTCCTAGAAGTTCTGGAAAAGATTTATCAGTCTGCTGTTCTCTAGCTGGGTTTTGTCTTCCAGAAAAGCTATACATTTAAAAATCTCTGTGTTCTCAGGAAGATAAATCCTCAACTAACCACTTGTTGTTTTTTCCCATCCTTTCCTCTGGTAAACTTGAGCAGTTTCAGTGTTTCAGTAACAATTAATAGAATCACAGAATATCCTGAGTTGGAAGGGACCCACAAGGATCAGTGAGTCCAACTCTCAGCTTCACACAGCACCACCCAAAATTCAAACTCCTGTCTGAGAACAGTGTCCAAACGCTTCTTGAACTCTGGCAGCCTGAGGCTGTGCCCACTGCCCTGGGCAGCCTGTTGCAGGGCCCTGTTTTTGTTGCTATTTTTTCTATGACGTACTTCATCTTACTGCTCTGGGGACATAGACACTTCTCGCTTGGGAAATAATGCTGCTACACTCCTGCCACAAGCTCTATCTAAGCCCTGACAGGAGGAAAATGTCATTTTATTTTAACTGACATGTAACTTCCCTCCCTAACTTTCCTGCCCTGCTTCTCATAAGCACTGGATAGGTCCTTATGGCAAGATGCCAATTCTTAGTCCTTCCTGGGCTTTGCTTGCAGTGGGGACTGTGGCTTGGCCTGGAGCTGCCTGTGATTTTGCCTTTCATGCTGTTTCACTTCTATGAGCCATTTGGACTTCATCGCTGTCCTTTCTCACCTTCTTTGGGTGACCAAGGGCTCCAGTCTGGTCTTTGTCCTCCCATCCTGATGAGAGACCTGAGTGGTTTGAGTCTTTCAGTTCAGGTACACACAGCCATGAGGGATCTTCATGACCTGCTAGTCAGTGTGCCATCACACGCTGCTCTTATGACCCTCCTATCCCTTCTGATGCCTCCACATCCAGGCCTGTCTCTGTTCATGTCAATCCTAATGTTTCTGTTGTGGTTCTCTAAAATATTTGACAGAGATCTTCAGTGACCTGTGTCCTCACTAATAACACCCAGGATTCTCATGAAGTGAAATAAAAGCTCAGATTCAATCTCATCTGGCCTGGCAATTTCTAATAATTCAAAACATATCATTCATCATCTGCCTTTGCAAAACCCAAGCTGTTAATAATTTCATATGAAGGATACCTCAGGAAGAAATATTAAGCTGCAATGAACATATATAGTGAAGCCAGAAAATGTCTGGGTTCAGTGAACGACTTCATTTTGGTCCTTGCTTTGTTACATGTCACAGTGATTCTGCAAAATAGCTTTGGTTTGATATTTTCCATGACTGTTCTTATCCCAAGCAGACGAATGCATCTTTTCCAGGGTTTTAGTGTTCATTGGTTTTATTATCGTTAATTTTGAAACAGAGATTAATGTAGTTTTCTCTAAGTTTTCTCAGCCAGAAAAAAATACACTGCAGTGTATAACTGGTGCAGATGCTTAGCTATTCACACAGAACTCAAACAAAAGCTGTAACCTTTCTCATTAAGGACTTTTGTGTAAATCGAACATTGACAGTCAAACCAAACCAGATCAGACTCTTAAGAGTCCGTGAGTTAAGCAAGACTGAATGGTTTAGCAATATAAAAATCCAGTTAGTAAAAATAATATTCAGATGTTTCAGCTGGTGTAATTCCTATATGCATTTACATACTTTTAGCTACCCTGATAGCATTTCTTCCTGCCGTGTTACTGTGCTGTAACAGAAAATAGCTTCTAAAATGTAATGTCATACAGACTCTATGGCTAGGGCTGAATCTTTTCTGGGTAGTAATGTGAGATTTTTGACATTATTTTAGAATGCAGTGTCATTTTCCAGGAGTTATGGGTTAATTCTGAAAAAAATCAAATGTGTTGTATAAGTGGTTCTTCACTCATCCATATTCAAAACAAGACTTTTAAAAGAAATCTCTTGTAGCTCGTATCAGCAAGTGTGATCTCAGGGAAAAATAATTGCATTCAAATTGCTGTTATTCAACTAGAGGCAAAATTTTAAAAAGTCTACCTCTTTAAACAAATCATCTTGCATTTGAAATTTATTTTCAAACTCCCAGGTGGTTATCTTTGTCAGTATTTCAGGAAGATAAATAATATATATCAGCCAGTAGGCACTGGATAATAGAGGCCTCCCATATAGACTGACTACTGTGTATGTAAACATCTCAGCAGTGCCAGTATAAGTGAAAGTGTGCTGAAAAGCATTTTTATTGTATGCCAGACAGCTTCAGATAATTATTTTCTAAGATTTCGTAAGGAGCAATGTTACCCTATTTCATGAAATTTAAGCATCAGCTTTATTTTTTGTTAAAAACGCTTCTTGTAAAGATGTATTGCACCTCTAGGTACTCTTGGAGAACAGCAGAGCTGTTTTAAATTCCCTTAAAAAATAAAGAACCTCTTGAACATTGCCTCAGAAAACTGCAGGAGTTCACAAAATGCTCATTTGTTCTTATTTTATGGGAGCAAATATAAATTTTCATTTTGAACAAAGGACAGCAATTAACGAACTCACATTTTCTAGATTAAAATAAATGAGTTGTACTTGTTTGGATGCATAAATCTCTCATGTATTCGTAGAAACAGAGAATGGCTTGGATTGGAAGGGACTTGAAAGTTCATCTAGTTCCAATCCCCTTGCCACTTCTAGGAATGGTGCATCCAGAGAGGTTCTGGGCAACCTCATCCAGCACCTTACCATCCTCTCAGTGAAAAATTTCCCCCTGTCATTCTAATCTAAATCTCCCATCTTCTAGCTTAAGATCATTCCTCCAAATCCTATCACGATCTACCCATACAGAAAGGCAGATCTTCTGTACTTAAAATCGAGGCAAAAAGAGTTAAAAAAATTTTAAAAAGGACCAAGTGGCAGAAAATTCATAAACAAGATCTTTACATCTTCAAAGAATAAGAAAAATATCATTGCAATCATTCGTTTTGGTTTATTTTCTAATGTTCACATGAGCAGTAATTATTTTTGATGAATAACTTGATTTTATCAAAGCAAAACTATGCACAGTTTGAACACAGATTATTGTCACGTGTTGAGTCTAATTGAGTCTAATTTAGGGCAGATAACTGCATGGACGCAGCAACATCAATCCAGAGCAAGTACTCTAAATGCAGGAAATTCAGAGCTAGTTCACAAGAAATTGAAAAATGTCACAGACGTCTCAAGACAAAATTTAAACTTATTTATATTCCTGTTACTGCACTGCATAGGGAAAAAAAGAGGAAACCTGAAGATATGAAAAAGCTGTGAAAGGATGTTGCGTGTCGTATTGTTACTGCTCTTCATCCCTGGATAGCAAGAATATATTGCCCCTTTTATTTTACTATTTTGTAACAAAATGCTTGTCCAGGAATTCTCTTTACACTGTTAAGTGTCCATCTTGTGTTTGTATAAATGACAACTGTCATTTGTAAACTTCACATAGTTTGAGTCAGTCAAAGCCAAATTGAATAGCAAAAACAGTTCACAGTCATTTTTTTCTTTCATTTGAAATAAATGTTTGATAACCAGATTGTTAACCGTGTTGTTCAAACACTGCACAATCTGTTTGAATATTGAAGTTTCTATTCTACTAGCACTATTTTTCTATATTAAGGTAATACTTATGAAAGACTTGACATCCCGTTATTACACAGTCAGTTTTCAGTAGAAGTGCTTTAAAGACTGTTATAATGGTAACACTTTCATTTACACATTTTCTACCAATATTAAAAAAAAAAAAAAAAAAGAATTTTAGATTAAAAAGCTTTTTTAAGGAAAAAATTAGAAGTTCTTATCTGCTGGAATGATTAACATTTTCAATGAACTTCTCTGATAGCACCCTTTCAAATCCCTCATTTATAGTATTGGAATGTGGCATAAAATCTTTTCTTACCCTTTAGTTGAGTAATATTACTATGCACTGTAATTGTAACTATCTCCTGATATGTTCCTTGATTTTTAAACTATTCTTATTGCCTTTTGGCAATATTTACAGCAAAGGATAATAGGTAAAGGACATAATAATAGAGATACCCACTTACGGAGCTAGCTCAAGAGATTTCTGGTTGATCCATAGTCTCTTTCTATTTCTCTGCAGAGGTTTATCTGCCTTGCAGGTTCTTAACAACCACTTAGCAACAGCCGTGAATTGCCACTGCATTACTAGGCATCCCAGTAGGAACACTGTGCAGGGGTAGGAACAGTCCCAGGAATGTTGATTTCATCAGAGAAAATTCAAGCAGACAGGTACTATTTCCGTGCAAGTTTATATAATTTCTTTTATCACTTCTTAGGGGATTGAGTATAACGCCGCTTGGAAACTCTGGATTTAGATTTAGGATCCTAGCTCTAAACAAAACAGATCACTGAGAATATGTAGCGTTGTATTTGTTGCCAGCTCACAGTCATCACTGTGGTGGCCTTTTTCACTGTTTAGTAGGACGGCACCTTGCATTTTTAGGAGTCATTTTTGCAAATAATTGACCCTCTCCTTGTTTTATATGTTTTTCCTTGGACAGAAATTTCAAAAGTGTTGAAGTGCCAAGTGTTTTGCTTGTACAAAAAAATCACATCCATGGACTTTGTTCACTGTGATACATACTAGATTTATGTGACAGATAGATTTGCAGAAACCCATTGTTTTCCCTTCCATGGCATTGTGAGAATTGTCTTCCAAGAATGGATTGAACATTACTGATGCTCTCAATGAACAACCCCAAACAACACTCTGAGGAGTGTAAATAAATCTAGAGTTCATTAAGCCAAATAAAGTGCTAATGCTGCAGGGCTCAATGACACTATTCAGTAATCCAGGCTAAAACATCTCAGTACTCCAGGAATTTTTCCTGAGGCCATGCTACAAATAGCTTGAACAAGATTTACTGCACAACCGTATGGCACAAGTCTCCATGAGCGTAAATACTTCTTCTGAATAGAATAGGATCATTTAGGATGGTGGCTGGAACAGCGTTTTTGGAGAAGCATATAGCATAAAATTCATGTGCTTCTCTCACAGACAGCAGTGACTTCAGTTCCCATATCCATCCAGAGAAAGGAAATGGACCTTGGCAGAAAATATGGGCTGCCATGTAAAATATGTGTTGGTTTGTTCACGAAAATATAGGTAGCAGCCAAACTTTCCACACATGCGGCTTTGTGGTTTTTGTGCTAGTGCATATGGGACACAAAGGGTTTTCCCAAGGAACGAACAATTCTTTATTGGAATATTCATCCTCACTGAAGACAAAAAGAAGGTTTTCCCTAGCTGCTTCAAAACGCTACAAAGGAAGATACAAATAGGAAACAGAGTATGCCTTGCAGTGCCTTTTTGCCCAGTAGTCTGTATACTAAGAACTGTCACCCAGAATGGAGACTGTAGTTCAACACCCTTTCCACGCTATCCTGCTCCTCTGCAGACTGGACATCTACTTCTTCTACACCCCAAAATAGCTTTGATTGGAGCTTTATACACACATCCTAAAAAGTACATGTATGCACATTTGTACATATATATTCTAGTCTGTTTTTCCCAACTATATGACTAGATTTGTTAATGTTCAACTCAAGGTCAAGCCCTCTTCTCCAAGAGAAATCTTCTTCTTCAGAACTGTTACACGATCCCATCATGCACATCTACCTATCTATCTTTCTACACGACTATTTCTAAGTTCAATTGATTATCTTAAACTCTAATCCTATACTGTGTTCTTTCTTTACACCCAATTTAGTGTCATTTGCAGAATTTCATTCTGCTGTACATGTTCTTAGCAGACACACTGAGTAATATTCATCCATGGTAGACTTCTAGAAAGCTCACTGGTGCATCTTCCATTTTGACAAATAATCATTTCTACTTTTAGTGATTGTCAAATACTCCAGCTTTATACTCCCTCATAAAAATCTGAATCTGACAGTTTTTCCCTAATTTGCTTTCAAGATTATCATATAAAGGTGTCAAACTTTGCTAAAGTCAGAAAATGACACCTTCTACTTCCCTTATTATTCTGTCAAGGAGTTCTTAAACCAAATTTATTGTTTTAAAATCAGCTGCTTTACATCTTCATGTCATCACTCAGATGACTACAAATTTCAGTTTGAGAATTTGTCACTATATTTTTCTTTTTCCAGAAATGGTATCTTTGCTGTTGTCCAACTTCCCAGCACTTCACTTATTCTGCCTTTGAACCTTGTGTTATGTTTGCTCATTTTTAGTCTTTTGTACTACATCCGTTCTTTGTGAACTGTAAAAATTAAGTAGTTTTTATTTGAGATTCTGTTGGTCAGTTTTCTAACTGCTTTGCAATGAAACTTATCAGTATTAGACAACTCGAAAATATCTAACTCAGGTAGAAAATTTTCGCTGCATGTAATGTTAGCTATCTGTTGAAAATGACTTTTTTAGCCAAGGCAAAAGCAAAAAGGCATGTCAGTCTTAGCATCTTTTCCCTCTTCATTCCTGCCTCTTTGTTGCTAATATAATAATGTTTAGTAAAATTTCCTCTTTACTATACATGGTAACCTGTATTCTGGTAATTTGTGCTTATATTCTTAGAGTCATTCCTTTAAGGACTTCCCAGCTCTTAACGTTAGCTCTCCATTTGTTTTTCCTCTCGTAATTTTCATCCCATGAGCTTTCCCCAGTTCTTTTGTATTTCGCAGAATCAATCTTCTTGAAGTCCGTTATAGAGTATGCAAGGAATTGCTCCACTGTAATGGAGAATGTGCCTTCTTTAAAAATTAAAAAAAAAAAATGCATGTTTATATTTGCTGTTGGAATTTTTCAGTGCATATAGGATTAAAACCTCAGCCCTTGAATATGAAGCAAGGTAAGAAGCTGAGGTGCATCTAACAATGCTTTCCAGGGAAATGAACTAAATCATTCAAGGTTCTTTGTTGTGATTGTTGCTGCTGCTTTTTAATGGTCCTTAAAGGTATAGCAGTAAAATATTGTGAAGAAAACATTCATGAAATGTAGAACACTTTCTCATCACTCTCATCATTCTGTCTCTATTATCGAGTCTATAGTTCCTATGCTGTAAATAATACATATTTCAAGAACAGCTCCTCGGCTGCACACAGCAGTGAACATCCAGCAGGTAAACCTGCTGCAAGTGTATGTACCTAATGAGGTAGCATAGGGAATCTGCAGTATTTATCTGTTTTCTGACAACTTTTCAATGCACTAATTTGAAGCAAACAGAAGTTCACCTATACTAAAATGCTTCATCAAATGTAGACATACCTCAGGCTGCAGTACCCAGGGACGGGTAACAGCTGACTCACCAGTCTGTTCCTACTAACTGCCTACTCTGACAATGAAACCATATATGTTTGTCTGAAGACCATGTGTTCCAATGATGTACTAGGACACCATTTCAATTGTGCACGCTCTTGGGAAGCAGATCTTGATGCAAATAAATTGCAGACTAAGTATGAGGAAATAGGTATATACAGACTGGCAAGGACGACGAGGAAAAATATCCTTGAAAATGGTAGGATGTAATGTCAGTGCATCTGCAGCCTAAACATTTGTTGAATCTTATGTATGCTAGGGAGGTGTTCTGAGCAGGGATTTGAAGGTGACAGTACAGTGAAGTAATATGGAGCCTTATTCCCAAGAATGAGAGGAGGAATATGATAGACATAATGATGTCATTAAAAATTAAAAGTAGAGGAGCACTGCAACATGAGCTGACTGACACTAATAGCTGTCATTGCAAAATATTAGTAGCTGGTGATAGAAAAGGGAAAAGCTTAAGCGAAAGGAACCAGGCAATATTCATTGTTCTGGAAAATAAGTAAGTGATGGGGAATGAAATGGAAAGCGTAACATAATCAGAACAGCGCTGAGAAATGGTCTGAGAAGTAATATGGATGTGCTGAAAATACATGAACAAAGCAAGGCTGCATTTGGTAAGATCAGCAGCAATCACGTTTCTTCATTGTTTCAGTAATCAACACTGACATGCTGAAAATTGAGATGAGGATCTGACTTGTGTTGACACAAAAGTCGTGCAAAAGAATCAGCAAAGTCAAGCTGTAACTCAGATTAAACATGAGGACACAAAAATTGAAGGGAGAGCATGGAGCCAGCATACCAAAACAAGTGGTAGAAGTCAAGAACCAGGAAAGAATAAAATAACAGGGTGGGATAAAAGGAGAGAACACACACTTCAAGGGGTGATTTTTAAGTCCGGATCTAGGAACAGGAAAGCTGTATGTATATTCTCTGTGCTTAGGGCATTTTATTTAGATGTAACGTAACTACAATTTCACATGTCATGTAAGAAAGTCTCCTAAATGGTAATGGACTCAGAAGAAATGGTGAATCTTTAAGAGCAGCCTCCTCAAAGAACATGACAGCATGAATTTCAACAAGACCATGCGCGAGGTCCTGCACTTCAGCCACAGCAACCCCAGGCAATGCTCCAGGCTCAGGGCAGAGTGGCTGGAAGAATGTGTGGAAGAAATGGAACGAAGGCTGGTGGTTGATGTTCAGCTAAAAGTGAGCCAGCTGTGTGTCCAGATGGTCAAGAAGGCCAGTGGCATCCTGTCTTGTATCAGAAATAGTGTTGCCAGCAGGAACAGGGAGGTGATTGTCCTCCTGTATTCAATTCTGGTGACGCCACACTTCAAGTGCTGTCTTTTGGGCCCCTCACTACAAGAAAGACATTGAGGCTCTGGAGCAGGTTCAAAGAAGGGCAACTAAGCTGGTGAGGGGTCTGGAGCACAAGCCCAGGGATGATACTGAAAAAATGAATGCCTATTGCAATTGAAACTACGCAAGCTTGCTGCTGAGCAATAAAAGCAGTTTATGTATGCCAGCAGTAAGAGGGAAAAGTTAGCCTGCTGCAGAATGGGTGGGCAACACAGTGATGAAAGATTTGGAAAGTACTGAAGTACTCAGTGCATTCTTTGCCTCAATTTTTTACTGGCAAAATCTACTTTCATGTATGCCAAATCTGTGCCTTGTGACAGTGCTGGGAGAGAGCAGTACTAACCAGAGCAGAGGAGGATTCAGTTGGAGAATAAACTGTACATGCAGAAGTCAAAAAGACCAGATAGGATGCATATGAGGAAGCTTAGGGATCTGGCCAGTGTCGTTGTGTGGACACCCTGTCATCTTTGAAAATGATAGCAGTTTGCTCTAATCTCCAGCAACAAACGAAAGACAAAGCCAAAGTTTTCAAGAAACCCAAGAAGGATCTACAGAACTTTAGCTGGTCACCCTAACTTCGTTTTTGGGACTAATGTGGAGCGAGTCCTCCAGGAGGATATGTCCAACCCATGAAGTTGATTGAGAACAGACAACTCATATTTACCAATGACAAATCATGTGCAACCTGAATGCTTTTTTTTTTTTTTTTTTTTTTTTGGTGAGATTATGGATTCAGTGAACAAGAGGTTCATGATATGTCTTTTAGTTTGACTTTTGACAGTCCTTTTAGAGAACTAGGAAGATGTAGACTGGACAGGTGGACTGTGAGGTGGATAAATCCTTTCTGGATGCTACCTGTGAGAATAAGGGAGAGGCCTGCACAGGAGCAAGACCAGTGAAAGGCTGATCTTTTAGTAGATGGCAAGGGAAAATGAGTCAAACTCTTCTCAAAAGTATGCTAAAAAAAAAAAAAAAAAAAAAAAAAAAAAAAAAGTTAAAAAAATGGGCTATGAGCACAGGCCACAGTTAGATATAAGGAAAAAAATAACACAGCTAATAACAACTAGGCACTGTAACAGCTTTCACAAAGCGGCTGAGGTCGTCTGGGCAAGGCTTTCAGCAATTTTAGGCAGAATTGAAGTATCCCTGCTTTGAGCAGAGGTTGGCACAAGATGACCTCTAGAGGTCTCTTCCAGCATAGACAATTATAGAATCACAGAATTGCATGGTTTGGAAGGGCTTTCTGGAGATAATCAAATCCAACCTCACCGATAAATCAGGTTTCCTACAATAGATCACACATAGTGACCTGTTCCAGTGTCCTGTCACCTTTACCATGAAGAATTTCTTCTGCACATTTGTATGGAAATTCAAGTTTTAGGTCATTTCTTCTTGTCCTATCACTACACATCACCAAGAAGAGCCTGGCCTCATCCATTTGCCTTCCACCTCCTTCTAGATATTTGTAAACGTGAATCAGATCCTCCCTCAGTCTTCTTTCTCACAGGCTGAATAGACACAAGTTACTGAGCTTTTCCTCATTCGGGAGATGCTCCAGGCCCTTTATCATCTTTATAGACTTCAGCTGGACTCCTTCTAAGAGATCCCTGTCTTTTTTGAACTAGGTAGCCCGAAACTGGACACAAAATTCCTAAGGTGGTCTCACCAAAGTAGAGTAGAGGGGAAAGATCATCACCCTTGACCTGCTGACCACACTTTTTAATGTACCCCTGAATTCTAGTATTCTGTATTGAATTTATCACTTGTTGTTTTTCTTCTAAAATTCAAGATTAGGTTTTATCTCTGATGAATGAACATAATGAAGCTAGACATAAGCACTGCAAAATGATGGCATAGTGAAAACTGATCTCTTTTCATTTTCTGTCACTTATGTTCCTTTCTACTCAATGACAGCTGTTGTGCCCCATCCCTTTGGGTTAATTGTTGCTACTCATCAGCTGAGTTCCCATCTCTTCTGGGAAAAAAAAAAACACATAGGGCACATGAATGACAAATATTTGTAAACTGCATCACAGCAGTTATAAAATGGTGTTTCGTAACTCTAAGACTTGCTCTTATAAACTAGCTTTGCTGTTTTCATTTTCAGCTCATACTTCTCTTAATTAATTTCCAGCATAATGCTATCATGCTTAACTTTAATGGAAAGAAAACAGGTTTTTTTTTTTGTATGTGCTTCAAGCCTAAGTGTGCTATATCATAAACCTAAGAAAAATAATAGTCAGTATCACTCAATTGAATGAACTAGCCATGGGATTCTCCTTCATCTGCATAAGGTCAGATATCTCAAAGCAGATCTCTCCCTTGAGTGTCTCACTGGGAGATCAGGCTATGCTGTGCTATGCAAAGATTCATCGTTTACACTGTAAGTCAATCAGCTTGATCGCTTCCTCAGTCTATGGTTCATTTTGTCAGGGCAAAAAGGAGACCTGTGAACTTCGGGGTTTCACACTTGTTAAAGTATTGAGGCTTAACTACAGTCTCAGTGTTTTCCAACTTTACCTTTTCTTTGAGCTGACCTCCACATTTTGGCTGTTGTCAGTTTCCAGGAAAGCAGATACACTCATGAGTTTGTTCGCCTCCACAGGTACTGTGGTTGGGCCCTGCCTTTCTGTGTACAAATTCTGCAGCTGGTCTGCTCACTCAATAGCTCTTTCTCCTATCATGGCCACTGCTTTATACAATGTTTGTCATGGCCCTCAGTGTGTTGCACATGTCCTTTATGGTATTCAGCACACAGAAAAATCTCAAAAATAATGTATCTGATCATTTATTCTGGAGAGTAATTTTTAGTGAATGAGAGAAGAGCAACAACTGACATCCTGCCAGTACTTGGCAAGCAGACAACACAGCAAGCTGGCCCACCTGCCAAATCTCTTTGTCATAATCTACTGAGCAGAAATGTCTTTCAGAACCTCTTTCTGGACCCTATATAAGTCTGTATGTTTTCAATTTTATTTATTTTTTTTTCCCTTAGCATCTTTCCTTATTTGCCAAGAAAAAGAAAATTCCCACCTATGCCTCCAGTAAAATGGAAACATATTTCTAAGGGCTTGGGGGTATTGAAATTAAAGAATGAAAGCCTTTTCTCCACTGAATCTTCAAATTTATTTATTTATCACTTTTCACTTGCAACTCAGCCTGACTATTGGGAAAAACTTCTCAGAAAGAGTAGTGAGGCTGTTCAAGAACCATGTGGATGTGGCACTGAGGGACACAGTTAGTGGGCATGGTGGGACTGGACCATGGTGGGACTGGATTAAACTAGATGTCTGTGTAAACAACATTAAAAAATTTTAAACCCTAAAGAGATGATCTCTTGCTTTAAAATGTGTCCCTGGTACAGTCAGTTCTAAGTAAAAGCACACATACACTTCTAACTTATTGTCTGCATTATAACATATCAAACTCTTATTATTCTTTTCATAAAAAGTATCACAAGAATTTCACAAAAAGATTAAGCTTTGTATATCTACTCTGAGGAAGTGCCATATTCTTATTTGCAGATGATAAATTCACATCACTGGGGTATGAGAAATAAAAATGTTAAAGCAGGTCACTGTCACTAGATTAAATGTCCTTGCATCTCCTTTGTTGATAGTTCAACAGATAGATCTGTGTCTGATTGCACCCGTATGAGGAAAGATATATGACTTTTTATTGCAGTCTGTAGGGAAAACTCAAAAAGAAGGGAGAAGTGGCAAGGGATATCACTGATGTTTCCTAGTGGAGGCACTGACTTTGGTGCTCAATAATAATCATCAGCAACTCTTAAGGCAGAATATGAATTCTGGGCACTTTCCTCAGATATGATGGACCTCCTGAATCAGCCTGACACATTCTGCATCCTCTAGGGTATTGTAATGAATGCAGTAACAGAAAAAAATATACGGAATTAAATACTGAAGAAAAAGTGGTTCTCTAGAAAGAGGTGGTAAAAAGGACCTTCAGTGGAGTGTCTGGAAAAACAATTTTTTATCCAGTGCATCTAGTAGCACACATGTCTTTAAATGACAGATTTACCTGGTTCCTGCAGAAGATGGAATCTGGCCATCATTATTATCATAATACCTAATTCTAGTGGTCAGTTCAAGGGGGCACCCACAGACTATCCATTCTATCAAGATTTCAAATTCATTATGACCATTCTTCGGACAGAGGAAATACGTTAGCTTCATGTGTTTCTGAAAGAACGCAATTGTGATGGTGGCTGACGGTGAGTGAGTAGTTGACCAGAGAAACTTTCTGGATCCACTTCAGCATGATAAAAAGCCAGTGCTGTTCAAAGGAAACTTTAAAGGCTTTTTCTTTGCACAGAGAACTCATTCTTTGACAAGGTAGTAAGTGCAAATAATTCTATGCCATTTAGTTGAATAAAAAATAAAATAGATGACATAAAATAGCAGGATAACAAAGAGGAGGAAAAAATTTACTGTGTAAAGTTTATAAATAATTTATAACAGGATGGAGCCCTTGAGATAAGAGGTCTGCTGAGTAAGGAAACCAATCTTACTATTAATATCACATCCTTATGAGTTAAAAGTGAATGTTTTTCTTTCATATCCTACTTGATCCCTCCCAGCTGTTAAGCTTCAGCTCTTCATGTTGCTATGCACTGGGCTGTGCCACAAAGCAGTGTTGCTGCAGCCCTGGTAAGGGCCTGGGGATAGTAGGTGCCAGGGGAAATCTCACCAAGTGCAGAAAATACAGAGTCTCTGAATTGCCACATGCAGTGCATCAGTACTCTGACTGGAGCTTGGTTAAAGTAAAGTAGTAAAGGTCATGTTTCACATTAACGTATGCCCTCTGAAGTGATTGTTCAGTTTAATCTTGGCATGCTTGTGGTATGAAAAGCATTTTTAGAAACTACAGGAGGAGCAGATGCAAGGTTGTTAAGTAGAAGGAAATCCCATTTGTTCAACCTCTTCATCCAGTGATTTTTTTTTTTTTTTTTTTTTTTAATTTTATGTTTTGCTATTCATGATTCAGTTTCAAAGTTCAGGAGTACTGTTCTTTTCCTTTACTTAGCAAGCGAGCATAACAAAACTCAGATGAGTTACTATATTGCAACACAAATTAGGTTTCCTTTACTCGTAGCAAAATGTAGTACTGCAATTTAATATTGAGTTAATGCTGAAGTCCAAAGACATCATAATAGATTAGCAGAGAATAACATACTCTTATAAGGTTGTGAATCTCAATGGTTAAATAGAAAGAAGCACAGAGAGAATTTAAACACCTTTGAGAAGGATTTCGATAATTCATTAAAAACAAAGGGCAGGAGAAGTGAGAACTGCAAATGAAGTTCCCAATTGTAAGCCAGATGAGAAGAACAACAAATGTCCAAGCTGCCACCAAATATAAAGCTGAAAGTGTGATTTCAGTCATCTGGTAGACAGGGGAGCTCAAATCATGTATTATTTAATAAAAGCTAGTCATCCTGCAACAGAATATGACAGAAGGCAAAGAGGGCAGCTAACAGCCCAGTGCAACAAGCCCTGACTCAGGAACAGGAACCCCCATGCACGGGGCACAGGCACACTTCTCTGCTGAGCACTTGTTCGTATGTGTCAGCAGGAGGTAACAAGAGGACAGCCAACATCACCTTCCTATCAACAGGGAGAATTATACCCCTCCATCATACTTCCAGCAACATGGCATTTTGTCAATCCTTACATAATTCCTGTCATTAACATGCCACAGGGTTGATTTAGCCACTTCTACATACCTCAAATCTCTTGTTTTATTTTTGTTTTAATCTGGTGAGGCACTCAGCTGAATGCTGCTTCTTCTAACAGTGAAATGGATGAGTGTTTTGAAGATCTCCAGGTGGGCATCCTTCCTCCTGAATCTGTGTCCATTCACAGGTAAAAAGAGGTGAAAAACTGGCGAAATTAAAAATAATTCACGTCACCATTGATGGGTTATATTTTCAATGCTATTACTGAGGTTACTTGTCTATCCTCATCACCTCACTAATCCTGTCCAGAATCAGAGAAAACTGTAATTGAAAACATTTTGGAGGGGCTTTTGCCCCTTTATATGAAATAGACCGTATTACTATTAAGTATTTTTTCCTAAGGCCACAATTATTGTTAAGGAAGTTATTAATTAGCATGGCTTACTCTTGAAGGTCCAATAGATACTCATCAGACTGCTGTGTTGATTTTATTATGGGTCACGTGCAAAAGCTGAATTCTTATATGCTCAGATAACTGATAAATATTTTGTCTTTTTGCTGTTAGGATTTTCCTTACTGTCTCATTCTTTGAACAAATTCAAGGTTTTCTTTGCCAGCGTTTCAGCAACATTAAACACTAGATATCCACCTCGTGTTTTGACACCTCATGTGATTCATATAATTCTATACTGACTTAATCAAGGTCATGTTTATGTAGATAGTAAAAACTGCTTCTGATAACAGATTTTCTGACTGAGGGATTTTTGTCATTTGAATGCACACAAAGACTGATAAGAACAATTTTCTTTTTCTACTTCTACCTTTCTTTCTATTATGTTTGATTTAGAAAACATCTGAAACTAGCTTCTAAATCAGATATGGTTTGATTGTCCCAAACATGTCTTCACACCCAATGCACACAGATGTCTGAGCCCCAGACAAGTCCAGTATGCCGTGGGGACACAGTGAATGTACAAAGGTGCCTTCTTAGTACCCTGGGGAGAGCAGATGTCAAAATTAAACTTCTAGAATCTAACAGTCTGTGGATTTTTGTTGCTGCTTTTTGTCAAGCACTCTCTACATTTTTTTTTTTCAGATTCCTTCCGCCTATGGACTTAATGGACCTATACTGCCTTCTGCTTATGGCATGTATCATAATGCTTCTTTTGGGATGGATACTCTATATTCTCTTATGGAAAATAAGAAGTTATCATCAGCAGTAAGAAGAGTTCAGAATAAAATAGCATATTAGTAATTCAGTTTCCATACTCATTTACTGCATTACAGCTGTCATTGAAAGGCAATCAAAAGTTCATGCTATATGCTATGTTTGTAAATAGTGATGCTATCTCATTATTTTCTGGCCTGTCTGCAATTAACCTCTTATTTTGGAGGTGATGAAAATGTTCGGTAAGAGCGTACAACATTTCAAACATATTTCAAAGCATATCTTTGTCACTTCAATCATTCATGAGGGAAATAAATGTTTCCTTACTGATTTGATTGCAAGCCAGTCATAAGTAATTCTTATCTTTAACATCACGGATTTAAAGAAAGGAATGAACTTTGTTAATGGATTAGTTCTGTGTGATCACTGTCTGAATTTTGACAGTCCCTGAATCATGAAGTAATGAGTAATGCAAGCAGTAAACTGGTTGAGAGCTGTAAGGAGATGTCCTGCCCCGGGGCTGCCTATGATGAAGACTGGCCAGAGGCTGATTCTGAAATGAGGTCTCTGTGCTGTCACTCAGGCCCTTAGGGGAATATGCAGTACTCCAATTTAGGACCACTTTGACATTGTTTACACAAGCAATATAATGCAGAATTGCTCTTCTCTTTTATTTTCATCCTCACGTACAATTTGGTGAAAGAACTATTTCAGAATTGATGCCCCAAGCAGTCTGTGCATTTGAAAGTTGGTCTTCCAGACCTAAACCAAGCACCTCATCTTTCCTCTGCAGACAAATGCAATGCTCCAGAGAGCAATTCACCTCATCCTCAGCTGATGATAATGAGAGATGAGGCAAACTGTACCTCTGAGTCACCTGCTCTCCCAGAAACAAAGCTGGGAGTGATGAGCTGTGACTTGGACAAGGATCCTTTAACCTCTGGTATTGCCTGGCCTGTTTTTTCTCTCTTTCTTCAGTGAGACAACTATTCTATTCAACTATTCTAAACTAATCATCTAGGTTCTCACCTACAGACAGCAGAAAGAGATGAGACTCTCAAGGGGATGATTCATTCTCTTCAATGATAAGTATTTTACACAGGTGGGCGTTAGTCAAAGTAGAAAATGTACTGTAAATTCACGTCTCTTTGCACTGTTCACTATTTAAACAGTCTCTTAGTAGAAGAGCTTCTTACATGATTTTTGCTTTAGAGAAGAATCTCCTGCTAGAGAATGAGATCTCCTGGATGCTGATCTGAGCACTGCTTCAGTGTAGACCACATAACTGGGGGAGTGCCTGAAGGAGAGAAAGCCCCTTGGGAAAGTGATTTGGGAAAGTAAGAGGGTATGTGTGAGAGGCAGTGATTACTGAAGCAAATAAAAAGGGACATTTAGGAGTAAAAGAACAGAGCATGAAATGAAATAGAATGGACAATAAAGATCACAAAAGATGTGGTAAGAAAAAGGTAAGAAATACAGATGATGCCATGGGAAATGGATGGTTAATATGGGATGAAACTAGAAAGCAAAAAGAGCCTGCAAAACAGAAGATTTGCAAGAAGTTATTTACAAAATAAAAATAAAATTAAAAATAAAAATAAAAGTTAAAAAGTTGCCGTCAAGGAAATAAACTAGGTGCTGTTTTGTTCCTTCCACTTCAGGGTAAGCTCCTGACAGATTGGAAAAATAGTTGGCAAAGATGCCTGCTCGGTATTTCTAGACCACAAACAAGTGAATTCTATACTGCCTGAACCAGAAGTAAAAAAATTCAATTTATTCGTGCCTACTCTATGAAACCTGTCATTGTGTCCTATGTATACAGCTGTGCAGGATTGTTCGTCTTGGCTATAAACCTTGGCTCTCACACTAGAATATGTCACGAGTGTGAATAGCAGAGAGGAGGAGCATCAAGAGACACAAGGCCTCAATGTAACAAAAATCAAGTCTCTTTCTAATGCTATTTTCACATAAATGGGAGAAAAGAAAACAAAACAAAAAAATCTAAGTCTCCACGTTCCATTGAAAAAAATATATACATAAATATATCATGTTCTGAATAAAGTTTTTGATTAACATTGATGAACATATGGAAATACTGTGAAAGAAACCAGTCAAAAAGGTCCCCTCCTCCTCCAGGGTGTTAGTAGCTGTTTCTATTTTACTCAGTGCTTCTAAGAGTCAGTTAGTCCTTTGGGGCTCATTTATAATGGGAAGAAGCATCCATTTTTCAGTTTTTGTGCACCAATTTCTATTTATTGCTTCCAGAGGTGTGCCTGGAAAGAAAATTGGAAGATGTGGCAGGTGTGTTTACAGCAATTAAGAGAAATTCATCCTCTCCATTTCTAGGACTATGAGAAGGAAGGAGAGGGAAAAAAAAGTCCTAAATGCTGACAAATAATATACTGATGTTTTTCTTAGCCTGAATGGAAATTCTGGGCTCAGTTGTGCATAGGAAAGATTCTGGGACCTCCATGAACCCATCTTGCAGATTTCAGTTGAGCAACTTTATCAGTAACATGGTGATCCTCTGGACAGGATTAATTTCTGAACTACAGAATCTGACCTGAGATGACTCTATGTGGGCTGCATAACTTACTGTGAAGTCTGTGGAAGTTTGGTCAGCTTGGAAGGGACTCATCTGGCCAACAGTCTGCTTCGGAGCCAGAAGAAGTTCTCTTGTATTGAGTGGATCTCTGCTCACTGAAGAGGGAGTTCAGCCCCCCAATGTGCCTTTAAATGCCTATTCTTGCAGTTGGATGAGTTAATTCTATACTGAATCTTACTCTCATAGACTATGCTATTCTCCTCACACAAAGAGTAAAAACTACTTTTTCCTTTTGTTCATTACTGAGCTTTTATTTTTACTGGAAGGGTTTGCTTTCTTGGATGGTAATAAACATACAAAGGTATGGCAATGTGAGTTCACAGTGCACCAGCTGTGGCATTAAACCCACATGGACACCAAATTTTACTTCACTGTATGATGGAATAAACTGTAGCTCAGTGAGACATATGAATGCATTCTGTGAAAAGCAAATTAGGAATGTGCACCTGCAGCCACTTTACCTAATTTGAGCACATCACTAGTCCTTGCTCCTAGGATCTCAATGAAGGTCTTCTGAACCAATTATCTTAAGATGCCTCCCTGATTGGCGCTAAGAAAGAGAAGTAACTGTCCTCCACAGAAAGACCTAACTGTACTTGGTTACTTCTTTTTTATGTACAGGACTCAAGTTGGTGATACTTCCCCCAGCATTCACTTTAGGAACAGCAAAATCAGAAAACTGCAGACCTACCAGTGTACCTACTGCATAGGGTAGCCCAGAGCTGCATCATAACTTGATTAAACTAATTATCCCTAAGCCATTTCTTTCTACATGTTGACAGTGTTCTTGATATAACAAGACTGCAGGTCTGACTACTGTTCTTGCATTCGTTTATAATATAAACAAAGCATAGCAATCTGACAACCAACCATAGAAGGGTAGTGAAGCAGACATTTTTGAGTTCTTGTATATGTCAGAAGGTAGATGAAAGAAGCTGCATTCTTTTCTCAGTATTAAAAGGAAATCTCTTAATGTCCCTATATTTTTGTAAGCCATTTTTCCATGTAAGATTCAGCTATAGCTAACATATAGCTCATAATTCTGAGAAAACCCTCCTTAACTACCCATCAGAAATGCTACATGGGCAGCATTAAATTACAGCAGTGTTTTATTACAATATTGAGAAAAGTAAAAATTTCTTACCTTTTTATTCCAGGATGGCAGCTGAGCTTTCTTCTCACATGACCTGTTTTGATGTTGAAACCTGAGCACTGCAGTCTGACTGACTCTGGGCCAAAACTGATTCATGAACTGGTAGATACTCAAGAATATCCACGTTTTCCTTATTTGAATTCTTTGTTTACTGTTGGTTGGGAATTCTTTGTACTGTTTCTCTTACACTTCTGTACAATACATTCTCTTTTAAGATTGTATGTCATTCCCTAAGGAGAGTACTTAACAGAAAATTGAGATCCTTTCTTTGTGTACGTGATAGTACATTGTATGCACACATGAACAAACTCCTTCCCCTACAGACCAGAAAATTAAGCCCCCTTCATCAGCTCAGAGAGAGATGTAACAGTTGTCTTTGTAGGTGACTTAACATTCACGCTTTGTATCTAGCCTAGCTGTTTATTGACGAAAAGTTCCTCATTTCCAAGGAGGCTAGTACATGCCTAACCATGGCTGATTATATCAAGTAGTGCACGTAGATTTTCAGATTACTTTTCATTTCAAATAGAGCCTGTAAGTTGCTGTAACGTTTATAGTAGTGAGACTGCAGGGGCTTCCAGTAGAAGATGTTAGGTCCAATGAAGGGGGATGCTCATGTACATAATTGACTTGCAAGAACATCTGAATCCAGCATCTCATAGGACTTGTTTGAGAAAATCACTCCTTATGCATATAGCTAATTTCAGTGCCATTGCACGTTGAATCAGTACACTGGGATTAGACTCTTAAAATAAGAAGCTTGCTAGCAAATTATAATTTAAAAAACGTAAGAAGCTTTAAAAGACAGATTTAATTATGACTGCTTCTGACTCTTTTGTATATATATCTCATCTCCTAAAACAAACGAACAAACAAAAAAAAAAAACAAACAACCTGACATGTTAGATATGTTAGATCAATTACTATCCATTCCTAAAGGATTTTCTTGTTGTTCTTATTTAAAACTCCAAATGCAGCAGAAAATAAGCTTGCGTTCTGGAAATTATGTTACAGAACCAAATGTACACATGGTTTAAGTTTCAAATGACTTGTGCCTTACTGGTATGTCCTCTGTAAATATTAAAGATGAATGTCAGAAAACACAGGAATACCAAGAAGATCCAGCATAATACACATTAAAATGAAAGAAGAGCAATGCACTATTTCAAAAGTGAATTATGTAGCCCTACTTCGTAGCCTATCAACTGCAGATCCCTGAGCATATCCAGGAATATCTTAAGAAAGATGCAGGTTTTTTTTTAATCCTCATTTTCTACTCTGCACTGTTCTATCAAATTCATTCATGACTCTATACTTTTTAGTTCTGAACAGGTATTGATTAACAGTTTTTGTGGAAAATATCCAAAGGTAGGCTAAATAAACTTTTTTATTTTTTTCTGTTATTTGGTTAAAACCTCTAAATTGATTTTGCTATCTTTCCTTAATAAACTGTTGTGATAATTTCTCACTTCTTTCAATATGATCTAATTATATGGCAAGCTAAAAGTGTTGTATTAAATTCCTTCCTCCTCCAAAATAGTATTAGATCCAGTTCTGAACTAAAATATCTCCTTGGGTGAATGGAAGGTTATAAAGAAAACTTACTGTTATATTTCAACTAGTACCTATATTCTCTGCAATCTGAGGGAGGAATATGGCTGTATGTTTCAGCCACAGAATATTAATTTGAAATACTCTGATTTTCTCCTTAGATCAATACTACCACACTATACATATTTTAATCTATATGCAAAGTTGATAGTATCATTTGAAAAGCAATACAGGCACAATTTATTCTTAGGTAAATCTTGAATGTTAGATATTTTATTACAGCTACAAAAATAATTGACCATAAGCTTTCCTCAAGTTCTCCTGTTTGTCTCATTCCCTTCATCTTAAGAGCAAATTGTGAAATGCTGTAGCCGTTTTTAACTAACCTTCAAAAGTGTTTTTACACCCTTGTTGCTTTCAAGCGGTGAAATTCAGTGCAAACAATCCAATTGAATTATAAGTTGGATGTATCAAATCACTTCATGATAAGAAGAATGCAATAGAACTAATCATTTTTTTGTGTGCATGACCTTTCTTGATTTTTTTTCCTTTCCTTTGAGCATTAAGGGGGAGGTGGATGGGTCATCAGCTTAGTTATTACACATGCAAAAGTTCACATTTCAGAAAGGGATATTTCCTGCCATGTGCTAGTAATCATTGTAATTGGTTTAAATGTTCAGACTGACTGAGAACATTCATAGATTTGTTCATGTATTGACTGCATGATAATACTGATTAAAACTGGATCAGTTAGTTATAAAGGCCTTCCCCAAAGGCCTTGGGAAGGTGTGTTACCTTAGGAATTAACTGACAACCCCACAGAATCTAGGATTTCAACAAGGACTGTAAAACGATATTCATTAGTTCATTTCTACAGCTTGAAGTCTCCTCAGCATGCCACAAGAATCACTGTACTCCCGTAGTGAAAAATTTGCAGGACGTTTTAATGTTCTCTGAAAATTAGTTAAGTCTTCAAAGCATCAAATGCCTCTGATAATAACACTGTTCCAACTTTATCCATTGGTGTCAGAGGAATATATAGTTTATACAAGCTGCAAGTGTAAATAGGGCTTTCACTTTTTACAGTGGACCTTCACTTTACCAAGGAATCACAAGAAGTTGAAAGTCAAACTGCCCATTGCTCAATCCAGCAAAATAGTACCCTTTTCCTACAGAAAAAAAAAAAAAAAAAAAGAATGGGGAAATAAAAAAAAATAGTATGAAAATAAAGGTCAAAGCTGAACAGGCTGCAGCTTGAACTCCAGTTCCTCCTAGAGCAGGTCACATAGAAGAGCATGGGAACCAAGATGTGCAGAAATTATCTGTACTCCCAGACTTTAGCTCCTGGCAAGAAAAAATGCTTCTAGGTGAATTCTACTGTATATGGTAGCAAGTAGAGAAGTCTTCATGCCACTCCAAAATATTACACTTCATAAACTTCATCATATTGTTAATAATATAATTTTATAATTCTATAATTATAAATATAATATTCAATTTCAGCACTGCCAAGGCAGAAATCTGTTGAGAGTTCCTGAGAGATAGCTCAGGAAAGACTGATTGCAAACTCATGCTTGGGGAGAGGAACAGAAAAAACAGAAAAGATTAGTCTTATACCATCTAGTAAGCAGAAGGCTGACAAATATGGAAACATGCTTTTCAGAATTACTGATAGAAACTTCTGCTTATTCAGATAAGTAAATCTGTAAAACCCAGTAAACAAGCCAAGAAAGATTCTAATTAGCAGAAATAGCCCATAAATTATTTGCTCTTTCAGTATTTGCCTATTTCACTTTCTGATTGAAGAACTTCCAATTTATCCTTGAGATTTGATCTTGTCTCCCATTTCCTGCCAAAGACATTTTGTTGTGGAACAACTTTTAAACATTGTGGATGATGTTTAAGATCTTCCAAGACATCTCAGCAAAGCCCTCTGGATTTTATTCTGGGGTTTGTTTAAACTGCTCTACTGCCTACAGTCCTAATTAAAAAATGTATTGAATCTCAAAATTATGTTATTCAGAGTGCTCTCCAGAGAAGACTCTCTTCTCTTCTAAGCATTTATGAAGGAATGATTAGAACAATATCCATAAAAATTTGAAGTAGTTAAAATGTCTCTGCAGAGGATTAAGAAAATTCTCAGAACTCAAATTCTCAAAATGTGGAGCCCAGTGTACAGCAATATGGGTTATTTAAAAATAGAAAGGCAACTCTTCATGTCTGCACAAACTTTCCTCCGTGGGACAGTTTTAAGTTTGGAGTGTTTATCAGTCATGTTGGACTAAGGCACAGACAACTCCCTGTTTCACCTTTACCCCCTAACAGTCTGCTGAGTTGCAGCAGTGGTTTGTACTGCATGGTCCCTTCTGTAAAAAATGTACACATATTCATCTTTTAAACACTTCAGTTCCCTTGCTGATAACTTCAGTTAATTCAGCAAGTCCCCTGTAGAGTTTAAAGAAAGGACATCTGTAGATTACTTCCTCGCCCATCTGTGAAGTAGGTATCAGTATAAATAACACTTTTCCCCATAATTGAGTTTGCTGGTAGTATCCTACTTGAATGAATGAAGTTCTTAAAGAATAAGCTGAATAAACATCACACGCTATTATCTGAGATGTAGTCAGTCCTGATTTGGTGTGGAGGAGATAGAATCTATCAGCATCTCTAATTCACTGCCATCTCTGTTTTACTGTGTCTATGAGAGACGTGTGATAGATGGAGATACGTCTTAGCTGTGCTCTACTCTGTATACTGCATTATATCGTTGCTTTATAATCTCTGAACCTACCAAACCCCCATGTTACATAGTTCTCATTTCCTGAGAAATTTCCATACCTTTTCTATGTGCCAGACCTTTATTTACACAATAAGCTGGTGTTAGCTGGCAGAAGGCCAATGCTTATGGGTATTAGAGAAGATTTTCCCAGCTCATCTGCACTGAACACTGAAGAAGTGAAACAACATAATCCTCTGCGCAACAACTTGAGAACTCCTGAGAGTTTTCTGGCAGCTGCACATTAATTTTGTGATGAACTGTCCCTGTGAGATCCAGTGGTCTCCAAGAACATACAGGAATATACTGGTCATCTTTACAGTTTGTGATCTGTAGTAAATAAAGCTCCCTCTCATCACTGCTGGCAAATCCAGCAGAAGGAAGATCAGGTCATACTACAGATATATACTTCTCTGATGACACAGTCAAAAAAGGCTCTCCACTGCTTTATTCAAAAACAAGCTGTCAGATCTGGGAGCAGAGTGACTGAAATGGGTTGCCTAGTGATGTGGTTGATGCCCCATCCCTGACAATGTTCAAGAAGATGCTGGATAAGGCCCTGGGCAACCTGATCTAGCTGTGGTGTCCCTGCTCATTGCAGGGGAGTTGGACTAGATGGCCCTCAGATGTCCCTTCCAACTCTAAGGATTCTACGATTCTGTGTTTCTATGATTATCATCATCATCCACAATAATCGTAAGTCTTACTGTATAGCATGAAACTATGTAGTATAAAATAAACTTGTCAATGTGCTAACTCAGCAGTTTGGGAGAGAAAGTATAGAAAAATGTGCTCTGTGTTTCCTGCTGCCTTTGCAGATACTTTGTGCATATGTCCTTGCATATTATTCTCTGCCTAATTTGAATCTCTGTGTCTTGTATCTGATACAATCATGAAGCTGGAAATACGTCATAGAGCAGAAAGGAAAGAAGCATCAAAGTATTCAGTTCTAAAGGCTATCAACAACCTAGAGTAGGTTAGGCCAGCTGACTCCAAGAGGTCCCTTCCATTCCAGACCATTTCCTGAATCTGTGACTAAATGTCACATAAGTCAATACCCATAACTTATCAGAATTCTAAATCGTTAGCCTGACAGCTGTGAAGAGTTACGAGAACACAACCCTACAGAGTTCAAAAAAGAAGCAGCCCTGTTTACATCGGGTTTTTTTGCATCTTTGCTCTACCTCAGCAGTCACTTCAAATTTTCCAGCAAGATGAATGGCTGAGTTGCACTGGAGTCGGTGAGAATTATTTGTATTTCTCCACGCATTACACTTTTTTTTTTCTTCATTTTAAAGCTATGATTAACAAATACCAGTCACCTATATTTGTAGATCGTGTTGTTTCCCTAAATGCCATTGTTGTGATTTAACCCAGCAGGTGGCTGAGCACCAAACAGATGTTCACTCACTCTCCCCCTTCCCAGTGGAAGAGGGAGGGAATTGGGGAAAAAAAAGTAGAATTCATGGATTGAGATAAAACTATTTACTAAGATAGAGAAAGTAAAAAGGAAAATACTTATGACTGTGTATGTATATAAATATATACAACAGCAATGCACAAAGAATTACTCACCACCCCACCAATCAATGCCCAGGTAGCCCTTAAGCAGTGCAAGAGAGAGAGATGCACTCCCAACACCTTAAAACTCCTTTCACTTGATGTCATACAGTATGGAATATCCCTCTGGCCAGTTTAAGCCAGCTGTGCTAATTCTGTTCCCTCCCAGCTCCTTGAGCCCTTCCCCGATAATGGCCTTGGCTCTGTACAACATTGCTTAGCAAAAACTATAAACATAGATGTGTTATCAACATTGTTTTTCTCCTAGAACCAAGCCATAGCATCATACCAGACACTCAGAAGAAAATAATTCCCTTCCAGCTGAAACTAAGACAGCCGTATATCAATTATAATTTGGGTTGTTGAAGAGTTTTCTATGACTATTAAAGTATACGAAAGGAAACAAAATGATATTACCTGTTCCCTAAGCATGAATTTCAACTAGACTACAGTGTGTATATTCACTGGATTGTATAAACTGGAGAGAAAAAAAAAAGGCCCGTAACAGAATTTCCTCATGGAATTTCTGCTCAAATTCAATTCCTATGGAGAAAGAAATAGTAAAGTCTGTTCATAATCCCTACTTTGTCTATGACTTTCCAAAATACTCATGGTTGTTAAGAGAAGAGCGTAATTTAATTAATACCATCTGGCCAAAGCACAATCTTCCTGCAATAAAAGCATGCAGTATCTTCACCATGTAGATATATTGCTGTGCCCTGTGTGCTATTGCAGGTCTGTAACTGCCAAGGAGCAGTAAGTCTCTGCAGGGACTGTGCTGTGGAGAGGCTTAGTTCAGTTAACATACTGCTGCAAATAAATAAAAAGAACAAGTTACAGTGAGAAATCTTGGGTAATTCAAGTGTCAGGCCTCATAACAATCTGCATAAAACCTAAACTTTTGATCAAGGAACATTTTTTCAAGGAATATTATCTTTTCTTCTCTTTTTTTTTTTTTTTTTTTAATGCCACTTTGCTGTGACTGTCATAAAGGTATCTAAGGCAGTATTTTTACATGGGTGTGCTGCAACCGAAGGGACAGTTTAAGTCTCAGACCATAAACCAAAGCGTACCTGAAGGAAGTGAAGAGTATTGTAATGTTGCTTCATAATATGAATTAAATCACTCTGTGACAATATACCAGCTTGCTCTGTTCAGAAATATTACATGGAGATGGAGTCAATCTTAGACAGAAAGTTGAAACTGCAACAACCTTTAGCAGCGTAGTCTGAAAACTAACTCTTTTTTCACTCTTGCTTCCCTCAAATAGAAGTTAAAAATCATCTTTCATTTCTCCCATTGGAACTATAAAATACAATTCTTCTTGTCTACAAAAACACTCCTGAAGGAATACAAAGCACTCCTTCAAATGCTGGACAATGAAAACGAGGATAAGGAAGTAGGAGTATAGCAGTACCTGATCGATGCTACATAGCTTAAAACAGAAATAAGGAAGATTAAGCAAGTTGATAGCACCACTCCCTATTTTTCAAACTATTAGGATGTATCAGCAAATATGGGCATATATTATTATTTGAAAATATTCCTTTTTTTTTTTTTTTTTTTTCCTCTGTTCCTTTGTATTTTATCATAGACTTTCACTGGTGATATAGCTTGCAGTAGACAGCCCTTGTGCACTAACTTTTCTATGGTATGATTTGAAAATGTAAGTAGCTAACATAGAAGTTAATTTCTCCACTTTTAGTGCCATTAATATCTAGACTATAATGAACTTAGAATGATGTAGATAGTCTAAATCATAGAATCATTAAAGTTGGAAGAGATCACTAAGATCATCTAGTTATCAACCCATCCTCACCATGCCCACTAACTTCAATGCCACATCTACCCTTTCTCTAGACTTCTAATATACTCTGAGGTTGAAATGGGAAAGGCAGCAGCTGCTTCTGATGACATTCATTGCAGCTCTGACAGATGGTGATGAACAATGTGAAATCAGTGTTTCCCAAAAACAGTTTATAATTGTGGATATTTGCTGCCTGATTTGTCACCATCACTTCAGTAAAAACATGTAGATTTATTCTACAATATTTCAGTTTGCCTTTGTGGAATGTAATTCATTAGATTCTTTCTTTCTGTAGTCTTTCAGAAGCTGATCTCTCCAGCGTAGATTGGAGATAAGTGACAGTGGTATTATTCTTACAGATAAGCACAGGATACAGAAACGAAGAATAAATTTATTTAAAAAGCAGCAACAACAAAAACTAGCTGTGCCAGCAGAATTTTGCTTTTATGAAATTTACTTTTATGAAATTGTACTTGCTTCATTGTTTCTTTCACTTTGGTTGTCTCCATCGCCCTACTTGATGCCACCCTGTGTATTTCACTGAGTGTCAGTGAAAATACATCCTTCAGAGATGTTTCTAATGCTCCCAGCATTGCAAGGCAGAAAAATTTTTCCAGCATTCCTGAAATGTGATCTAAGTTGTCAAAACCAATCACCTGCCAAGGGCATTGAAGCACACAGCACACCTTCTTACCAAGCAGTTTGTCTGTGCTCAATAAGATAAAAGTAGGTTGGCTTTTTGTATTTATATGAATATGAGAAATAATTACATTGCCCAACATATAAATTTAAAAAAAATAAATAATGAGTATATATTTAACCTGATCCTTAAAGTTTGGTCTTTTGAAAATGGAATAAAGAGTTTAAAATATGCCCTGCAGGATGATATCTCCTGTTCTTGGCACAGCTTCTATAATAAATTGCAGGATATTTTGAACAAAGAATAATGCTTCTGTTTGTTTTGTGTTTGTTTTGTTTTTCACATTTTTGTCCGCTAAAGCTTGGATTTTGGTTAGATGTTGATGACAACAGGGTGCTGGAACACAGTAGTTGGGAGCATTAGGTGGGGGAAAATAGGAGTTAATATTTTAATAGTTAATATTTAAGATATTATTTCCACATTATTATGTACAGCTATTTTGGAGTTTCTCACATTATAAACAGATACTGAAATATTGACTGTGTTTCAAGCAGTTATTCAGGACCTCTGAAACTTGTACTGCAGCAGGACCTTGAAGCAGCACTATCTACTTAGCTTACCAAGGAAATATTTATGAAGGGAGTCAATAGTTATCTGCACAGGGAGGTGTATGGTGGTAAAGAGCTCTTTCATCTTGCAGCTGATGTTATAATGAATGCTCTAGTTATATGAGTATTTGCTGGATAAATTCATTTTGAAATTAAGGTTCAGGTTTTTAAATAAAGGCAGAGAGTTGTTGCAACAGCTCTGTGAGAGGCAGGATGAACTTGCTGTGTCTAAACAATTCTCAAGTTGAGATTTGTCTTTGAAGTATAAAAAGATATAGCCCAAGCAAACATGGCAGAAGAATTATTTTAACTAAATTATGTGTATGTATTGTGAATGATGTTGAACTGCAGGATATTGTCTGCCCTTTCTGGAACTAAAATATATGAACCTAGAACTGGAATATTTAAGGGGCTGGTTTTAACATAAATGACCGATCTTTAACACAGCTGTGACAGGATAAAATGCCTTTTAAGTAAATGTAAATGTTATTTATGAACACTTAAAAGGCACTCTAAACTGCTAGAGTTCTGTGCAAAGGCCTTGCTATAATGAAAACATATGCATCTTCTTTGGAAATAAAAGGGAATGTCACGACCATTCCACGTGACTTACAGCAGAGCCCACGCCATGAAACTTCATACAGTATTTCCCACAGCAAGCCAAAAGGTGTGTGCTTGATTTTTTAGAAAGGAATTGTGTTTTATGTCTTCAGATCAGCTTCTTGATTCCCTCTGCTTAAATCCAGCACAACTCTACATTTATTTTTTAAAAGGAAGCCTGTTAGCTATTTGACATTCAGCTACCGAGCTCTGACTTTATCTGGAGAATTTTGAAGAAACTGGGAGTAAAAGTAGGTGATCTACTTTTCGGACAGGGACTGAAAAAATCCAAAGGAGATTGGCAGAGGTAAGACATTCAAGTTGCATTTTGCCTTCTGTTTGGACTAAAGCAATGCATGCACTTTCAGTTATAGCTGAAGAGTGAAGAAGTCTGGCTCATGCCTATGGATCACAATTATACTAAGCAAATTTTTATGCAGGATATAATATAGACTGTGTGCTATTAGACTTAATAGGAGTTTTGAGGCATAGTGGCTTTGCATACTCATTCTCACCTTATTACTGTCCTTTTAGTTGTGAAGGCAGCCTGGGAGCTGGTTCTCTCCAACCATTTGAGAATGCATATTTAAGAGCACCTTTTTTATTTCCATCTAATGCATAACTGATGTTTATTTTGCTCATCCTGCTAGCTTCATAGTAATAGCAGGATATTTTTTTGACAAGCAGCAAATGTAGCAAAGTATAGCACTGGATTTTCTGGTACCATCTTTTGCATATAGTGCATTCTTCAAACATTCTGTGGGCTCCTGTGCCCTGGACACAGAAATGATCGCTCCTGAAAAGAATGCAATATGGACAATTTCCTTTCTTCAGGAAGAATTTGGCCTTAGCACACAATTGGCAAAGAGATTCCTTAGACAAAAGGCAAGTCATTTCATCACAAAATTACTTAGGTTGTAGAAAGAGATCAGAGTTGATCAACCAAAGTTGTTTTGTTGTTGTTGGTTGGCTGTTTTGGGGCTTCTTTATGGTTCTTTTTTTGTTGTTGTTGTTTGTTTGTTTGTTTGTTTAAATTTATTATTATTATTATTATTATTATTTTGTAAATATATTATTTTGTAAATATCTGTAGATTATTTGTATTACTTTAGCTAGGCTTGTTATATTTCTTTACATTCTACCTATTTCAGTCTCCTTTATATTCTCATTTATTGTATACTGCAGGAAGGATTATATTCTGTCCCAGTACAGAGGGGAACCACTTTGCATCTTAAATGTAGTGACTATGTGACAGCTGGATCCGGCTCTAAGAAATAAATCTGATGCCATTAAATAGACTTACTGAGGTTTCTCAATACCATTTTGCCAGACCATCTGGCATAGGCCTATAAACTTGAACAGAAGTTTTGTAACACGATTTACTTCTCAAATATCACTTTCAAGGAAGAAAAAAAGAATTTAGACAATCTTTTTATACGTTTTATTGTAGTTCATTTATTTTCATCACAACTACTTACTTTCTGTAAATGCCTTATCTCTGCCACTGGCTTCTCAGCCATAAACATTTTTTGTAGAAGGAACTATCTTGACCTGGTATCTGAAAAGAAATACATGAAAGAATCTTGTGAGTGGGAATGCTGGACTCCATTGAAGTTTGTTTTCTGCAGTGAGGTAACAATATCTACAAAAGCAGTAATGTCTATTTGGTGTCCATCAGTTGAATTCTTGAAGCTGAAGAAGGTTCACATTTGTTGAGGGAATGTTTTGGCTACAAATCTCATGACCTTTCCCATCACTACTGATGAACACTGGAAATTAAGATCAAGAGAAAGGAAAGTAATTCCTGGGAGCAGTATCTGTGCTGATGAGGATCAAGAGGCCTTTTATCTTTGCAGTGTTGCTATCTAGAAGAAGCTTTTGCTGTCTGAAAGTCTGCAAGACTCTCTGTGAATACAATCTTTAGTGATACCATCATGGTAAATAGTGAAAGGTGAGGGGAAAATAGTGCTTGAGTGATGATGAAAATGTCACAGAAGAACACAGTGGAATGAGTTCTCATCTAAACTAAAACTTTCAATTTTTAATATGTAATTATCTTGTTTGGTTGGTTGTTTAATATCTGGAGTAATTCACCTAACTGCTTTTCTGTTTGTGTAGTCAATATATTAGTGTTACATGTTTTGAAACTACCTTTTCATACCATCTGTTGAAAGAGTAGATAGATGTAAAGATAGAAATGATCATAAAGAACACATTGCACAAAGTTTGAAAATCTCAAATGATAGGGATTACTGATTGGCTTTTGAAGCTTAGCTAAATATTACCTGAATTATATTTATGGATTGATGCACATACAGGATTCTTTATATGGGAAAACTCAGTAAACCTCTCTGAATGTTCCTGAGTACCTAATTAATGAAGTACTTTATGAAGTTTTGGGGCTTTTTTGGGGAATGAAATTCTTTGTAGGAGAGAAAACTGTGATGTACTTTCCAGCAGACATCATGAAATTTTCTGGAACTAGTCTTGAATAAACACAATGAAAGAAAAGCTTTGTCAGGTACTGGGACACTTCTTGTACTGCTTCTTCCTAGTGTTCCAGACACCTAAAACACTGCATCAGTCTCTGCATGCTAAAAAGAGGCTCACAGCTCTTTGCAGAAGTTCTTCCTTTCTTGTCTCACAGAATCTTCTCTGTGGCTGTCATTTTTGTCTGAATGGTGTAACTTGTTGGATGTTATTTAGTATGGCAATTATGTACACGTGCCATACAAGCAACTAGCAAAAGTGAAAAATTGTGTTAACAATAAGGAAGGTAATGGTTGAGTATTATGAAGAAAGAATGGAGTTGTTTTGGTTAAGAACACTTCTTCAAAGATGCAAGAAAAATTGTTTTTAATGTTATGACTAAAATCTAAAGTCAATTGCCAGGATTTTTCAATTAATCAGCCAGCCACTGATGGCAGTGCTCAAAGTCTACATTATGCCCAGGTTAAGTTCATGAGAAGGATACCCATGGTCAATAGAGTTTACTTACTTGGAGTGATTGTCATATCATAGTGACTTATACCTTGTAAATTACATTTGTATTCATTATTATTATGACACCTTAAGTGTGCTTGTTTTTTTTCCATGCAGATGCAGTCCAGGAAATAAAATTAATGTTTCAATGTTTTATAATTCCTGCTTTCAGAGAAAGTGAATAAATAACTAACCAAATAATTACTGATTCTGCAAAAGAAGTCTCACTGTATTCTTTCCCAGTCATTCAGCATTAAAAAATCCCTTCAGACCTTTATTGAAAATTTCCATTTACTATCATCTAACTTACTAAGAACTCTTCCAACAACATGTATTTGCCTTCAGCACTGAATAAGGAACACTGAATGATCAAGCATCGGACAGTTGAAACTGAGATAAGAAAAGCTCAGATAAAACCATATAAAATGTAAAATAAGTTTAGGGAAAGAGGTCTGGCTCCTGTTTATCCAGAAAATCTGTACTCAGTGAATAAAAAGGCTGACCATCTGAAACAAATTTTAGTGGATACTACTCATCACTCCTATAACATTTAAATAGGATGAATATGTACTTTCTGTCTCCTACAGCACTCTACCAGACTGCCTGACAGAATATATCAACATGCGACAAGTTATGACCAACACCAGTACATTATAGTCTCAGGGATTTAGAAATAAGGGGATGAGAAAAATCAATACATGCATACTGAGTTATGATTATCATAAGTGAAAAAAATGACACAGTACTGATCAATGTTTCCATTCAAAAATATGATGCCAAGTCATCAACCTGATCAAAATTAAATTTTAATTTTTTAATGCACTGCAAGATTTATACTTTAATCAATACAGTCTCTTTATATTTGGAAGATGATGTGCTTGGTTAGGTTTAGTGAAAAATCAAACATATTTTAGTTTTGTAAATTTCTTCAAGGACTTTGAAGTATGAAATGACTATTTCACTCATCAAAACTAGGTATAAAACAAGATTTAAGTCACCTCATACGATTCTATTATATCACTATTTGTGCATTCTCATGCCTCCTTCCATCAAGATTAACTGCTCAGTACAGATTTGACATAGAAATGTTTTGTTACACCTTGGTGGAAGAGAAAGTATACACTGCTATGCACCTGGTTTAGGGCATCCGTTTAGGGCAGCACTGAAAGCCACAGTGAGGTGTTACTGTCTTTACAGAAGTGCTAAAATGTGCCACGTTCTTGCAGCTTCTAACCTCTTTTTAATTACTGACCCTTCTACCAAATGCAAGGAAATACAAATATGTCTGTAACAGACATACGACTACTGATAACAGACTTCCTTTTTTTTATTATTATTTTACTTCTTAGATTTAATTCAGATTCCCATGCACACACATGCTGTATGTTATGGGATAACTTATCTCTAGAATATATCACAAAATTATGATTATAAAAATGTAAAACAAACCACTGGCTGGCTACCTTAACTGGATGAAGGAAAATTACGTGTGGAGTTTAACTTTCGGCAGTTCTTCAGCCCTCTGCACAGCTTCCCAAAGGAAAAAGAACACAATTTCACCCACATGATCAAATGACAAGTGTATTTCCATGTGAAACATGAAGAGACGGAGAAGTAAAAAACAAAACTATGCCTCACTGCATGAGGTATGCCTTGTGATTCACTGATCAAAGTGTCCTGGTAGGAGCAGGAATACAAGATAAAGATCTCCCAAGAAACCAAAATCTTCTGTTTTACGCTGGCTATCCACCACATCATCAGGGATGGAAGCACACCTCATTCAGGTCTATATTTTATCTTTTTCCCATGCTTTACACTGTACTTTCTCCTTCTTTCCGCGCTACGGCCATGGCCCCATATGAATATCGCCAGCTTCACAAAATACTGCTCCAAATGTTAATGCTGGTGGCAGCAGAAAAAAAGGAGTTGTGTCACAGGCAGGAAACATGTGACTCGGATTTGCCAGACCAAGCCTAAGACAGATCAGCCCGTGGGGTTTTCTGCTGGTTAATGCAGAATTAGTCAGGTCCCTACATGGGACAATGGCAACTTACCCACCCAAGGAGACCTCACTGCAGGGTAGAAGAGATGGAGATGCTCTGCATTCACTTACTCTCCCACCCAAGGCCTTCTTCAGCTGCAGATAGAATACCTGGCTCTGGCTTTACAACTGAAATTAATATCACTACAATTATAGTGAAAATGTGCAAGTAGAATAGACTTTCTCCTCCCCTGTACCTCATAAGTTTGTTTTGTTGCTTGTTCTGTAGAAGGTAGAAGCATGGTAACCTGACAGATAAAGAGAAAATACTACAGCTCTGAAATTAATAAATGAATAATACCTTCAACACCTTATATGTTGCCTACAAGTTGCTTACAGTCATTTTGTTTTCTTGGACTTCTCTTGTTAACAGGGGATGTGGATGCCCCATCCCTGGAGGCATTCAAGGCCAGGCTGGATGTGGCTCTGAGCAGCCTGGTCCAGTGATTGGAGACCCTGCACATAGCAGGGGGATTAAAACTAGATGATCTTTGAAGTCTTTTTTAACCCAGGCCATTTTATGATTTTATGATTCTGTGATAAGAGATGGCACGAAAAATGTGCTACGCCCAGATTACTGCAGCATCAAATTCCGTGATATCTGTGCCAGACCAAGGTTGACAAGACAAATTTATCTTTGCTATTACTCCACTATTTTAATCTGAACTGTGGGTGGTCACAGAACAGATATTTACCAAGTTTATTTATGATGATTTACTGATTTTATTTCTCAGTGTGTCCTCAGGAATACCGTCTTTAAAATGTGTCAGAAGTAATCTCTCCAGTGGTCTTTGTAACTACATTGTCCCTAATTTACTTTAGCTATTGGAAAGATGGATGGTTTATTTTGATGTAACAGAAAAACAGATTTTCTTTGTAGCAATGAAAATCCTAAATTTAAGTGAAAAGGCTAGTCTTTCACATTGGATGAAGGAAAAGCTGATACCATTTAATGACTAACAGAATCATTAGATTGGCTGTACAAAGTTGTAACTGAGTTATGTATCTGACTTCTTTCTGTTGATCGTTTTTAATAATCACATATTGAATCTCTTCTCATATACTGTTTTATTTGCCAAACCAGATTATTTTATTTATCTCTGTGAAAACTATCAGAAAGCCCTTGTGTAACACAAGCAGTAACATGATTCTTCTCAAAGGGAAACTAAACTAAACAAACAAAAATACTAGATTATTAAATTAATATAATTAATGTCCTCAGAAACGTAGCAGATTGAAAAGTGCTAATATAATTATTTCTGGTAAGGATTGCTTTTACATTTTCCCTAGGTAGATCTGCTCTGAGGTTATTTTTTAAAGTATCTTACAATTAAGACAGTGCACATTTAATGTAGAAGTGATGTTCTTAACAATTAATTCACATGTGATTATATTTTCCCTGCCAGCATCTGCATTTTGTTTCCAGAGGGACAGAATCCATTTAACTGTTCAGCTGTAACTCACCAAGAATTGTAACTGTTACCCACTATGTGAATGTATTACAAAAGTTTATGATGGTTCTAAGTTATAAAATGATATAGATACCTGGCAAAACAAAAAACAAACAAAACAAGCATCCCTACTAACTGTCCTTTTAAACTTACTGTGAATCTGAGACAAATTTGTAAACACATGGGACAAAACAACATAAAATTAACTTAAAAGATTTTTGAATTTACACTTTTCTAGGCAGTGTGACTTCGAAGAAGAATGTTGGCCAGACAGCGGTGCCTTATATGGACCTGTAAGTAAAAATACTAAAATGCTGTCCTTAATCAACTGTTCTGCTAATTTCAGCATATATTTAGAATATTCACAGGAGCTAAATAGTTTATTATATTTCTGCTGATCTACCCCACCCCGAAAATTCTCTGTGAAAGAATTTAGTGAAAGCCTAAAATGCTCAGACACAAATAACCATCCTTGGTTATTGGTACAAAAGGTTTATCTAGTATAGCACATTTAAGCAATCAATAAAGACCATTAGCTCTTTTAATTAAAAACAGACAATAGATGGCCTTCAAGTCAAAACTTCAACAACTTCACTTATCTCCCCAGAGTAGTCATGCTAGACAAAATAGCACTGTAGAAATATGAACAATTGAAAACTCTTTGATTGCCTTTGCTAACAGAGAAATGAACCAGGGAAACACCAACCAGTGCCTGTTTGTCTTCAGGAGATAATCACAGTTGCTAATTTGGCTGCTTCCTTGCTTTCAGTACTGTATAATATTTGCTTCATGCTAGAGCCGTATTGATCTTCCATCACACAACAATTTTTCAATTACTTAGCATGCTGACAAGGAAGCAATGTAACAATGGATGCGGGCAATTAAGCAGTCAACATGGTGTGAGGCATACAATCCATGCCACGTCACTTTTTATAGATAAAGTTATTTGATTAGATACATGTAAACGAGTGCAAGTACTTTGGAGCTGAATTATTGAATATTACTTAGAAATTCCCAAACTAGAAAATCATGTATCCTTTAAGATACTTTCCTAATCTTATTAGTTCTCCACTACTTCTAAATAAGATAAATACATGTTTATCCAAAAATGATCTAGAAACCTGTGAGTTACGCCCGCTATTTTCACAACAGAAATATTTATTCGAACAGCTTGCATCATCCCTAAAATTTGCCAAAGAAAAAGTGAAATGCTGAAATCTTGTTATCCCTTCACTAGGATGTTCAAAGGGTTGCTAGGGTTCATTAATGCCATTTCCATACTTCTCTGAAACTTTTGTAATGTAGATAGAATGGTTTCATAATCGTGTACACATATAACCTGCCTTTTTCAGAAATTAATCCGGAGAAACAAACTCAAGCAACATTCGACCACAAATGGTGCTGAGGACGGCTTTTCCTGCTACCATCTCTTACCTCTTCTCTGATGCCTGACCGCACCTCTCAAATTCTCTGAATATATAAATTTGGGAAATAAAGCACTCTCAATAAATTATGATTGATTCAGCATAGTAACTATGAACTACATGCACCTCTAAGAGTCAGAAAGAGCAACAGGATGAGAAGTCACGGGAAGTGCTGGAACCTGTCTGGTTTTGCAAGTTGGACATGTCAGCCTGGCTCATTTCCATTCCCTTTCTGAGTAGGATCCCACACTTGCAGTCTGCATTCCCGTTCTCTACAAATAAGTAATAATGGGGCAAATCCGTTCCTATCTTCTTTTGCTCCCAGTCCCAAAACTCTAATAATTCCTCCTCTGTTGTAGCCCTGATATACTTACTCAAATTGAGGACGGGTGATAATAAGCTCCTCAGTCCTGAAGGCTGTGATGACTTTGGACTAAGAGCAGCTTCCAACTGAGTTGTTCTAGCCATTCTGATCCTACAATCACATCTGACTTCTTCACACTAGAATCCCTTTCTGGAATGAGGTTGCTCTGAGAAGTGCAAAGATGAAGGGAAGGAGGACTGCACTTGCACATCCCTCCCTCCGTGGGGCCTGGGGATAGTTCCTCTTCATTTTAAGACACTGGCAAGGGGTAGATGGAGCTGGGAAAAAGTGGGGAGTAAGCGTGGGATGCTGTAGAGAAGGCAGGCCAATATAGATGTGAATTTCCCAGTCATTGTGCCTTTAATATTCCCACAGGAATGTTAATATTACCATGCTGACAGGAAAGCAGGGATGGGGCTTTTTCTAACAGCATGCAGCAAGAGGACAAGGGGAAATGGTTTTAAACTGAAAGAGGGTAGATTTAGACTTGATGTCAAGAAGAAATTTTTTACTGGCAAGACACTGGAACAGGTTGCCCAGGTTGTGGATGCCCCTCCCTGGAAGCATTCAAGGTCAGGCTGGATGTACGTTGAGCAACCTGGTCTGGAAGGAGGTGTCCCTGCCTACAGCAGGGGGTTGAAACTAGATCACAGAATCACCAAGGTTGGAAAAGACTTTCAAGATCGTCCAGTCCAACCATCCACCTATCACCAACAGTTCTCACTAAACCATGTCCCTCAACACAAAAGCCAAACATTCCTTGAACACCTCCAAGGTCGGTGACTCCACCACCTCCCTGGGCAGCCCATTCCAGTGCCTGACCACTTTTTCAGAAAAGCAGTATTTCCTAACGTCCAGCCTAAATCTCCCCTGGCGCAGCTTGAAGCCATTCCCTCTGCTTCTATCACCAGTTACACAAGAGAAGAGGCCGACCCCCAGCTCACTACAACCTCCCTTCAGGTAGTTATAGAGAGCAATGAGGTCTCCCCTGAGCCTCCTCTTCTCCAGACTGAACATTCCCAGCTCCTTCAGCCGCTCCTCATAAGCCCTGTGCTCCAGACCCCTCACCAGCTTCATTGCCCTTCTTTGAACCCACTCCAGGGCCTCAATGTCTTTCTTGCAGCAAGGGGCCTAAAACTGGACCCAGTACTCAAGGTGCAGCCTCACCAGAGCTGAGTACGCACGGGGACAATCACTGCCTGTTCCTGCTGGAACACCGTTCCTGATGCAAGTCAGGATGCCTTTTCTCCAGAGCTTCTGGGAGAGCTGCTCAGGTACCGGCTCAGCTCACAGCTCAGGCCCTTGGTCCAAGCCTCGTCCTCCACCATCTCCACTGACGCCCTCAGCAACTGTTGGAGAACAGGAGAAGCCAATGTTCCCTTGCCCTTTGTTTCTTCCCGCATTCCCAACTTGCTGCAGCCTTCTGGGGAGAGCTGTCTGGAAAAACAGTCCCCCTCCCAGCTCCCCCCGGTGTTTCTCCTTGAGGGGCTCCTTGAGGCAGGCAAGCCCTTCCCTGTACCGTGCCTCATAGCAATGCTGTACCTTTAGCAGTCGGCGCTCCCACGCTGCAGAATCTGGGAAGCTCTCTTCTTTCCCTGCACAGCAATAGGAAGCAAAAGAGCCTTGCTTGGGATCAAGCCACAGAAGAAGAGCTGCTGCAAACCTGGCTTGGCCCGGGCACTCGGCACTGCCAAGCTGGGACCTGCACCCCCCCCCTAACTGACCTGGCCCTCCTCACAAACACTGTCCCCGCAGGGACACAGAACTAACTGCTCCAAGACTGCTGTCTGAGGGGATGTGACATGCCCATCTGTGCCCTGGAATGGGCAGATTTCTGGGGGAAAACTCCCCAGGCCTCAGCATTGTCTCCCTGGAATGGGAACAGCAGCTGACCTGCATTTTCACTCCACCCCTTCTCTGCCTCCACCTCTCCCTCTCCACCAGTACTTTACCTTGGACACACTGCAGCAGCAGGGGGATCTCTGCATCCCACATGGCCCCCACTGCTCTGTGGATTCTGCTGTGGAGCTTTTGCATGAGCACTAAGGCAGCGGCTTGCAGTTCGCTGCCTGCAACAGGGCTCCCTGCCACCACCTGAATGAGAGCAAGAAGAAGCAGGGTTACTGCTGCAGCAAGAGCAGCGGCGGCTTCCCCCGGGAGGGAAGCAGCTTGGCTCTGCCCTGATGGGCAAGGAGCAGCCAACAGCTTTGCCCATAGCCATGCTGCTTCTTCCTCGGGGCTTGTGGCACTGGCCTCTGGAGCATCTACTCACCAACAGGCGCACCAGCAGTGTCTGGGGAGTCAGCCATGGGCCTGCGGGGAGAAAGAAATACTGAGTAAGACTCCGAGGCACGCCGTGCCCTGCCACACACACCTCCGCTGTCCCTTCTGGGTGCTAACACAGGTCAGCAGAGCTCACTGGGGGAGTTCTGCTCCTACCTTGAAACATGGAGCTGAGGAAATGGGGATCCAACTCTTCAATCTCCCGCCTTGTCAGTTCCTCTCTCTCAGCCAGTGCTTGGACACAGCGGGAGACCGGGATCAGCATGCCCGTGTATTGGGCTGGCACCACAAAGAGCAGCAGCCGCGGCCACAGGAGCTGTAGGGAACAAGGCATGTCAGCATTCCTGCCTACGCTCAGAGGTGAACGGGACTCTGTGAATTTCCTTGAGCCCTGTGTGCTGTGTCTTGTGAGCGCGTTGGAGGAGAGACCTGGGGCCTGGGGTGTTGGAATGGGACGAGGAACACGTGGTGCAAAGGCAAGGAGCAGCAGCAGGGCAGAATGTGACTTACTTTGGACATCCCTCTCACGGAGACATCCAGTGACCCCAGGATGTCCATGCACAGCTGTTGGAGAGCTCCTTCTTCCCGAGCTTCCTGGGCAGAAAGGTCTCCGGCTGCCTGCACAACAGTATTGTTGAAACAAGGGTTACTCTCAGTTCTCAGCTCAGATGTTGCCCCACCGGTGCTTCTGTGCCAGCCTCTGAGCAGCACAGGTCTCCCAAAAGAAGATGCTGCCCACTGTCCTTACCCTTCTTCCCGTGGCGCGGCTGAACTCTCTGAAGATGTGCCCCACCACATCCCAGGCTGAGCAGCTCCGGGTGTCAGCACTGAGGAGATCCTTGATGAAATACAGAATGGCCCTCCGCACCTGCCAGGGGTCAATTGTGTGTGATTTTCCTGGTCAGAAGGCAAAGGGAAGCCACCTGCTCATCGGGACAGCCCTTTGGGCAGGGGCAGAGAAAACAAGAGCAGGGGAGAAGCCTTGGCTCCTGACGTGAGGGCCAGGCCTTAGCACCAGCGTGCTGTGTGCTTTCCATGCGCAGCACAGGGAACTTCCCGCTCCACTCCTCCTGCTCTCCCCACAGAAGCCACTGCGACCGTGTGGTTAATGCCCCAGCACCTCCCTGGCCACCCCAGCCCTGCCCGTGTTGGCAGCAGCATCCCCACCCCCACAGCGCTTTCCATTCCCAAACCAGCTCACCCGGAGCCTGAGGTCGCTGCACAGACGCTGCACAGCCTCCGCAGCCAGGGGCAGCTTCTCTGTAACAACGGGCTCTGCAAGAGAAGCACAGAAGCATGCGTGGAGGCACCACGCAGATGGCAAAAGGGATCCCTGGAAAAGACCCGATCCATGGTACTGACCATCAGAGCGAGCCAGAGCGCCGAGCAGACCCAGGGCTGCCACACATCCAGGCTCCCATTCATTCTCCAGCTGCGACTGAAGAAACAGGATGGTTTCCTCTGGACACATTCGGGCTGCAGGGAGGAAATCCCGCACTGTGTTAGCAAGCAACTCGTGCCCCTTCCTGAGGTCTGAGAGACAGCTTTTGGCCAGGGCACCGCCAAGCACCGCCAAAACTCCTCTCCTTACCCTGCAGCAGGATGCAGTGGGTCAGCTCTGCGCTATCAGCCTCGCTGTGCTGCTTGGTGTCATCAGAGAGCTGTGGGAGCAAGGTCCATTTGAGAAAATCACAACAGCACTGAGGACGGAAAAGAAGCTGTGCTGCCCAGCTTTCCTCTTCCTTGGCACTCTTGGGAAGAGGACATGCAGACAAAACCCAGCCTGCCCCACAGCATCCCTGGGGGGAGGCAAACACACGGCTCTGCAGCAGCCTTGGGCATGCAGGAGATAGGGCTGAGCAGCCGTCAGAGGCTCAGAGACTTGCAGTCCTCCTGAGACTTAGCCAAGGGGAAAACTGTGTGGGCACAAGGATGGGCTCCCCTTACCTGGTAGAACACAGCACTGGTGATGACCAGAAACTTGTCCCTGGGGATGACAGACTGAACTCCCTCTAAGACCTCCAGGAAGGTAGTGAGGCTCTGCAAGAGACCAGGAGAGGAAGGAAGGGCTGAAGCCACATCTAGCCACTTGGGAGCAGAAAAACTGTTTCCCAATGGTTTGCCTGCTGGGAGAAGCTCCTGTACAGGTGTTCTTGTTTGTCCCCCCCTCCCAGCAGCACCAAGAGAGTGCAGTAGACCATGTCTACACTGAGCCCTGCACAGCATCTCACCTTGGCCACCCTGCAGGTGTCTTGGATCTCCTGACATGGGTGCACGAGCCAGAGGAACTGCTCCCAAACTCAGGAGTTGACCAGCTCTCAAAAATCATTGAGCTGTTCTCACAACCCAACACAACACAATGGCATCCTTCAAATCCAGAAGGTAAATCCCACTACTCATTCCTTAACTTAATAAATGTATGGATTTGCCACTACTGAGTGTATGCATTCAAATGTATATATATATATATAGTATAGATAGATACATATAGTTGGATTGTATTTGGATTCATATTCATTTAATAACTCAAACTCCAAAAATTATCTATTATTTATTTTGTCCTCATAAAATCACATATCCTCAAAGGGCACTGCTTTACTGGGCTAACTCTTGCTTTTAACTTAACTTCTATTTAGGGCTGCATTTTTGGCTCTGCCAGGTATCCCTGATACCCACACTCCTAAGCACACCTGATTTAAGATTTCTGTAACTTCTGCAGGTACAACCTTGTTTTTCCCAGTTTATGTTAAAGCCAGACTTACAAGTTTGAATCAGTTAGTACTGTTTGACCGTTAGCTCCAGTTTTATTAAATTTCTTGCCAGAGTAATCTGGCATGTACAAGAATTTATGTATTCCTACTTATTTTCTCAGCCTATATTCAATTGATCTCAAAAACTAAGCCTTTTCTTGTTGGGCAGTAGCTCCTACTACTGTTACAAAATCATCTACAGGTGGTAAGAAGCACTGGTATCCACCAAAAAATAAACCTCTCTATCCTGCTCCCCTACCTGCAGTTTAACCTGTGGTTCTGCTAGGATAAACTTCCCAGGTTCCCATCCTTCAGCTCTGCAACCAGAGACAGTTCCCTCTCACTCAGTTTGGTAGGATTTCTCCACTAGTGTCCCATTTCCCTGCAGTCTGCACACAGCTTTCTTTCCAGTGGGGTGGAGCCCTACTGGGGCTCTTCCAGCAACCCCTATCTCTCTCTGAGGGGACCTCTGGGTCCTATGGCCCTATACAACTGCTGCAATAGTAACAGTTGCTGTTATTCACAATTTCCTTACTATCTCTGTTTCACAATCAATCAGCTTTGTTTGTTTTTTTGTTTGTTTGTTTGTTTTTTATTTTGTTTGTTTGTTTGTTTTTTATTTTGTTTGTTTGTTTGTTTGTTTCTTCCTATTGCTCACCTCTCTTCGGTCCTGACAACCCTGTTACACCCTGCTCATCTTTGCCTTCCTGTGTCTTTCCCAAACTTTTTCACTTTCCAAGCCCTCATCATTACATGAAATGCTAACATCATATTTCTGTTTCACCTCCTCCTCTTCAGAGGCTTCCAGTGCTAACACTGGGATTTTGGGTTTCCTAGATCTCTGCAGATGAAGACTATTCTCACTTCCAGTGCCCTATCCTCTCCACCTCCCCCTTTGCAAGTAACACTGTTTACAGGAGCAGTCTCTGACCTGGCTCTCACTCTCACTCCAAGTTCTGCTCACGGGAACAGTGTGGAGGGGTTGCTCTCATGCCAGCGCAGATAAACTCACTTTCTCTTTAACCCTTTTTTCCTTTGTACACTGTTCTACTATTCATACCCTCAGTTACCCTTCCACATACCCTCAATTTTACTACCATATAACATTAGTGATTACACTTTCTCATACCATCAAAACAGTTTGTTGCATTCCCTTCAAAACCCACAGATCAAACCATACAGTTTTTCAGTTTCCATAAACACCCTTAATACCATGTAACTTTCCCCTAACAATCCGTATTGTTCGGTTATAAACATCTTGCCACAGAACCAGCACTGACTGACCCACCTCCCACACATACTTCCTCTGAAGCACAATGTTACATAAATGAGTTGACATTCATTCCCCAAATGGAACAAGGATGTATCTCTAGCTGATCTTCAAGGTCCCTTCCAACCCAAACCATTCTACGATTCTATGATCCAGAAATAATAATTCCCTGATCTTATAGCTTCCTTTCCCTCTTGATTTTCAGTTGGGTTTTTCCCCACAAAGATTTTCATTCTTCCTCATGCCTTGGTCTAACTGTAGGTGGCTGAAATGTCTGGGGCATTATATACTGATTTATTTTAGCAATGACTGCTGTGCAGATGATTCCACATAATCAACAATGTTTAGTTAAGAAGTCAGCATGCAAAATGGTGTTAGTATTATTTCAGCATCACTTGTCGTTTGCTTGTGTTCTCCTAACAGTATGAGATCTGTTCACTCTGCAGTTCTTATTGGATGTAATACTTAGCAGAGTGTTCTTCACAGCTCCTCATTTTAAACATCAAGTATTTACTGATTTTGTTAAACAAGGCTATAGATTAAAATCATTATCATAAACATGTAAAACTACTGTATGTCTCTTTATATGTACCACATCCCTTCAAGAACAGACCTAACAAAGGACAGAAAAGTATTTTCAGTGCTTACAACAGTGGAAACAACGGAGAATTTGAATGCAGCCATGAAGCTAGCTACTGACAAAGCAAGAAGTAGTATCCAGTGCTACAAAATCCAGGCTGCTGTGCTACAAAAAGGGGAGCAGTGCAATGAGTGAAAAGAAACAGCAAAGTAACAAAAGATTGCTGTTACTCATCTCTGGTGATGTAAAAAAGGGGTACAACTGAATGTATAAAACAAGAAATTTCCGTGCTCATCATTTCAGCTAGTTCTGAGATCAATTCTCTTAAGGACTTTTGGTGCAATTTCTAGAGAAACAGTATTAAAGTAACTGAAGCCTAGACCTTCAAAAACCATTTCACTGAAGAATTTGAGTGGCTGATGAGCAATTTACCAGCCCATTTGTTTACAGTCCACTTAACGTTCAGCAGAAGTACTCCTCAAAGATTCCATTAAGTTTTATAATTACTATTTATTGACTCTCCCGGACCCTTTACGCCCACCCTCATCCATCTCCTGAGTAATTTGTCTTCAAAATGCCTCTTTTTGGATTATGTATTACTCCAATCCATCATCAGAAAGCTGAATTAGTGCAATACATCATAAACTGGCTGCTATTCTATTACTCACTGATGTAACTACCTGACAACATATCTTGAAAATGCTCCAATTTTATATGTAGTGCTTGGCCTCACTGTTTCAGTATTTAAAGTTATATTTTTTGAAGATTAAAGCAATTAAGTGTCATTGTGAAAGCGATGTATTCTTGTTGGAAAGATTCACCAGTGATACCAGTGAGAATTTTATATGAATATAGCGAAATTGAAGTTATTTGTATCATGTGCCTTAGAAAAGGCAGATTTTGCCTTAATTCTTTTGCTTTATATTTTTGTTAAATCCTAACTTTGTTTAAATACGGAAATTTCCATGCAACTTGTCTCATTATGCATTTGCATAGAGCCCAGCATGGTTGTTTCAAACCAAAGCATTAAATAGGACAGCATTACAGAGTTATGAACAAGTATTTACACACACCATTTTGGAGATAAGAATAGTTAAATGGTATAGAGATGGACTGACTACACCAGCTGGCCTAGTTAAAAAATTAAGATAAGAGATGGCTATAATTGCTTATGCCTTTTGCTTATTTTTGTGCATATTCCAATATCCTTTGTATTTATGTTGCATAGACAAGCAGGATCAATAGGGAACTACCAAAATGCAACGCGACTGCAAATGCTTCAAATGAGTGTACTTGTCAATATGGGATGTTTGGATTGGATTCAGCTGGATTTTTTTTTCAGAATTGTTTGATGAGAATCATTATTGTTTCATTACGACCTTATTTAGAAAACTCCACACACAAAGCACATCCACAGTCTGCTGACTTGAACAAATGAATAATTCAAGTCTGGCATACCTTGACATATATAACTAGCCTGCTATAGGTTATCAATTAAATGTTTGCTTTTCTAGAGACAGCTTTTGTGTCCAACTGTATATCTAACACTGGGTTTTCATAGGATGTATTATTTTGCATTTCACAGTTTTTTTTCCACCTATGTCCAGCAATATAAAATTTAACTTTGGATCCTCTAAAAAGAAAAACAACACAACAAAGTAACTTGCCATTATTCTTTTTCAGTGCCCTTTTTTTTCTTCAGAAATAATAGAATACCTCTAAATTGCAATGATTTTCTATGGTCTGGGAGTCAAGCTCCTGAAATGCAATTGACAGACAAGATTTCAGCCAAAGCAAGGCAGTAATCATGGTTTGCCCAAATACAGTATAACACAGAGAAAATAATATAGACATCTTGATATCATACTGTAGATATTCATGGTACACTGAAATTTTCTAAGGATACTCAGAGTTCTGTCTGAGTTGTTTACATTTCCCAAGGACCCTTTGTAAAACACTGTTTGTAACTTAATGATATTGTCTAAATGACTATCACAAAGAAATAAGAACTTGGAGGTTTTGAAGAATAATTGACCTGTCCATGCAAAGGGTATGTCCAACTTTGCACCAGCTGTGTTCCGGATTAGTGCCTTATATGTGAATATTCTCTGTTAACATGTTGTTGCTACACATTGTTCATCGCTGACTTGTAGACAAAAAGAACCAAACTTCTAAGTAGGTTCATGTATAAATGGTATCCTGAGCTTCATGATCCTTGAAATCCCTTCCAACCCAAGCCATTCTGTGATTCTGTTTCACTTAAATACACTATTTATTATTCTCCTCCTCAATCAGCTGCAGATAATGGTGAAGAAAAAAATTAACAATTAATTCCAAATGTAAATGTATCCATAGGTTGTGTAATTTCAGTGAGACTCTGAATTAATTTTATTCATGAGGAAAATACCTAAATATCTTGTGGCAAGCTATTATATTAAGCTATACCTTGAGGTGTACTTTCTATAATGCACAGAGTTCATTAATGTGTTTGCATAAATACACATCATCCATGAAAATTAATTAATCCCATTACCTTTTTGATGGCATATGTGTTGCATCTTATTAAATATTCCATATAAATATTAATAGACCAGCAAAAAAAAGCTCATGGGAAAGATAAAATGTTCAGTTTTCTTTCTTTCCATTTTTTTTTTTATTTTACTGTCATCAGCTTTTTTTTTTTTTTTTCCTTTTTTTAAAATTACCTTTGTAAGTGGGAATCTGTGTGCTTCGTGTCAGGGATAATTCACATAGCAAAAGCAGACATCAGCAACATTACACAGTGAAGTTAGTCAAAATCCATTGAACTCTGCGAGAGATTTTCAATTGATTTCTATGAAAGCAAGGTCAAGCCCATTGAGTTTCAAGGTAATTCCTGTAAAATATCCATTAAATAATGAAGAGATTATAAATATCTAGACACTAAGATGTTTTCATTTATCATCAGATTAATATTTTAAATAATCTTAAAACAAAGTGTACAGCTTGTCTGAAAAAAAAAAAAAAAAAAAGCATGTTGCTAAATAATTAATCTAGATGAATCTTAATGAATAGCATTTTGTACCAGTACGTCTAAAAGAATTTAGAGTAATAGGCAAGAATTTTTCTATTTACTAGCAATTTTTCCATAAGTAAAATACATGCAATATATATAAGCAATACATGCTTACAGAGAGTGAACTAACAAATCGTTTTAGACAAAGGAGTTAAGTGAGGCTGGGAACAAAGAGCACTGCAGCACAGGGCTGCTTGGGCCCTTCCAGGGGCACCAGACTGTGACTGGGCAAGTGCTGGATGCTTTTCCTTTTGCAGGTTCAACTAGTTTGTCAGTCGAAGAAAAAAGATTATTTAAAGCTGAGCGTGTATCTAAGACACACGCACACACACAGAGAAACACAGATGGGGCAGTGACACTATTGGTCACTGGGTCTGCCCCAGGCTCCAGCAGCTCTTACACATAGGACTCAGATAAATACAGGCACAGACTGATGAGTCCCCTTTTCTTCTCCAGCTGGCAGAGACAGACATTCACTGCTGCAGGCACACACACACACACACTCTAGGATCACAAGCACATGCACATCCACATGTTCCTTGAGTACAATCACTGGTTCTCTGCTTGCCTGGCAAGATCCCACTCACTCCAGTAGCTGGCACCACGGTCTGCAGGCCAGCATCCCCAGCTGACTCCATCAGCTGGCACCAGTTTCACACACCTGTACACAGAAAAGATATTCACAGACTGCAGTGACGAGGCACAGGGTTCGGACAGACAACTGCACTGACTGACTCCATTTTAGGTGTGACCCGCCCTTTATACCCTTTTCTAACTATCCATTCCCTTGTCCTCTCTGCTCCTCCCACTCCCTCTTCCTCTGCTCACCTCCATGGGTTTGCAGAGCTCTGAAGTCTGCACTCTCCCAATCTGGAGGTCTGTTGTCAGGTCTTGAGCAAGAACAGATCTGTAGTATCTAGACAAGATCTGCCCAACCTTGTCAAATGCAAGTGAAATAGGAGATTTCACCCATTGAGACTTCAGATCTGAGAGTGATAGGAAAAAAAAAATCACCAGTCAGTTAGCGGACAGTTTCTAAAAGCCTGCTCTACAGAAAAGACTCTTATGGTGCAGGAGTAGACTGGAAGAAGTGTGTTTTACTATTTTCCATTTTTGAAGTAGGCAGTCATCCATCTTAAGATAGAAAAAGCAGTGCCATTGTCCACAGTCTGAATTCTTTGATTATTTTTCCTTGAAAATCTCAGTAAACTTTATCAAAGTGGTGCTTGGAAGTAACCCCATCCTTACTTTCTTTCACTTTCTTTTTTCTTCAACTGACAAACTCATTTTCAGTGAGCTGCCTTTGTTATTTAACTTTATTTTTATATGGCTGAGTGGATATTTCATGTGCTTCTTTATTGGTTATGCAATATATCAGTTATGCTACAATATAGATTAAAAAATCCCATTTGTGCTTTTCAAATATATGGGTATTGAGGTATCAAACACTTTTAAAAGCATATAGTATTAAAAACTTCACTTGCAGAGATTTTATGATATCTTTAAACTGCATTTTCTCTTCAGAGCCACCAAATATATATGTTCAGGTTATGACCTCAAAAAATATAGGAAAATAGCTGTGTATATTTGAGTCCTGGTGTGAATTTAAATGTATATCATTTTGAATGCAAATACAATGAACTTAATGTTTTCTTCATGATAGACTATGTGAGAATTAATCAACTGAAACCCTGTGGAAAATATTATTATTTATGATATTAAAATATTCTTCTTAATAATAATTCAGTTCATGATTATTTTGATACATTTTGCCAAGGAGTAGATCCCATTGGTGTCCTTCAATTGCTTAATGAAATGGGAATAAAAGCCTACATGGATGAGAGGAAAAGTGTTTTATGTGTAAAAAACATCAAAGGCAAGAATGAATTTCGTATCTCTTTGATGTCACTCAGCTTCAGGTAAGGATCATTACAGCTTGCAGGAATGCTAATTAAAACCAGTAGTTACTTGATTTACTTGGCATGCCTTTAAAATATCTTGTAAAACTCGGCGTTCTTGACAAGAGGAAGACTCTGAATCCAGGAATATGTAAGATTTACAAGTCTCCCTACTGCTCCGTCACAGACATAGATGTAATGATCTTCTGAATGTAAATATCAAAAGATGGAGCTGGGTGCATACTAATCTTCGAAGTATGATAATTCAAACTAGAGGAAGAGCCTATTCTTTTCCTGCCATCTTTGGGAGATGAATGAAAGAAGAACTGATTAACATAAGTATGATATTGACGTTATTTTCCTTACAATTATTTGTAGAATATAGTGTCATTTCTAAATTTGGACAAAGCTGTCACTTGTTAGCGTCAGCTTATCAGAGAACATCACTAGCAACTCTGCTTTTTTACTCTTTTTCTGTGTAACAGCAGTATCAAATGCACCACATACTTTCTCATACCCTCTTTTGGAGATATTATTATAGGACATAATGCACATTCAGTCTTTGATAAGAATAAGTAAGTGATCTCCGTTGTTCTTGTCACAATTGCATCAATTATTTCCCTACTAATATACCATACAGATTGGAATGAATTAACAGGCAAAAAGAAAACATGAAGCCCTCACCAAAGCCTACATTTACTCTTGGGAAGACTTCCAAAATGTATGAAATGTGAAAAAGGAAGTGTCTTATAGTAATTCCTCTTTGAAAAGTATTTGATGACAGTCCTCTGTTTCACCTGTCAATTAGATGACTAGCTGGAAAATAGAACATATCTTCCCAACATCATGGCATATTTCTTTATAATGAAGGTTTTGCCCATTGAGAGCAATGTCAAAACTTTGAGTGTCTTCGGAGAAAGCAGAGTGTAGGAGTTTTCTTGACAATTTGGAGTATTTTGCTGTAAATGTCATTTTTCAGCTAGTTTTCTGATGTGCAACTAATTTCACTGCTCCTTTGATTTTTTTTTTTTTTTTTTTTTTACGACGACAATCTAGATATATCCCTCAGTCAACAAAAGGGTGATTTGGACCAGTGTGCACTATTAACCTTCCAGCAGCCGTTAGACCATGTTATATTTCCCTATTTATTCTCTAATCATCCATGGCTAGATGCCCTATCCTTCATTTTCATGTCCTTTCGTCTCTAAAAGCTAGTTTTCTATTTCTCTTCTCCCCTCTAGTCTGTATGTACTCAGAGAAATATACTTTTTGTAGATCCTATTATGACACAAAGAATTATCTGTCCTCAGGTTCAGCAAGTCAGCCTGTAAAAGTTTGTCTGCTGATATGTACAATAATATCATATTGAAAATTTTTAAGACAAGCAAGATTTTATAACATACTTGTATTTCAGCAGTATATTTCCATTGATTTCATAGATGCATGCAGACTGGAAGGGACCTTAAGAAGTTTCTTCTCCAAACTCCTGCTCAAAGATCAGTGTTGTATTGGTTACTTAGGCCGGGATGCTTAGGACTTTATCTTTTCAGATCTTGAACATACCCAAAGACAGAAATTTCAAAATTGCTCTGGGCAACATTTTTCAATGGTTCTTTTTTCCCATAGTGATTTCTTTTTTCTTTTTTATCTGCTTTCCTGCCTTTATTCTATACCTAATATCTTTCCACCTCCTAACATGCAGCCATTGTGAAGTCTTGCTCCAACTACTTGATAAACTTCATGGGGTTGGGGTGCTGCATTTAGGTCCTGCTGACACTATGTCTTTCCCAGGCTGCCTCAGCCTCTCCTTACGGGGCGTGTGCTCCAGACCTGACAAATCCTGGTGGCTTTGCTGAACTTGCTCTGTTTTATCATTGTCTTTCTTATGCTGAGGATCCCAGATAATTCAAGGTAGATTACTCCACGGTATTTTGTTTGTCACAGAAGTCCAGGTGAAGTACAGTCCATTAACCACCTCTCTGAAAGTGCTACTATTCTGTCCTTTTTTTTCTTTTACCTACCTATCCAGAGTATAATGTTCTGATTCGAATACAAGAATATTGTAGAATACTTTGTCAAAATGCTTGCAAAAGTCAAATATCAGCATCAGTTGTCTTTTTTTCATCCCTAGATTCTGTCATCTTATCGTAGAAGGCAATTACATTGATCAGGCACGATTCCTATTTTTTTTAATCAAAACATTATTTTCTATGAAGCCTGTTCCTAAGCACAAAAGCCTGGGATGACTTGTTGCTGAAGACTGAGATAAAGGAGGTATTGAATACCTGAGCCTTATCTTGAATTTGCTGTCACTAGGTCACTCATCCACTTCAACAGCAGTTCGGTATTTTCTTTATTCTTTTACTATTCAGGGAGCAGTAGACACTTTTTCTGCCCCTCCTAGTTTTCCCGGATACCATCCTTTAATGTCTAGGCAATATCCACCTCACTTTTATGGTCTTTCTTTTCCTACTCCTTTTCCTTTTCATATTGGGAAACGACACCAATTCTATCTTTAGTTTCTTGGTCTCCTAATATGACTACTCAGTTTCCTGAGCATCAAGATAGTCTATTCTTGGACTTTGGTGAAGGATGTACCCAAAACAGATGGCTTTCCTGAGTCCCTTTGAGATTCAGAGGATACTTTCCATGGGATCTCATCCACAAGTTCTACAATTAATAAATAGATAAATAAATAAAAATCACATAAAACACACATGTGGTCACAAAAGGCAAGGCATTTCTACAGCACCAAGTATGCTGCTACCTGCTAATTTGCAACATGCATCCATTTCTGACAGGCTTTCCTTTTGGCCCGAAGGACATCACCTGTCAGAGCTTTTTCCCCCTCAGATTTCTGTAGGCAGTCTTGATTTGATCCATGTGCTACTTGGCAGTGTCATTGGCACCTACGCTGATGAGTGACATAGGAAAAAAGGGCTGGACAAGCCTTGGCAGTTTCCATAACATGTCAGATCCTGTCCTCCAGCAAGCAGCAAACCTCCAGCGACAAGACACGCTGCAACCACTGTCACCAGTTGCTTCCTCCTCATTATGACTTCCAGTTCAGGTCCAGCTGGTTTCTCAAGCTTCTCTCAGCTGAGCTTTATTCCCTTCTTTGGCTATTAAAGAACCTTACAAAATAAAATTTTGGGCAGAGAAGAAGCATTTTTCTCAGTGTCAGAATCCACAAGCCTTCAGCATTCCTCTTTGTGAGAGCATCCAGCCACTGCTTGTTCAAGCTTCAAGCTGCTCCCCATCTGGCACAGCATATCTGCAAGGTTTCCGTGAAGACTCTGCCTCTTATTCATGAGAGCCATTTGAAGCTTATCACTTGGAAGTTTCAGAAATATCAAATTGTTCGGAACTACTCTGTGTTGCCTCAGGAAAATTGTTTTACATATACTAAGTGTATCAGAGTAAGAAAAAGCGTTTCACTTCAAAATTTGTTTATATCCAAATGCCATCTGCTGCTGGGTGGGTTTTTTGTGAAATAAATTTCAATATGCTACAAAGGTCATACTTATTGCTCTATTATATTTCAGCATAACACCCAATTTTGAAGAGTAATCTCATGCAAAACCAATTTGTTTTGCTATAGAGATTGGATGTGAAGTTTAAGTGCTCTTTTTAAAATAAAAATGCAGTTTCTGTACCCAAGATGCACGAGAATCAGTACATTCATTCATTTCAAGACAGCTTCACGCTAGGGCTACAGCACTGGAAGCTATTGATGTAAAAGACCTATAGAGAATACAGCAAGAACAAAGGATAAATTTAAGTTGTGTGGTTGTAGTGATCTGTACTAGCTACATAGCCAGCTTCTATGATCCCTATATACTTTCAGACATCCAAGTAAAAGGTAAGAATTATACATGGCTCTTAGAAATCTCCTACAATGCCTTAGATTATGTCAAAATACTTGTCTGCAATGGAGGTTACTTTATTCTTTTTAGTAGCAGAAAATAATATAATTCTGAAAATGTCCTAATGGGAAATGTGAACATTAGCGTTAAAGTGTAAGCATCTGTGTGTAATACAGAAAACCATGCTCAGGCATTAAGATGTACTGAGTATTTCTCTCTCATGCTATATATTGCCATCTGCCATAGAATGGCTTTCTCTTTATGGGTGGACTGATAAATGGCAACATGTTTTTGGTTGCTGTCTGTTGTGACAGAGGATTAGGAAGAGGAAAATCTGTGGCTTTTAAAGTAGTTAAAGATACCTTCATAACAAAAATGTTCCAAATATCATTCTTATTGTGTTGACTTTTTAACATAATATCTACCCTACATATATAGTCCTTGTATTTATGCCTCTCTGCAAGTACTGAGTGAGTGTGAATTAGTGTTCAGAGGTGCAACCTGTGTTTTATTCTTACTTGTATCTTTGTTTTTAATGAGATGGAAATTAAAATGATAGCCACAAACCATACAGCTTAAATATTTTCATGAATAACGTAATGATTTCTCAAGTCAAGGAACACTGGATTTTCACTGTCTCTGAATCATTACATGGATAATTTCAGAAGCCGTGCATTTTAATCCATTGAAAAAATACGCAGGGTAAAGTGCCCCTCCCTATAGCCAGGTTTTTAAGAGCAGCATACCTGTAGACTTTTCAAGACTCAAACTGAAAGAGTACCAAAGATCTTACTAGATAATTGTTTTGTTTTCTTTCTTTTCCCAAATACAACCAGTATGTCAATCTGGGGATTAAATTAATGCTCCTCCTGTGACTCTTTCCTGGTGCTCACAGACTCAAAAAAAAGTGAATACTGATTTTCAATCTGAGATACTATATATTTATACTACAATACTACAGTATTTATTTTATGATCTATTTGAGAAAGCTTCTTATTTATTAAAGATTCATTTGCAAAATAGAGTATTTTCTTCAAAAGAAAATGAAGGGTAATTTTATAAGGTAGTTGGTAAAGACCTGTTTGTTTCAATTTCTATTCAAAGTAAAGATGTTTAAATATATAGTTTGCATTACATGGATGATGGACTGTCTTTTGCAGAGCTCTGCTCTCAACTGAAATTTAGTGCAGCCCCGCACTGCTTGCTGAACGATGTAATCAACTATAATTAACTGGCCACCTAAGCTTGTAGTTACAGTGAATTTGTGTGGGCAATATCTGTTTAATTTCATGGTTCCCAAAGTCGCTCTGAGCTATAACGACAAATACAGGTACTGCAATCATCAGCTAGACAGTAAAATGTCAGGTGGTTTGGTGCTCAGTTCAATCTGCAGTCCTGAGCTGCACGCAGTTTGTTGAGGGTCAGCCACCTGCCATTAGGGCAATGAGAACTGCAGGGTAGGCCAGCTGCTGGAGTCTTGGATAACAGTATGCATGGTGGATTTTAAATACATACTGCTAAGCTTTTCAGACAGTATTCAGATGGAAAAACACAGTGTTATGTTTAATGTGGCTTCACTTAATTTTGCAACTATCAGCTATTTAAAACTTCTTTTTAGAGAGAAATCGTGATGATATGCTTTCACTGCTCAGTAATTCCTTCTCAGATTTTATCCTCCAATATAATTCATATGCTAATATTCGAGTGCCTTACAATTTTTAAAAATGTACATTCTGTGCTGATTTTATTTATTTGATGCTAGCAAAAATCTCCTGTTGATCATATACCTGTTTATTTATTTTATGCAGTCTTTAAGCAATCTTTATATTTAATTGCAAGTATCCTCATTGTAGGTGACAGTACGTAGTTCAGAAAGATGACTAATATCTCCAGTGTAAAAAGTAAGCACTTTCTTGTGATTACCACATGTGACATGTCATATAAAATTATTCATCCAATTTTCGTAATAGAAATATATGTAGCATTATAATTACCACTGCCACAGCTTTCATTGACAGTTAATTATAACAGATAGAGAAGTATCAGGAAAATGAATCATTTTTGAACTAAAGAAAATGGAAACGTAATTATTTCTATGTTCAGGATTTCTGCATATTGAATCTTTATACTTTTAAAATTGGACTCTCTTCCTGAAAAAAGCATCCATGTTATCCATAATGCTACTGATCCCACATGTTGAAGGAGAGAGCTGCACCCTGTTCTGGTGAAGGGATTCTATTTTTGTTACTCTTATTTGGGCTGTCCTAAGAATCCACATACTTGTTAGACTGAGGAGTACGATAATATCTGAAAGATATTATCTTTATAGTACTCCTATGCAAACATATAGGTAGCAGACAAGAAAACACTGCAAAAATATGAGGAAAAGCTTCTCAAAAACTTCTGATTTCTGCTGCCCAGAAGACTTAAGGCAGAAGTCACATGATGTAGATAGAGCTTTTAACCTCATTGCAGCCTTTCAAAACCTAAAGGGAGCCTACAAACAGGAGGGGAATCAACTCTTTGAAAGGGTAGATAACTGCAGGACAAGGGGAAATGGTTTTAAATTGAGGGAGGGAAGATTTAGGTTGGATGTCAGGGGGAAGTTCTTTACAGAGAGAGTGGTGAGGTGCTGGCACAGGCTGCCCAGAGAGGTTGTGGATGCCCCGTCCCTGGAGGTGTTCAAGGCCAGGTTGGATGGGGCCCTGGGCAGCCTGGTCTAGTGTTAAATGTGGAGGTTGATGGCCCTGCATGTGGCAGGGGGTTGGAGATTCATGATCCTTGAGGTCCCTTCCGACCTGGGCCATTCTGTGATTCTATGATTAATCCCACTTTCAAGATCCTTAGTCATGAGTACATATGCAGGAATCCAACTACTTTTTGTCTTGTACTATTTTAACGCCCCCAGATTACATGTCTCCTCCATAAGCTATCCAGTATTTCTTGGGGTCTTCTGATGTTCTCATCTCCTTGGTATCATAGTTAAGAGTAACTCCCAACTCAATTAGTGACTAACCAATAAATATCTTCAGAGCTGAGCAATCAAAACCAGAATGTTGATATCTGTTGACCACCCTACAGGATTTGAGAAGTTTGAATTTTCTGCCATGTACAGTGATATATGAGAAACCAAACAACTTTGTCCATTTCCTGCAATGAAGCAGTGATTTCTGACTGTTTTCACTTGTCACTGTCAAGAGCTTGGCAGCACTGACTGTTACTCAGAAATCTCCTCTTGCAACCTAAATTGCCAGACTTTTTCTGCAGTTTTATTTAATTCTCTTATTATTGAATGGGTTGCCTTCTGCCATGGGTATTTAATTTTTATTCTGGAGCAAAGTAAAACTACTCCCCAAATCCTTACATGGATGAAAAACAATTTAAACAGTTAGCAATACTATCCAATACCTGGAAGAAATGCTAACACCAGGGTTTCAAAATGAGCCTGACTTATCTAAATGACAGTTGCAGTCCTTTGCTTTTGTGCTAGCAGTAGATTAAACAAGAAGGATGAAGGATAGAGTTTCAAACACAATCCTAGGATTATCTTTTTTTCCTCAGTTCCATCTTTTTCACATTTGCAAGGCTAGAGAAAGAAAGCTCAACTCACTGCTGAAGTGATACAAAACATACACGTGATACATTTGTCTTCCTTCTTAAAAAAAAAAAAAAAACAAAAAAACAAAAAAACTCATTTTAAGTATTCATTTTTATTCACCATTCTTGTCCCGAGGGATTTCTTATATGGATAGTACATAGAAGATCTGCATTTAGATAGAAATATCAAGAATCTTAGAAACAAGCTTAACAGTGCTGCTTTTTTATTCCTTCCAATATCCAATACAACATGAAACAATTTTTCTCTTCCATTCCTTAAACAATGATGCTCAAGAGGGCCTTCAGAGTCCTCTAAACATTGACTATGAGAATGTTATGACAGGTTTCTATGGTGACCAAAGCTTCCTAAATCAAATGTCCCCAAAGGCATATTTTATCCTACAAGCATCTTCTGTTTCCTATAAGCATCTTCTGTTTCTCATTCACATATGAGCATAGTGGTGTCAATGAAAACGAACGAGAGAGCTGAGGAATATCTTATTGTACTAATGCTCTGGGTCTTGATGCATTCTCTGTAATGTGAAAAAGAAAAAGTTAAAAGTGACTGATGATGTTTTAACAGGTTTTCCTAGATTTCAGAGGCTTGTTTTCAGTTCATAATTCACATGGTAACAGAAGGCAACCATTGATTTTTACTGTAGCAATACTTGGACAAAATGATTGTAAAATGCTTCACAACATTTTACACACACTGAGACAATTCTTCCCTCAGCTCACATCCCAGGTAATACCAGTGATTTCCCAAAGGCCAGATGAGACCCAGAGGAATGCCTTTGGAGGCTACTTGTGCATGGTCTGTAACAAAAGAGAAATGCCTTTCTCAGTTATGGAATACCAGGTGCAAGGAAAGGGGAGTACAGCTTCAGAATAAATCTTCTACTCAGAATGATCCCATATGCTCTACTGGAAAAATACTGGAGTAAGGATTTTCCCATTCACATAACCTGTGTCTGTGCTTTTACTGTGGCCTTCTGTTTTCCTCCACAAAATAAGAGTCTTTTCTTAAATGGCAGATTAATGAAAATAGCTTCTGCAGCACCAAGCATATCAGTACATTAGAGTAAGATGTCTTTATCACACTATGGTAATTCAAAGTCCAGTGGAAACTAAAATAACAAGTGGATTAATTAGGTGAATTCAGTGTTTTCCAGGAACAGCACATGACTTGATAATTAGAATTTCCAGATAAAATAGGTCAGTCGTAATTGTACTTCTAGTTAATAACAATATGTATGGAACAGCTTCCTCAGAGTTGTGTTTTCAGGTATTATGCTTATGAAAGGACCACATTTGCTGCAGTTGGCTCCCAAAAGTCCTTTGTTATGGAAAATTACATTTTGGTGTTCAGAGTGTCTTTTATTTTATGAAAAAAGCATGGAAAGCTTAGTGTCATTTAACATGCTTCCCTATAGGTTAACATAATGAAACCTGTTATCTGAAAGACAGAATATGGAGCAGCTAGAGTAGACCTGAGACTCACGCAGCATGGTAAGTAATGGTGTCTCTGAGGATCCCAGTGTCCCAGGTGCATCATTAACAAGCAAGCAGTGCCGGAGCATCTATCATATGTCTGTCCTTCAAGTGAAGGAAAATAGTTTAACTATCTTCTTCTGAAGACTTATAATGATGTGGATCCCATCTGAGTACCCTCACCAAAACCTATGAGAACAAGTTAACAAGAACATGTGATCTTAGGGGTACTTAAAAAAACTACTGACGGTACAAAAGATTTATAATAATCTCTGGTTTTCTAATGAATCTTATTGCAAGTCAGGGTATGAGAAGAGGTGACCATTGTTTGACTGTTTCTGTTTTTAGTAAAACAACTCAAAGTAGGCAAAGTTCAACATATCTACTATATCGAGCTTGGAATTAATGAAGTTACTGCATGGATTTACTGTTGATAGAATAGTTGATTTGCAGTTAATGAGTCAAGATGCTTAATATTAACTTCAAAAGTCCTGTCATTTGAAAACAAAAATATTATAATGAAATTCAGTAAGTTTAAAGAATCTACAAGCTCTGGGACTGCACATTACTGTTGCACACTATTCTTTATTTATCATCATCAACATATTGATTACAGCAGCTTAGTGAAAGCTCTATGATAGCTGAGCTGAGAGGAGCAGATGAATGATGAAGTAGAAGCATGGCAAGAGTTCACAACAGAGTGTTTGTGCTAGGTTATAATTAATCTGTTGCTGCTATTTCATTATTGGTAGCAACTTGAAAAATACATGACTCAATTCCCACTAATGATCTGATTGTTTCAGAGTTTTTACAATTTAAAGATGTATGTGTCCATCAGACTGTATTATGATTTGAGATATTTATAACCTTGTTGCCTGATTATCCAAATTACAAAATAGCATACATGATGTTCACTTGTAATTAACTTGGTTTCTTCTCCCAAGATTTGAGGCCTTCTGAGTCACAGGTGAGCTCGAGAAATGTAATGGAGGTCAAGGAAAAAAGCCAGTGGCACAAGTATTGACAGTTTTCCTCTCTGTTCACATTGAAGCTCTTGTCAGTATGCTCGTAGCAAACTGCACTGTATCACTGGATATACTAATAAACGTAGGTATGTTTCAACATCCTCTAAACTAAATCTCAAAACTTGCTGATGCTCAGAAGATGGATCTATGATGCTAGATGCTATAAGAAGGATCTATGCACATGCTCTAGGATATACCAAGAGAAATCAGATTTGACTGATATGAACTACATGATTAAAAAAAAAATCAAAATAAAAGTACCAGTACTGGGGAGCCCAAAACTGGACCCAGCACTCTATGTGTGACCTCACTGGGGCTGCACAGAAGGGAGGGATCACATCTGTCAACCCACTGCAAACACTTCCCTCCATGTCACACAGAATGCTGCTGGCCTTCTCTGTCACAGTCAGTTCATGTTCAGCTTGGTGTCCACCAAAATCCCCACATTGTTCCTAGCAAAGCTGCTTCAGCCCCAAAAGCATTAAATAGTGTTGGAGCATTAAAAACTATAATAGCCCCTGTAAATGATATCTTTTTTTTTATAACTGTTCTTTATTCTGCAGCAGGAGACAGTTGCTTTAATTGCCTTCTCTTAAGACATAAATAAGATTTTACTGTCAGTTAAAGAATAAGGAATACTTAATTCTTTGAAATGACATAATTTGTGATATTATGCCACAGGCTATATAGAGAGATGTGCTTTTAATTAACCTACTATTATGCCTTTTGATTTACTTGAAACTAGAATTGCTCACTGTGCACTGAAGACATCTGAACTGGAAAATAAGCCTTTCAATCACTCAGTCCTGACTCTAGATTAGAAAAGAGCCTGAAGATTGTTCACTCAGAACATCTTCATCATTCCCCAGAGCTTCATTTACAAGCACTGAGAGCACAATGGGAAACCTAGATGGTATTTATCTAGAAATTAGCCAGAAATCAAGCAACTGTTTCTAAACCATTCCCTTCACCACAGAGTAAGTCGTCTGGGGTTGTTTTGGAAGAGATGTTTTGGTGAGAAACACAGATTTGGGGTAGGTTAGCAAAGTACTACCCCACACATTATCACTAGTTTCTTCTCATGTTCTATCATGGAAAATCAGTCTTTCTCCATTTTATATCAATTTTGCTCCAGCTCTTCTGTCTCACATACAAAATATAAAGAGACCAGGCACAGTTCTGTCTAAGAACCAGGCAACTTATTTGAAGTTTCCTGCTCCATGGCACATCTGAGTATGAGTGGGAAGGAGATATCCTTAAAACAAATGCAGTCTCTATTCGAATATCAGTTGAATCTACCTCAGAGCCTAGAAATCCAATATTAATAATGTAAAAGCACAGACTAGTTTCTACCCCTGGACAAGAAGTGTGGCTGAAGTGCCCAGTAAGCAGTTCCAATTCCCCTATTTAAAATAGATTCAAAATGCATTCAAAAGGTCTCTATTTATCACTACTTCATGGTGGTGACTTTGGGTGGGATTCCCGGGCCTGTTCTCTGACCTACATATGAAAATTTTGAGCAGAGCATCTATACCGCCCTGAGATCCGTGAGGTCCTGTTTTTATGCCCTTCCCCTCTCATATTGGTGAACTCTTGACAGGGCACTGCTTTCACTGTGAAGTAGCAATAAATTTAGTTCTTTTGAATAACGTGCCAGCAGTAGGATGCAATACTCAACTTTAAACTGATGATACACCTGTTTTTCAGCATTAGTACCAAAACATTGTTTTTCTGTAGTGCCATAGTTGCTAAGTTGGTGGTAGTGGGAATTGGTGTAATTTCCTTATGAATTAGTGCTCTCTATTATCTCTTCCCAGTCACTCATTTGCTGCCTGGGCCATATGGTATATGGGTGTTGGCAGAAGCAAATCCATGTACAAATCGAAGTACATCCATGGTGTCTTTGCAAGAGGGAGTTATGACCACTGTAAGGAAAAAATAAGGTGATGTGCAGACATAAAAATACTGTCCATGTTGTAGGGAGGCTGAAAAGGTGCTAGTCATGATTGCACTTTAACCAAACAGGAAGTCTCCAGCTGCCCACGTCACACTAAAAGGAGGGTAATAGCAGCCTAACAACCTAAAAGCCTGCACCTGCTATGTACAGCCATTCTCACTTGTGGGAACCAAATCTTCTGGTTCAGCTGAGCAGCAGGAGCATTGCAGACCATTTGCAGAGCTGATTAACTGTAATTGGTCAGTCAGTTTTGTAGGGGTGAATACAGGCAATAATTCTTCTACAGCTGCCATAACTGTGTGGAATAGAAACAGGTCTTTACAGAGACTTTTCCAGTGCAGAGAAAGAGAAGATGATGCTGTGCTCAGAGGTAGACCTGAGGGCTCAGCCGTGCGTAAAACAAGGAGGTAAGCGTGTGGCTCACAACCACCAGCATACAAGAGCAAGGTGTCAGGCCATCCTCCACATCTGGAAGGGGAATCTTTTCAGCTGTCTGACTCACAGCAGTAGGTCTGAAGAGTACACGAAGCTATAGCTCACAGCACCTCGGAGAGCTGAGCAGACAGCTTCCTACGCGTTTTGTGTGTATAATTTATTGAAGCCCCTGATTTAATGAGATCTGTTTGAGTTCCAAGCCTTTAATAATCGAGGGCTCTTTCCCAGTCATCCTTTTAAATTTCCACCACCAGGAGTTCACTCTCTGACAGCTTTAAGTCTATGATAGGTGAGCAGTGCTCTCAGGGTGGCTGTCTGTCTTCTAACCTGACATATGAATGAACCTTTCCCTATGTATGTGTATACATCAGATTGCTCTTGACAGAACATGTTATTTTGAAGATCTTCAGTAAATACCACAAGCACCAGATGCTCTAGCCACACGCACACTCACGCTTGTCTTAAAAATTAATTTATTGTTAAATGAGTGTTGTAATTAATCACTTTGGAGATTTGGGGACATTCTATTTGTTCTTTCACATACACCAGCATTGAAATATTCATGCATCAGACAGATGTTTACCCATCATAGTTTACACAGACAGAGCTCCTAATTTCTGCAGTTTAGAGAAGCAAAATGTACTCATGAGATAACAGTAAGCTTTGATATTTTCTCTCCCCTCAATTCCCCAAATCCTAGAAAACAGTTTCCAGTTATGAAGTGTTCCTTGAAACCTGAGTTTTGAGAGACTTGGGGCCAAGCAAGTTAAAAGATTCGTAAGACATAGACCTGTACCATTCCCAAGGAAAGAAAAATCTTGTGTGAAAGCCAGTGATGAATGCAAGCAGTGTTCTTAACATGGAAAAGGCACTCTGTTGTGATAGGAAAGAACTACACATGATATCCAGAAGTTTAAATGTGTCCAAGGTGCTTCAAATCTTTTTTCTGTCCTTTTTCTTAGCAGTTTGAAAATGGAACAATAATACTGTTACCCAAGATCCTTAGAAAACCTCTTGATCTTTAAATAAATAGGTGAGAAGTACCTGGACACCTCTTCCAGGATAAAATGCTATTTTAAACATGTAACATACGTGCTTTTAGGTTTCTTTTTCCCCGTAAAATAATAAAAATTATAATTAATAAATGTGTAGTATATACTCTAGGGTGATTTATTATGGTCATTTGAAACGCATGATGTTTCTGACTCAGCATTTCTATTCAGAAAATTTGAATATTGTAAGCAGTTTTGTGGCTTAATATGCTTTGGCAGCTGGGGATGGTAACAGATGAACTAATTATTAACAACTCACAATGGCAACATAAATAAGACACAATTTAACAAAAGTTACTCCAAAACTGATGTATACCTACTGCAGTATTTCTTAGTAGCAAACTCCACAGGCCTAACACATGTAGAAATACAAACTTGAATTTCATAAAGAAAATGAAGACATTCAAATCATTCCAATATTCCCATTATAATCTATTGATTCTTTCTGGAAAAACTACAGGAACACACCACTTTTTAATGACTACTCCAATCTATGTCATAAGTAGTTAGATTCATTTAGTAAAATGATTAGACAGTTGACATTAGTGTGAATTTTGACATTGACATTAAAACAGCTTTATTACTTTATTGTTCTTTCTGGCAATAGTTTGTAAGCACTCTTGCATAAGAGCTACTGGGTTATTTTGACAGTTAATTCCCATACAAAAACACACACACAAAAAAACCCTTTAAAACTGAGAAAAGAACAATAGTACACAAGTTTATTAAATAAATCATCAACACAGGAAAAAAAAGTGAACAATTAGCATTACTGTTTCTTTAAAGCCATTAAAAAGATTAAACTAACCATTTAAATCAATTTAAGATCCCTTGTTCCACTGTAGCTGGCAGTCCAGAGTGGAAAGCCTTGCCAAAATGTTTTAAAATGTCATAAAATTATTCATCACCCAAAACATGAACCCTTAGTTACTATACAGGGGAAAGTTAAAAAAAACACAAATTTCAGTTGTCCAGTGCTTCCAATTTTCATTTTTCAAAATCTTTACTGTTGCTCTAGAGATGTTCTTGGAAAAAAAACAAAGACAAAACAAACAAACAAAAAAACGCACCAGAATTAGAGTTCACTTTCAGACAGTAATGCAATATGTGCAATCTCTAATAAAATAATACTTAATACTTTAATGCTTCTTCAAATGGATGTGCTTCTTCTGAGTAAGCTATCACACCATGAGTTACTGATTTAATAAGCTTGATTTAATTTTAATTGCTTAAAACAATTTACCATCAGAGATAATTCTATACTGAGGAATAGACGTGACAGAAGGAGCTATAAGGATATGAAATTACCTTTTCTCTGTCTCCCACTTATGGTAGCTTTCAAATTTGGAGGGCTAGCAGTTTGAAAAGTCTTTGATCACACCATCATAGAGTTGGGGAAAAAAAAAAAAGTGAGAAATGCAACTCTAAACATGCTGCAAAATAATACCAGACCCAAAGGGCAGAGTCTGTTACTATAAATATCAGACATCCTGTATTCTGCTTCTCCCTTTTTATCTCTCTCAATCATAATTGGACCCAATTCTGCAAGGAAACATTTTCATTTGCCCTTCAAACTTTCACAGTGACAAGAGAATTTTTAATAACATCAACTAATGTTTTCTTCTGTTCAACAACAAGAATAACATTCTACAGTATTAATTAACATGTATGAATGCATTATATGTGACTTTCAGAGGCTTGAAGCAAGCTGCCATTCTTGTCTAAATAGCGCTGTTTTGGCAAATGGACTTATTTTCTGTTGATTAGTTTTTCCTGAACTATACTGGATCTCCCATTTCATAAACAGTTCTTCCCTCTTTGGATAGACCCTAGTTTTAATTTTCTTATTACCACAATTGTTTTAGTCACTGCTATTCATAGTATATACCTATATATCTATCAAGTTATAAATATTTCTGAATAAAATTAAGCTGGTTCAGTAACATCGTTATCTGGTAATTTAGTCATAGGTGATTTTTTTCACACTCATAAACATTAACTTAAGTGATCCCAGAATGTGACCACTGAAAAAATGCATTGATTAGATTAATTAGAATTAGAATCCAGCATCAACCATCTTTGTTTTGTAAACATATTCCAGGTTATTCAGAATCTCTGCATATGACCCTTTCTTAGCACCAGTTGCTGAAATGGCTGTTGATTTACATTGACCTGTTATAGTTTGATTTTTTCCTCCATATTTGATAATTTTAACTGATAATCCAGCTCTTCTCTTTTTTCAGGCTGGTCTTGTCATGGTTATGCCCTTGGCAGTTTCATTTGTCCCACACAGATTTCACTGTGGTTTCCACTGTTGACATGACTTTTTAGCCCTTCTTTCCTACTCTTCTGTTCATCAGTGGATCAATCTACCCATCTTGTCTTTTACATTTTCCAACACCCTTTCTCTCCTTGAGCCTTATCACCTACCCCTTTCGTTATGTTAACTTTTATATGGGACTGGAAAACATTCTTTCTGGGGGGAAAAATTATTTCTTTCTACTTCTCCAATGCAAAATCTTGATTTTTCAAGTCTGCTTTCCTGCTATAAATTAGTCTCTACCTCTGTGTTCTCCTTCTCTTACAATCACATCTCCCTGTTGTGATTCTCTTAATCCTGTCAGGGGTCTGTCTTTCCAGTCCTTTTGCTGGACAATTTTCTTTGCAGTCACCCCTCCTGCGCACTTTCTCTGTCCAATCTCCAAAATCCTGAGTTGCCTTCACTGTCATCCCTGGATGCACCTCTTCTCTTCGTGAGTTCTTGTTCACAGCTTCAGCCAGTAATGTTACATAACCAAGAGAGATGATCTTTACATTCACAGCCAAGCATTTTACTTGTCTCTTCCAATATTCAGGACCTTGCTAACTATCACAGCATTCCTTGTTTTCCACAGTACTTCTTTTTAAGCAAAAATAAGGGGAAATATCATCTAGATTCCCTCATCTAGGTTTTTCCCATCTGTTCTCCTTGGTCCCTTACCCCTTCCATTAAATTGCAATGATTTTTAACTTTTTTCTCCAACCTTTTTGCCTCCAGACTGACTGATTATTCAAGAACTGAACAATGGTCCACCTAATTTTGCACCCTACATCTGACAGCTACAACTGAAGGAGGGATACAAGATCCTTTTTCAGGATAAATACAGAACACCACTACATCACAGCTTTTGGTGATCAGTAGTTTTTTGTTGTCGTTTGTTTGTTTGCTTTTTGACTTTGTTGCGATTTTATGTGTTTGTGAACTATGACTTTGAAGAGCCCCTCAACTTGGTTGGAAGTTCTTCTTTGAGACACTAAGAATATGTTTATTTCTTTTCAAAGTTAAATCTCATCTGAAGCATCTTTCTTTCTGTGTGGTCCATTCATTGCCAAGTTGTTGCAGTTTATGGCAAACTGGAACAGGGTTTCTACACCAGCATCTATGCCACTTTGTCTGCAGGTGTGAAGAACTCACTCTTATTTACTCAGCATTTTTCCTGTAACTCTTTTTTCCATCAAGAAAGATTTTGATCATTTTAATTGTTTACAAAAAATTATCTGTTTCCTGTAAATCCCTGGAGATATATACATTTTTTTCATTTCTTTCTTACATCTTTCTGGAAGATTTACACATACATGATGAAAAACGCATAACCTGGGTTATATTTCTGCTAGCTGAACAAGCTATGAATTCAGATTGGTCAGTTGGTTTGGCACCCAAAGCAGACAAGAACAAATTATGGGATTCATGCATTTTTACAGTTAACAATGTGTCTGGGACACAGTTGCAAATCATGCAGAATCACAGAAAGTGTAGCATTGTCCCTGTTTAATGCAGTCAAACTTATTTCCCTCAGAGAAAGCTCACCTCCAAAAAATAGTTCTGAAAGCAAGCTAGATAAAATAACGACATTAACATTGTGATTAATGATTCTTCCTCAGTAAGCAAGCTACTCAGATTGTTTGTAAATACACAGATAGTTTTTAGATTGTGTAGTGACTCACAGAGACTCTATTTCATCTTTGGCAAAGCATCTTACACATTTTGTAGTACTATCAATAACAAACAATATATAGTAAAATGATACAAGCAGGGAAACAATTTGGTATTGATAACAGGAGACAATGCAGTACCCAAGCATACATTCACAGATTGCAAACCTCCTCCTTCTGGCCTGCAGAACCACAAAGCTGAATGGACTTCAAAGACCCTGCACATTCTACTTAATCGTTTAACAGACCTTTTAAAATTTCAATTTTAATGAAAAACATAATTTACCACAATTAGAGTTTAATTACTTCACCCTCAGCATGTTCTCTTATATGATAGTTATCAGAGCTAATTATTTTCTTTCCATTTGAGTTTAATAAAAAAAGTAATTGGCCAATGTAATTGCTGGAGTAAATCTAGCTACAGTGGAGCAACACAAAGGAGATTTTATGATGCATCTACTGGGGCAACACTAGCTGAAAGTGAGGAAATTTGTACTTTGGAAAAAAAGGAAAAAAAAGGGGAAAAAAATCAGAAATTATAGTGAAAATAAGACCCACTCAAATACCTTCACATTTTCACCTAAAAGCCTCAGTGGAACATATTTAAAACTCCACTTAAACCAATGAAAACTCAGGTGCTCTGACTGGAAAGCAACACTTGCACCATGCAGGAGCTGGTCATGAATCAGGTTTAGCTCCTGTTTCACACAGAGAACACTGTAAGAAAATTTGAATCACAGCTGGTGTAAAATAATCTGTTATCCTGAAATGTCTCAGTCCCACATTGTCTTCATAATATTTTTGTCAGGAATTTGCTGTGAGAGCTCATTTTACCCTTCGGTGTTGCTAAAACTTTCTACTATTTTCCCTTGACTTAGGCCCCCACCTTGGAAAGCGCATTGCAGTCTTACCTCTGTGCCATTTATCATGGGAACTGTGGCTGCAGATGCATCAGCAGAGACGCAGTCTCCAACAGCTACTTGAATTACACTTTTGGAGACAAGGCAGCAACAAAGATGAAAATTAATGACAAAGCAACTGGAAAATGTTTATTTTAAAAGAAATCCTCTGTAGATGGCAGGAAAAGCATTAAGCTCGAAAAGACAACGTGAACTGTTCTGATTTGTGAATGTCTCAGGCATATTGTTTCGAGGGCAAACATCAAACAGAACTTCCCCATTCCTGAATCCTCTTTTTCTTCCTTGCAGAAAAACTAGAATTTTCTATCAGAGAGAAAATCTAATTTTCAGTCTGCAGTAGTCATCAGTAATTTTGAGAAGTAAGATTTTGTTTGCAGCCCAGAAATCTTAACAGTGATGACAAATCAGAAAGTTTCCCTTACTTGAAGGATCAAAGGGCTTTGTTCTTTTTCTCCTTGTTTTTATATTAGCTACACATTCTCAAACTTATTTGGTGTTTCTGCAGATGGAGAACTATTAGTTCTCTGCCATCCTATTTTTCCTCTTGCTTTGCGTCTCTAGTTTAACTGATACAGCTTCATCACTTCCTTAAGAAGTTTTCTCTCCACTCAACACAATCTAGATTAGCATAGATTTGCAAAAACCAGGCTTGTTGCTTTTTCAAAAGGAATACTTTTTTCTGTCCATTTTGCAGCAAAATCTCTTATTGTTCTTCAGTGATTTTTAGCATGCTGTGTAATCAGTCTATTATGCAGAACACATAGAGTCACTTCAGTTAGTCTTCTTCAAACAGTCTTAAGAATGGCTCAACACCAGCGGGATGAAAAAGCTGTATGAATCTTTGATCTCAGTATTACTTCTCACTTGTCAATTGTCGTTTTATTTTCTTCTCTTCTGGGCCAGAACCATTATTCTGTGTACTCCTAATCAAGCTAACAAGTATGACATACTTGGCATTAGTTTATCTTTTTACTTCACATTGGCATTTCTACGCATAAATGAAATGGGTCACATGCTCTTCAATAAAACTGTCTGCAGCTCATCAGTCTGTTAAGTTCAAGGTTAATCAACGCTTATTTCATTCAAATAAGAGCGTAGGCTGGATTTTTAAAAGCACAGAAACAATCTACTCATCCTCTTTCAAATGTATTGGCTTCTTTTGTTGATTTCAGTGAGCCCAAAGAGCAGTTCCAGAAATCCTACTCTCCATGTTTTAGAGCAAAGAATAAGTCTTTCAAGGTTTTTTTACTAGAACCACTTGGATAGAAACATTCAAGATTTTGCCTCATGAGCTAAAAAGTAGTTGTTAAAAAAAAATACCAGATTTTTATAATACTGAAAATTTCAGAACTTGAAATTTTAGAAGCAGCAACAGAAGCTGTAAAAAATTGTATGAACATCAAAAGAAATAGAAATATGGTATCATGCCATTTTTATAACATATTTAATTTGCTAATATGTTAGTTTTCTATCATATTTCTTTCCCCCAAGAGAGAAAAAACTAGAAGCTACAAGTTGCCGTTTTTCATAAGAAGACTGCACCTTTACTAACTCTTTTTCCCCTGAAGAATAAATTGTTTCCAAATGCAGACCCCAGTTCCTGCTTCATTTGCAGCCATAAATATTGTTGACGTTATTCTCTCTTAAAACGCCTTTGCCAAGAGATGAGAACATTTAGGTCCAACAGAGCTTCTCCTGATAGTGAACACTGACCGGGACTCTTACTGAATGAGTTACCAGAGAAAAATGCCATCAGGTCCCTTGCTACTGGCTCCTTCATGAGCTTCTGTCAGCCTTAACATTTATACCTGCCCTGATTTTCCTTCTAGTAGTTACTCGGCAAGGTGAGCACTTCCAGGACACTACTGCTGCCTGGGGTTTCCTGACAGCACTCATTAGGAGGTAATTTGCCAGTTACTCTGAAGGTCTTGATTGCATTCTGTAGCTTAAAGATCTCTAATATACACCTGTTGTGGCTAATTGAATCCTATTAATCCTTGGTTTGTTCAAGGGTGCTTGCAGTCTCATAAAGGAGCAATTAAAACACATCTTTTCCCTCTTGAGGATTGAAAAAAAGCAGTTTGTTTTCCATCTGGCTATGCTCAGTCTCAGCTTCTGGAGTGACACAAGACTTTCATACACACACAAAGACTTCCTGTAGGTTTTCACTTTGTTTTCACTGACACTGTTCATTATTTAAGACCTAGCTTTAGATTTACAGCATTCCTATTTCACAGTCCAAGCTCTGAATGTCAGTGTTTCTTTGTGTGCAGTGCAAACTGTATTCTAAGCAGTGTTTTATAGCATTTTTAGTCAAAAGCTACCCCACCACTGTGGAGGGGGAAGAAAAAAAAAATAAATTGGGAAATAGTAACCATGAATTTGGTTGCTTCCATGGGTCACTTTCCAGTATTGTGTGTTTCCTGTATCAGTTTGTTGAATGCAAACTGAGGACTGAGGTCTGACATAACTGAGCCCCAAGCCAGGCCTACTTTTGCACATATAGTTGCAGTGCATAAGGAAAAAAAGCCCTTTCTGATTTTTGAAGTCATCATAGTATGCCTGTATAACAGTACCTACTATTTAAGAATAGATTTGAATTTCTTATTTTTAAAGTTCCTAATGCCTGATGCAGCTGAACATCTCCCACTGCCTCATGAGAAGGGGGTTTCAATTTCAGTAAGCACCTAATCCATCATAATTTCTGGTGTAATGTAACATTCATTGCTTTGTATATTTAAATTACTGCAAGACTTCAGAAGTTGCCTGAAGAGTGCAAGTTTGCTTAAATGTAACAATTACAATAAGACAATTTTTAAAATTTGCATGCCTCCCACTTTCTATAATAGCTCCCATTCTCCAAAGTAATTGATTTTTTGACTGTGTGAATGATTTAGATAGTGAAATATATATGTATATATATAAAATAAGAGTTTTAGAATCAGTCAAACTTCTGTGCTGTTGTGGAGCAGTCATGGTGGTTACTAAAATAGTTTTTACAAAGTCTGCATTTGTCAAGCAGACCTGGAGGTTAACACTGGGGATTATATAGTGCAGATGTAGAACTGTTGTGGAAAGCGGTACTTTGGCATGGAAGAATTAGGCATGCTGGAGAGGTCTGAAGGTCTGTCTTTTTGATCCATTGAAGGTTTTATACTTCACTTGCAATTCTTCAAGTGCTGGGCAGACCCATGTCCAGCTGAGTGGTGAGATCAGACTGCCCGTTTGCTGCCTGCTGCTGGGTTGGTGTGAGTGGCAGGGGAGAAATAGCCTAAAGCCTCCTTGTGTTTGAATCTCGTCTCTGTCCTTACATTGCCAGAGTGTGTGCCCATGTTTTCACAGTGTTTTTCCTCATCTCTCCTAACTACAGCTTGGATGCAAGGAGAAGGCTGAGCCTCTTGTTCCCAGCAAAGCACAAGGCAAAGTTCTTGCTCTGATGGAGAAATCCTGAGAACTGCACCAATGGCCCTGCTGGATGGGTTTCATTCACTCATTCATTCATTGCTAGTGACTATTAATTTAGTCAAAATTCAGTTTCCTGTACTACCGTGTATTTTAATGCTCTCACATCTCCCAGGTTCTGTCATCTCTTCCAAAAAGTCACTTGCATAGTTGGAGAAAGAATTGAGTACAGTCCTGTTAGGAAGGAAACAGTGCTTGCCAGATTTCCTTAAGTTCTACTGCTCTGATCAAAACAGATCCAAACAGTCTCAAAAGAAGAAAGAAGGGAACAAGCTCTGCTCTTGGAAACTCCATCAATTGCTTTCACTGCTGCAAACAAATGTGAAGTCAGGCTGTGTGGTCAGAACTGAGAGCTGCACGGTTCTACCACAGCTGAAGAAATTCTGTTGGGTGGTAGGGAAAAATGTAAAAACCTCAGGAGAAATGGAGAAGAAAAGGAGGCAGAAGGGAAAAATGTGCTTAGGAAGAGATATTCAGCTGCAATGGAGTAAAAATTTAAAATAAGTAGAAATAAAATCCCACCTTTGACAAAGGAGTTTGAGCTGAGGAAATCATTGCTCTGACTTGCCATCTTCACTGTCACTTGCTGTCAAAACTTCAAAATCCAAAAAATGATTTCCCTTCAGAAGGAGACAGAAAAATTACATTTTGGGCTTATTTCTATCTATAACTCAAAATAATAGGCCTGTCAGGAAAAGAGCGGTTTTAAATTCTGTTTTGTTTCCTTTATTTTTTTTCCTCACTCCACTATCTCACCTGAAAGGTCTGACTGCAAACACTTCTGTGAAGAGCTGTGGGGCAATGTAAGTTGGGCAATCCATTTCGAGTGCTAAGGGCAACTGGAAAACACCCAATTTGCAAGAGTAGAAGTCATATTTTTGTTATGAAGCACATCAGAAGCTCAGGGAGATCAGATAAGGAAAAGATCTGGTGAGACTATGAAATAAAGATTTCTCAGAGTCCACACATAAATATGAGCAAATTTTCTGAGTGACATGAATAATTTAGGATAATAACATAATTATTATAAATATGTCCCTGAAAAAAAAATATTTCCTACTGATTCTTTTTGTTTCTCATTTTAAGACGATGCTCAGACTTTACGTCCCCTTTTTAGTGCCAAGGAATTGGCTATGCTCATCTTTCATATTATCATTTTTTCTGTACTTTTTTCCTCTCTCTTGTGACAATTCTGTGAGGTTTCCCACTTGATTGCCTCAGTCTTTGAGTGGGCTTCTCAGCTTGAAGAAGCTGGGCTTTCTATTTCCCCAAAGGGGAATGTAGGAAGTAGCTGTTTTTACTGCTCCTGTACCAGGGGACAGGAAGGCTTTTCTGTATTTAAAACTGTACTTTTCCAGCATGAAAAAATATGAACATGTGAGCTACAACAACTTTTCTCCAGATGTTTAGAGTCCATTAGAGAGCTTATTTTCCCTATGAGTACCAGACAAGTAGGCTGTGCTCCAGGAATCTTTTCTTCTCTCTTTTTTTTTCCTCTGGACTGTCTGTCTGTGTTTGCATTTCCACCTCCACATTCCTGATTTCAATTCTTATATGTGACAAAGCACTTCTTTAAATCATCTGATCTCCGTGGCAACTTGCCTTATGGGACCACTACATAGCTGACTGCTGGGTTTGTAGAACACTGGCATGAATTATTTTCCTTTCCTAGAAAAGATAGTATCTCCCATGCTATCTTTTTGACAGAAAAGGCTACAAAATTCTTCAAATTAATCCACCGTGCAGACTCTTCTATATGTTCATCTGGAGACAAATAAAGTCCTTCTCAGCCACAGTACTGAGGCTTTTCTTGCCCAGAAATCAAAGCAAAATCCCATACGTGGTTTTATAAGGTAACTCACTGAGTTCTCAATAGGGCACAAACCAAGTCCTAGTTAACAGATACCAACATCCTGTAGGCTTCAAATTAAATACCACAATCCTCTGGTGAGGTTGCATCCAACAGAGAAAACAACAAGCCTCAGACCTTCATTAAGCAGTATGTGGCTAAACACTGCTTTTTCTTCCTCAGCTCATGAGGCAGCTGTCTGGTAAGAACAGTAGGAAAAACTGGACGCAAATTGCCAGAACTGTTTGTTTCCAAGCTATCACTGCAAAGGACAAGTTCAATAGACAAATAAAACAGCAAGTTTGAACAGAAGCTTGTTCTTGTCTCTTTTTCAAATGTGAATGCATCTAGTGATGCCCCAAGGCTATTCACAGAAGTATTTTTGGTTAAAAATGAGTACAGAGAAGCAGAAACCTGAAAATGTTCCTAATATTTATCTTTGCCTGAGCTGTCATGGTGCCGTTTCTTCTGCAACTGTTTTCCACAAACTCTTGGATTTGTTTTTTCTTGACAAGGAAGTAAATCTCATATCTACATTTAAGTCTCACCAAGAAATGGTGTGTTTTGAATGCTCTTAAAGCATTTCTGTTCAAATTCTGATTGTGGGCATCAGACGTCGTAAAATCTGCAATTCCAGAGCAATTCAACATCAATTAAGTTTTTTTGTTTTTGTTTTTGTTTTTAATATGTCAGCTGAACTTGGCTGTTCAGCAGATTTCTAGGGAAAATGCAACCATTTTCTTTCATTCTCTGCACATATGGATGAAAACAAATCATTAATTAAAGTCGTGATTACTTCTGTTGACCCAAATATGCTATAGTATTTGATAAACTGTTAATGAATAGATATTTCACCAACCCATATTGTAATTTAAAACCGTTTTACATCAATTTGTGTAAGTTTTAAAGTTTATTCTTTACTTTTTTTGAGAATGAGTTGTCCTTTATATTACTTTATTTTAAGAAAATATGTATATTTTAAATACATTCTTAATGATTGGTATCTGGATCCTTTTACACCGTTACACAAAATATGGTATTAATATTTTGCTCAGCTTTTCTACCAGGGCTCATATTTCCATTATCTTCAGTGTATTTTCTGTTCATTAAGGATAACATGTATGGCTCAGTAATTTAAAGAGCGTGAAAATATTTTGTAGAAGCCCACAGAGCAAAATTGTACAAATCTCCAAAGGAACAAAGCATCTCTGGGAACTGAGAAGAATAGCTGTACTGTTTGTGGAGTTCATCACTCATCACCTTCTTGAGTAGAACATCTTCCTTTGGTAACTGGACAGCGGCTAATCAGTTACTAATTATGATAGCTAACATAAAGAGGAAATGTAGATTGAAATCACATAATCTAATTTCACATATCACAATAAGGTAAGACATTCACACTACCAGTGCATTTGTGCTAGAGGTAAAGATAAAACTTTATCTTAGAAATGTGAAATTTACAGCTACTTCAGGAGTTAGGAGTGAGGCCTGAATACACAGGAGGTGTAATTCCTTAGGGGATGGCTTTCTGCAGAAAAAAATGAAAGGCCAAGAAGAGAAATTCTCTGAAGGTTCCAAGTATTTTGAAAAGCTGTTCAGAGAATATGAAATAAAGTTGACAGAATTCAATATTTTCATTATACTTACATCTCAGATTACCTCTGGGGTATTCAGAATAAATTAAATTAGTAGTTATAAAAAGAGGATAAGTTTCAGACAAGAGAAATTTAGTATTAAAATTAGAAACCCTATGGAATATTTTTATTTCTAAAAATTATTGAAAAGAAATATAAAACTCTCCTGTGCATCAGTCCTAAGAAGCTAATAATATGTAAGAAAAGCACATTTTCCTATATCCTCAGTGAAAAATTATTTATTGAAGTACCAGATACTGCAGCCTGATTCTTTTTTTGCGGCACTAGAAAAAAGTAGTTCACTTTCTGGCAATTTTTGCTAGATTATCCTCCATATGGAAAAAAAAAAAAAAAAAAAAAAAAAAGGGAAAAAGATACTGCATAGTTTGTTATTCTGAAGAAAAAAAATCAGTACATTAATGAAAAAGTATACACATCTTTTGAGCATGCCATTTCATATAAGTGAGATCTATCTGTTAAGTACAGAATACCAGCTGGCTATAACAACTGATAAAGGATTGCAATATGCTGTATGTTCAAAAGTTTTTTAAGGAAGATTTTAAGAATGCTTCTTCACACCTACGTACCCAGAAACTACTGGGGATTTTGACAAGTTGTATGAGAAGCTGCTGAAATAATGCTGTAAGATTTATGAATCAAACTCTGCTTCAAATCTAAATTCACACCCTTAAATGAAGGCATCACCTCTGAATTCAGGAGCATTTCCTCCTGAAATGGACATTCAGAATTTAGAATCATAGAATCGTTAGTGTTGGAAAGGACCTCTGAAGGCCATCTATTCCAACTCCCAAATTCCCCAACTCCTATTTAAACATCTGATTGTGAAAACACATATGTTAAAATCAAGACACATTAAACATCATTAAATCATGCGAAAGTGAAACACAAAATTCTATGTTGTCAAGGAATTTTAGGCCTATGCTATCACAAGACAGTGAATATATATGTAACATTTGAAGACGTCTTCGTTGTTACGAGGAGGTTGTGAAACCAACGTGGATAGAGAAAAGATATGTATTCCTGTTTACGTACAGATGTTTGTGCAAAAAAGACATGAATCCTGTCTGCTTCCAAGTGCTGAAGCTGGACTGAAATGGGTGAACCAAAGAAAGGAGATCTCCAGCAGAAAGCTCTGAGCACAGCAAAGAAATGGTCAGTCTAGGTCACCCCTTGGTGATCTACACAATAAATGGAATACTTACTCTTTTGTGCCCTGTACAAGGTGTGTGCAAGTGCATGTTTTTTCTAAAAACTTTGTTTTCCCAAAAACTCTTGTTTTCTTTGAGAAAACACATTTATTCTTGTAGTGCATTATAATAAGAGACCTATCATTCTAAAAGGTTGGTACATGCGAATTAAAGATAGGATGGCAAAAAGAAACAAGCCAATAAACTCCTTCAAAAGTCATTTAATCAGGAAGTGAACTTGCAAACCTCCTTGAATGAACGTTGTAACAAAGCCGCTAGATCTCAGATCAGCTCTTTGGGGACAATATAATTTCTATGCTTACCATTTTTATTATTCACGGGCTTTTATACTAACACTGTGGCTCAACGTGTTCTTTAACATGCAAGTGCATAATATACCACTATTTTAAGAATTCACGTATGAAATAAAATTGGCTCCTCTGTCTAGGGGAGAATTTCTACAGGAAGCAGAGTAAAACTGTGACCTATGTCACATTCACAAAGTAATTATGATCAATTTCTCACCATCAATTATCTTTCTGGTACAAAACTTCCTTTATTCCAGAACCTAAGATGGAGACCATATAAATATTAATACCTGAATAGATTCTTTCAACGTTTTATTACTACTTATAACCTTTGCACTAACATTTAGGAGTACATTTTGAGTGCTAAATCCAAAGAACTGATCTCCAAAGTACACTTAAATTAATATTGATTTTTAAATGATCCTTACCCACCCTTCTGATTAGTCAGAAAACCAGTGCTGTCATTGCCATGCTTAAGCTTCCTCAAAAACCTAAAGTTTGAGGTCAGAAATCCAGCTCTGTGTTAAATAATTAATAAAAGTGTGCTTTCTGGAATCAAACGTGGTTCAGTGTTAGCCCCTTGTTACTCAGTTCCTAAGGTACTGGAAAGATGTCATTCCCTTATGAACAAATCCAAACTTCAGGGTTGGACTTCTGTTTTCAGAAGGGTCACTGCACTTAATCACAAGCACAGTAGGACACTGCTCTCCACTATTGTTTAAGAGTATGTGGGAATGGACATTTAGCTAATTAATTCATTTAGTAGTAGTGCTTCTTCTACCAGTAATAGTACTTTTCTAGACAATTTCTGCTTGTGTGGATGCACGTATAAATGTAATTCACTGATGAACTTCAAGTTGTATTAGACACCTAGTGGGAGAAGATCCGCAGCTGGAATGACTGAAAGTTTGAGAAATTGGCTGGGTAAAAGAGTCAAGCACCAGGTAGGGATAATATATCATTTAACACCTGCTCTAATATTGCAGGAATACGGGAATGTGGATGTGTTTGTGAACCTAAAAATGATGGCAAGGCCTTTCACAGCAAATTTCAATTTTAAGTCCATAACTAGTAGGAAATGAATGGAAAAATGAGCAACTAGGGAGGGTTTGATAGAGCAACAGACACAACTTTATAAAGGGGATAATATAACCCGATCAACTGAAAAACAGGACGATAACCTTGCTGAGCCCATGTGTAAGACAGTAATAACTCTCATGGTTCTCCTGGTCCATGCAAAGATAAAATACCAATTTCCATTGCTGTGGATTTAGCATCTTACAGAAACAAATCCTCAGCAGTACAATTACTGAATAAATATCTCCTCATAAGAGAAATTATGCATTTTTACATTGTTTCAATGAAAATATTTATTCTGATGGAATGTTTCTTTAATCTAAAACAAATTAAAACTGTTAAATCTTCCTGCACAAGTTGTCACTAAAGCAGCAAAAATCCTTTATCAAGTTTTCATTAGTACAGAATGTCAGCGCAGTAGGAGCTTTAACTCTCTATCCATCTGGTATTAAAACAAATATATATACATATAGATATTCAAAAAATCAACTGACTTGAGTAATCCCCACAGTCTTAGATTCCAGGCTGTTGCTTTGAACATAAGCAAATATGATGTTACATCTTTCACGTCAGAGAGAAATATCATCCCTTCAGTGTGTATTTTGCTGTTCTTTATTGTGCCCATAGATAGTATTAAATGAGTAAAAATGGGCTTCTGCAGCTAAAGCACTTACATGATTAGCAGATTAAGTTGCTGAATTACAAAGATCACCAATGTGTGGTGAAAGCCATGTTCTGCTACATGCGTATCAGGAGGACAACACCATCCCAAACCACATAAAGCACTTTCCATCATCTCATATAGATTGCAAAGGATTTTTCAAAAAATAGCCTCCAGCTCAGAGTCAAAGAAACAATGAGATTGGAAGGAGCCTCTGGAGATCGCACCATGAAGCTTCCCTACTCATAGCAAGGCCGGCTAGAGCAAATAGTTCAGGGCAGATTTTAAATATCTCCAAGCACAGAGAATCCCCAGTGTCTCTGGGCAACTTCTTCCAGTGTCTGACCACTCTCACAATAACACCTTTTCTCTTAGATTAAATGGAGTTACCAGCTTTTCTAGTTGTGCTCACTGCATCCTGGCCTACATTGGAGTGCTATGTATTAGAAATGTTAGCAGCACCTATTTATGCTTAAATTGGTCAAGTTACAGGTTGTACACATTGTGATATAAGTCATGTGATATACACCAATGACTGATATACTGGCCTAATCTTAGATCTCTTTTAATAAAGGTGCACAATGTCTAAACATGCATTTAGAAATACACTTCTGTAATGTACCAAGGCCTTGCTTCCATGGATTTGTTTGCAAGGACTTTTTGTCTTCTATTTTCTTTCTTTTGTTAATCCAAAGTTTCTCTTACTACATGGAGACTTATTCAGAAGTTTTTGAAAAGGCATGAATATATTCTGGCAATTTCTATTTTGTTTCTAGTGCAGGCATGACCAAACTCCTTGTATGAGGTTTGCATATCACGAAGTCTGATCATGGGAAATTTATTTTAACATCTCTGCTGAATACAATGAAATTAAGCTTAACCAATAAGGACAATAAGTTTGTTCCAGTGCAGGAATTGAATTTGGAGAAAAATAAAAAACTTAGATGTGTGTCTACATAAGAAATCTGCATCATTGGTCTTGTTATTCTGTATTGGTGTACTAAACTCATTGCCCAAAGATAGAAAGATGTTTCAAGTGCTCTGAGCATTTCCATGTGCATGGACATGCTAGATGCAGGAACTACACAAGACCCGTACTCTTTCAGAGCATTGTCACAGGGATGGTTAGAGCATTCCAAATGTCCCCAAATATTGACATTTGGGTGACAGAATAACACTCGAAATCTCTGCAGCCCATGGAGCACACTAAAACACCAATGATTAGATAACATTTTCTCTTCAAAGCAAGAATATTTTTCTAGCATCAGACTCAACATATAGGAAAAAGAGGAAGTGCATTTATTCCTTAGGCTTCCTAAGCTGGTTCCCAAGCCTGTACAGTTTTTACTTTTTCTCCATTTTAATTCTAAAGATTTGAAGATGTCTCTATTAAAACTCCTAAGGGAGTGAAATTTGGTGTTCATAATTAATAGAACAAATGAGCTGTATATTTCAAACTAAATAAAAATAGAATAAAATTCATGGCTGTAGTGGGGTTTTTTTTTTTGCAGGAATAATGCATCTCTAGTTTGTTGTCAGATCTGGCTGAAAATTCTTTCTTCCCTGGATATTTAGCAGTCAGCCAGGGCCTAAGGATTATATCTGAGCCTGGTTTAACACCAATTCTAAAGGTGATAAAATTTAATTTGCTAGAAATGGAAAATCTGTGCTGAATAGTAGAAATTCATATATCCATTTCAAAACACTGAACACATTTACTTCCACATGTTCCTTTCCATCTGGAAATTTACATGGAAATATTGCATTTAAGGGCTGATGTAGATAAATTGTTTGTGTGCTCAGCAAGCCCATGAGGACTAGGAAGAATAAATTCAATATGTGGGTGAATAAAGTGCACGCTGCAAGCTGTAGGTATTGATGTAAAACAGTTTGGTGCTCACTCATGTTTTTCAGATACTGAGAGGCAGCCCAAAGCATATATTTCTTTCCTTCTTCTGCAACTCAGCAACAGAATGGAAACTCCTGCAAAGTACTAGAGATACGTATCAGAAAAAGAAAAGCAAAAGACACTGAGCCATGGTCCCATTTTAGAAAATTCTTGGATGTGCTGAAGGATGAAAATGATGGTGGATCAAAAATGGTTTCTCAATAGCTCTAAGATTCTTGATATTGAAAGCTACACAACTTACCTGATGGCAGTTTCTTTGCGTTTTCTATTTGTCCAAATTCCTCTTTTCCATCATGTTTAGAAGTAACACGGTCTTTCATAGTCTGGGAAACATCTTGTATGTAAGATCTGTTGTGCTAGGGAAGATGCTATTGAAGGGGAGGATACAAGGGGCTGCCACCAGTGTTTGTCTTTGGCAGTGAGGCTGAGATGATGCTGAGATGAACACACCTCTATTCTTTCCCCTTCAGGAAATGCTAGCGGTCTAGAAAGACCTGGCACTGGGAAATGCAGACTGGGAAAGATGACTCAACACAGTGGAGATGGGGAAGCATGTAGCAAAGACAGTGCACCAAAGAGGAGAGCAGGACCCTACATAAAGAGGTGAAAAATTCAATTCCATGCTGCTTTGGTCCCTTTTCATCCTTATTGTCTTTCAGGCTCTTCTTTTTAACTCCTGCATCTCCAGGGATTTTTGTATCCTTTTATCCACGCACTCTAAACTACCAAATAAAAGATTTTCTTGAAAGAATTTTCTATATTTTAAAAACTTGATTTCCTTTGTTTGTCTTTTGTTTTTCTTTCTTTGCTTCCCTGTTGTTTTTTGTTTTTTGTTTTTTTCAAAAAATCTTAAACCAGTATGTCTAGCTCAGTTTTCAGTAACATTTTACTTCTCAGATGTTTTCATGGTCAATTATCATTTCCATGTAATTCAATTTATACAAGAAAAAATAAACAAAGCATCATAATAAGCTGAAAATACTTGAGTGCCAATATTTTTAAAGAGAACCAACTCTTCTTGCTTGCAGGGTGTATGCTGCAAAATTGTTGTTTCACTCTTACAAGTAACATTAGCAATACTTTCTAAAAATCTCTCATTAGAGATGAAATGGTTGTTGTTGGATGGCACAACACAAGAACAAGGAATCACATTTTAATATTTAATTCAAAATAAAAAACCTTCCCTTCTATTTCCATATGACACCATATTTTTATACCTGTGTGACGGTAGTCAAGTTTTGCTCAAAAGAAACAGTTAAAAACCCATCTCAGTGGGGTAGGGCTATGTTATAAAGATCACAATGAACTCCTCCATGTTGATAATAACCATGGGATATTAACTCAGTTAAACTCCTAAACTGCTGGTGATATCCTTCCTTCAAGCTAGAGCTTCTATTCCCTCTGAAGTGGAAAGATACGTTCTTCAGTGTCACATTACAGTGTCACCTTGCAAGTAACTGAGAGGAAGCCATTTCCTAAAAGTATGTGTCATTCACAATTGTCTGGTTGTCTTTTCATTAATCCTACAGGATCAGAGAAACTTCTGTTTCACTTATCCAACTAAGTTGGCTAACTGACTAACATGTGTGCCAAGAGGCATCCTATATTCTGCAAATGTTGAAATACAATCAGATAACCACTGGCAGTTGAAATACAATCAAAGCTATGTAGTGAAATGATGCAGAAATTTTGAAAACCTTCAGAATTCCTCTTTCTCTGTACAGTATTTACTGTGCTACATTGTCATTTCTCTTTTCCTGTTTATGAATATCCATTGCTCTCCAGTTTCTCACCAGAGAGTATATCTCTCACAGAGGAAAATGCTGCTCATTCTGGCTGTAGACTATTATCTGACTAGAGAAACAATCACCTTTAAAAGCTTGGAAAATGTCTAGGCACTCAGCTTTCGCCACCTGCTACTTTGGTGCAAGGACTACAGCCTGCAGGTCCATATCCAGACATACCTTTAATTAAAGAGCAGTGCCTGGGATGAGCTTGTTCACCCAGAGTTCTCATTCAGCCTCTTGGGAACAGCTGAAGTCACGGGCAGCTTCCTTCACTGGCTAGTAGGTATGAATGTCTTCTGGTCAACCCTTACCTTCTCTCAAGTTCTGCTGACAGGACGGTGTGAGAAGAACAGAAGTATCTTGCAAAGTATATTAATCTGCTTGGTTGCTGATTTATGAACCTTTTTCAGTTGTATCTACCCAAATCAAATGTTTGGATTTTCTTCCATTAATCGCATTAATCACACATTAATGCTGTACGAAGTTCAATCCTAAACACCATCCCTAGAAATTGTTCCAGTACTTTTCTTTCTCTCCTCAAAGAACTGGACATTAGTTTCTGGGCAGTCATGTTTGTCCCTGTGTCCCTGCATCACTCTACCAGAGTAGTTACTCAAAAGCATTATCCATCCTTTATCAACTCAGATTTAAGAAGTCAGATAGAATAAATCAGGACTTGCACTTACAATGAGGCACAACAACAGAATAATCCCAGGGTATATTAAATTTTCAGCCTGCTGCTCTATATGTCTGGTCACTCATTACAGCACGAAGTGTGACAGCTTTCTGAGCAAGCAGTGCCAAACGTTGGAAGGGAAAAAACAGCACTTCAACAACTTAAAAATATAGGGAGGAAAATAAAGATGCATCTGACTTGAGCTCATTACGCACAAAAATTGCAGCAATATTGCAAACTTTTTTCATTTAGTCAGAGAAAAAAAACTTGTATTTTCATCAGATTGCTGACCAGTAGAGTTTAATGCCTTTGCTTTTAACATAGGAATTTCTTTTCCAAGATGCTTTGCTGGCAAAATATGCCATCAGGAGACAGTAGGACAGTTTAAAGAAATGTCTTTCTATAGGGCATATTGCTGATTTCTCTTACATTATCCTGACAGTATGGGGCACCAGATCTTAAGAAGAAGAGTTTTAATTATACAGGAGAAATCAGTAATGCCTTGCTCCAAACAAACCTGACAGAAAGGTTTGTCATTCTGACTGGAGCCATATTTCCAGTGCAGAGAGATTCTTTTAAGCCAGCGTAGTTTTCTTAGTAAGTAATTGAAACACTCAGGTGCAATGTGGAGAGCAAGTGTCATGAAAAAGATTTCCTGGCAAGAGTCAAGCAGCCCTTCTTCTGATCAGTAATTCAGTCAGAGTTTATTGCAGAGGCAGAAACATAATCACTGCACTTCTAAATGGAGTGATGTGGCCATGAAGCACTTCACACTTCACTCCTAATTCAGTGCCATAGGGGAGCTGCAAACCTCACTAAGATGCTGGTATACAGCATGCAGATTCACAGGCGTCACAGATACAGGATTTGCTGCAGCATGCATACTTTTTTTCTTTTGTCTGTGGATACCTTTTCTAAGCACACAATTTTCAATGTATTACTATATTTTATTTTTCTATTAAAACCATACTCTATAACTTTTGTACAGCTGCTTTAATACAGTACAAAAAGTAGAAATTTGCCTGAATGCCTTTCACTGGACTCCTGCAGACCAGAGACCCTTCCCTCTTTGCCTTCAGTGACCTGAAAGCTGTAGCAGTAGGAAGAAAATTAGTGAAAACTACCCAGTGATCACTGCAATGCTAAATGAGAGCTTTATGAAAATATCTGCACACAAGTAATAATATCAAATAATAACAGAGTAATAGGAATAATTTCTTTATCTCTTGCAATGAAGAGTAGACTAATTACAGTGCTGATGTGTTGACTCTTGCATTTTTAACTATGATATAATTGTAACATTAAATAATAATGGCATTGCAAGTGATGTCAAAGATGTTAACTCCTGCAAGGACATTCACGACCATGTATCTATTGTGACAGGATAAAACAGATTATCTTTGCTTATGAAGAAGAAACTGAAACATAGAAGGCTTTCCTGATGAATTATTCCATTTGAAGTCTTACGGTGTTTTGCAAAATCTTACTGTAAACTGCCAGACTTCAAGTTTCACACATACTTCAACTATCTGAAACAAATAAAAGCAGATGTAGCATAAGCTTCAAGCTATAGCGCACAATGAAATCAACTTCCTCTATCCATATATCCCCTTCCTGATATGAATTGCAGTATGACTGACATTTCTCAAAATTCCTGACAAATTTTATTGTGTTGTACTTGGAAAGAAGTGGAAAATAGTTTGTTAAAAAAAAATAGACTTTATGGATGTTTGAGTTTAACAGACAGAAGTGATCAGGACTTTAGGAGTATAATCTGATATCCTCTGTCTTAGATCACTGCCAAAGACAGAAGAAACATCCCTTTTTTTATAGTAAGACAATTCTGAAAAAATAAGAAATATAAACTCAGCATAGTCTTTGTGATATGTATGGAAATCCTCGTTGATTTTTCAGTGATGTGTGTGTTCACATCCAATTTCTTAGTTGGCCATTGGAAATAAGATTTGCCAATGCAGAGATTAAAACAGGGCTTCACATAATTAAAAAAAAAAAGAAAAAAGAAAAAAAAAAAGAGAGAGAGGAATGAGGTAATGATTAAAATATATAATATAGTATTCCCTTGTAATTAAATTAACACAGAAAGACTTTTGTCTCACTTTCCAAATACTATTTTGGAAAAGTCCACATCATAGATTCATAGATTCTGCTCTAATGTAGTCTAGAGACTACATATCAGGTCTACTGAGACCTGGCTTCTCACTCACAAAGTGTCAAGAGCTTGAGGCTTGGCATAAAGTAGAAGTATGCAGCCCATGGATCCTGGGGTGCTGGGTAATCAATAAAACACTGAGAAAAATTGATCTGGATACATGCTATGGTTTTTAAAGAAAGCTCTTCTTGGAATTGAGGAAAGCATCAGGGATTTTATCATACCTAATGAAGTTAAGCATAAATGCTAACCACAAGTAAATCAAGGGTCATTTACAAGACCAAATACGTGAATTTAATCAGACTCAGAAAGATTAGAAAACTGCTTGTTATTTCAGGTGTATTAGAGGGAATCTAAACTTGTGTATGAATGATACAGACATTTCAAACTTTCTCATGCTCTAAAAGAGCTACACAGGGCAACAGTGGAAGCAATTTTTGTCTGACTGAAGAAATACAAGACTGAAATTGAAATTGAAGTTGAAATTGAAACACTTTACAATATACATAAAGAATCAGAGAGGAGAGATAATGTTTAAAAAGGATATAGAATTTTATATAAAGATGAAAGATGTTAAATATTAAAAAATATTAAGAGTAATACAAACTTTCTCTCTACCAATATTTTTACTATATTTGTTATCCACCAAATACCTCTCTGATGTGCAAATTGCAGCAGATCATGTAAAGAATCTGAGCTAGAACTCATCTGCACACAACCTTTCTTGACATCTACAAATGCTGAAGCTTTTCTTTGGCAAATGGCTACATATTAAGAATGTATTTGTATCTTGACTAAGTGATATTTCAGTAATGGAAGCAGAGTAAATGGTAAGTAGATTTAATGGTATGTAATTAATCAATTTAGAAATTCAGTCAAGTTACAAGAGATAATTCCTCCTGGGAGACTAACTTATAATTGTCACACAGTAGTACTAATTTCATCTTTTTGTCTCTCCAAAGTAGTAGTAACAGACATGTTTCTCAGGGAACAAAAACTGGATTGCTTAAATTGCTAGCAAATCCATCCCACTGAACCAAGTAGAACTGCAGGAGAATTATTTGGGTGTTCTAGATATTTTCAGTGTTCTGTATATAATTGAACAAAACATATCCAAAATTTCACTGAAGTTATCAGCAATTTTTTTTATTGTGATTAAATACTTTAAGTAAACACTGTCAATGTGTAGTGGGCTTTAAGAAAAATAAATCAATGGCCTTTGAATTGATCCACCCATTTCATAGAAACATACAATTCCTTGAGTCAGAAGGCCATCTAGTCTAGCTCCACTGCAATGGACAGGAATACGAGCAGCTAGACTGAGTTGCTCAGAGCCCTGTCTAGCCTGACCTTGAATGTCTCTGGGGGTTGGACACCCACCAGCTCTCTGGGCAACCTGTTCCAGTGCCTCACCACCCTGTTTAAAAAAAAAAAAAAAAAGCCCACTTTATATCCAATCTAAATCTCTCTCTCTTTTAGTTTAAAACCATTTCCTCTTGTCCTGCCACAACAGACCTCACTAAAGAATCTGTCCCTTTCTTTCTTATAGCCCCCCTTAGATACTGAAAGGCCACTCTCAGGTCTCCCTGTCTGGGAGCCCCAGCTCTCTTAGTCTGTCCTCACAGGAGAGAGCTGTTCCACCCCTTGGATCATTTTTGTGGCCCTCCTCTGGACACACTTCAACAGGTCCTCCATCTGGAGATTAAAACATCGACCACTAATATCTGAGTACTGCCTCATAGCCAGTTTGTCAGCCATCAAACAGTCTACTCATCAAATCCACATCTTTCCAATTTGGACGGAAGGTGTCTCGGGAGATCATGTCAAAGTACTTACTGAAGTCCAGATAGGTGATATCAGTGACTCTTCCCTTGTCCACCTATGTAGTTAAGCCACTAGGTTGGTTACACAGGACTTGCCATTCATGAAGCTGTGCTGGGTGTGCCATATCATCTCCCTCTCTTACATGTCAATAAATATTTATAATAAGAAAATTGTCAAGAACATTAAAAATAAAATAAAAGAGTACCTGAAAAAATACTAGCCCAAATTATTCTGTGTTTGTATTGTAACTTCATATTTGCACGTGATTTCAAATTTATATGTTGTTGCATATACTCCAGACATCAAAACAGGAAAAAAATAAGCTTACAGGTACTCACATAACTTCCTGCTAGTGGGAAAATGCAATTACACAGGTTTCTTCAACCTCTGGCTATAAACAACAGCAGCAGAGATTTGATTTTAAATTCCCCCAGCCTTGCATAAGAAGCAAAAAAATCTCCCTTTGTTCAGTGATGAGTACTTAAATGTGTTGGCTAAAATTCAGCCCAAAGAATATCTCAGAATGTTACTGCAACAAAAGAATGGAGGTTCTGACCGCTCTCAACAGGAGATATGATATCTTCAAACAAAATCTTGAAAGGAAAGGGGAATTATAAATGAACTAAAATGCTAATGTTCTGGGGTAAAATACAGTGCACTTAATAACTGCGCGACTGAAATGACAGTATGCTCTGATAAATCACAGACTTAGCTTATGCCAACCCAATAATTGGACAAAGCTTTAAAACAGGAAGAGCCTGGGAGAATTTTGAAATTATTATTTTCTTTTCTTTTTTTAAGTATTGTATTTTTAATTAACTTAGTTACCCACAAAGGAAGAAAATATTGTTTGATTATTTTTTTTTCCTAAAGGCAGAGAATATTTTCGGTCTGCCAAAAAGAATATATGTTGCTATTTTATACATACTTCAAGACTATCCTTTCTTTTGGGTGTTGGAGGAAGGGATTCTTAAGAGAAGAGGCTGAGACTGAGGGTAGAGTCTTGTAGTGAAGTATTTAGGCTCATTGTGACCAAGGCATGATGCTGATATGCAAATAGAAATACTAGATGGCATGTTAGTCATATAATCATTTGATTTGAACTAAAACGTTGCTTAAATAAGATAAAATAAATAAGATACTCTTATGTATGTAGAGGAAACATAGTGAATCACTGTGACAGAGGAAGGAGAGATTTCTGTATCTGTATCTGCAGGAGAGATGGATGCTGCTAGAATTGTTTTTGCTTGGATGGGAGGAAGACACTATGTAAAGGTGTGGAGGGAGGAACAAAGATAAACTATCTGTTACAGTTTGAGCTCACTTGTATTTGTGGGTGGATTGTTTGTAAGGCACACAAATATATACCAGTTCTTCGATTTTTCTTTAGGATTTCAGCCTTGAAAACCTTTCTTCCTGTTGCTCCTTTGTGAGACCAATGGATATGTGCTGGCCACTGCTAAGCCTCTGCTGCAAATCAGAGGCGTATCTCCAATATACGTGTTGTAAAATATAATAAATATTGGACAGGGTCAGAGGGAGTGGCATGACGCTGTGTCAGGGGAGGTGCAGCTGGGATTTAGAGAAAGGTTCTTCATCAGAGGGTGGTCTAGCACTGGAATAGCATCCTCAGGGCAGTGCTCATGGCACAGAGCTTGAAAGAGTTCAAGAGGCATCTGGACAGTGCTCACAGACATATATATGGGTGGTTCTGTGTGGAAACAGCAGTTGGACTCAGTGTTTCTTGTGGATCCTTCCAACTTGGAATATTCTGTAATAAGGTCAGCATTAGGCCCACACCCTTCAAAAGCGGGGTATAAAAAGATGTAAGAAGCCAGGATGTCTGAAAAAATGTGTGGTTTGCAGGAAGGTGAAACTGCATAGCAGTGCTTTGGCCATGTCTTTCAGGTCTGGCTAAAACAAACTAGAAGAAGTGGATCTTCTTTTTCCTGGTGTGACCAGAACTTCAGAACAAGGTAAGATGCATTTTAGTGAAAGAATACTACTCCTCCACTGGTCAACAAAGAAACTAAAAGAGTTTCAATACTGATGAGAGACCAAGACAATGATACCAAGGTTTAAATGGCCACAGAGCTGTGCAACACTTTTTAGCTAAAACACAAAATTCTGGAATACTTGAAAGAGACACTGCCTTCTACAAACTGCTCATTAGGGCAGGGTTTCTGTTCTCTGTGTTCTAGAATGTCAAGCAGATGAATTAATTAGCAGAAAGCCAGTAAGTCAGATTATTATTTCTCCAGGAGAAACTCTGGGAAAAGTTAGCTCCCTATTGTAGGTATATCATGAAGTCTTTGTTGTGTGTGCTTCAGATGGAGGGTTTAACTCTTAGGAATTGTGAGGGCTTCTGCTAATTAATTAGAAAAAAATTCAAGTCATGTTAATAACCAAACTGAACTGGTGCCTCTGAGTAAAGGCTGCTGGAAGGGGATTTGATTACACACGATGTTAATGTGGGGATTATCAGCTTTCCCTTACTGCCTCAAGCAGTGGTTCTGTGACATTTGAGGAGTTGCAGGAGTCTGAGAAGAAGTTTTCAAATTAGAAAATGACTAGAATGACTGAGGAACACCTCTGCTGGGAAATCATACTGAAAGATTGCTTTATATGGTCGTGCCATTGACATTATATTGATTCCGTTAAAGACATAAAAATACCTGTTTTTATAATCTGTAGTGAAGCGTCCTTGCAGATATCCTCCTGTAGTAGTACATTCAGGAACCAGCAGTATTCTAAGCCTTCTAAATTTTAACTGGATAAATATAAGCTTTCTTTTCATGAAAAACAAGAGGAAGGCAGATAGTGGGGAACTGCTGTCATTAAAAAAAATTCCATTGCTACTCGTATTTTGAACTTTCATACCTTTGATTTGTGATTCTTGTGTTTGAATAAGGTCTTCATCTTTCTCAATACAGCTCTTAGGTTGATGGAATTATTTATTTTCCTATAATAATACCTGTTTTCATCAAAAGTATATATCATTCAGTTGGTTCAGTTCATTTCCTTTGTTGAATTAGTTTTATTAAAAATGCAGGAAAGGTGATGCTCATTCAAGTTAAGAAAGGTAGAAGAAAATAGCTGGCCCCTTCAAGAGAGAAGTAAAATTTTTGTTAACATCTAAATATGAGTAAGAGGTCTCCAGAGAGAGCTGTCAGGAAGGGGGCCCATCCAGAAAGCCCTTGGCCCTGACCTGTTTTGGGCTGAATGCAGGTGATCATGCCAAGCATCAAGAATGTGTAGATAAATGGGAACTTCCATGGAATCCCAGATTTTGGAGAGGGAAATAAGGCAAGATAACCGGGCACCACTAACTTGGTGGTGCTGTTCAGTGCAGTTGTTCCTCTCTGCATGTGCCTTTGGAAGCACTAGTGCAATTTGACATTTCTCTCCCATCCTAACCTCCCATTTTTCCCCCATCCCAGCTTATCACTGGGATCACCTAATAAATCATATCAAAGACCAGAAACCTTGTAGTTTTAGATCTGGAGCAGGTGCTGTTCTGGGACAGCAGTTCCCCTTTATGTACCTCACTGCACATTTCCACAATGCCTAGCACTGATTTCATTACCTTTTTAAATATATCTTTGCTTATGCTTGGAAAGCAGTGATGGAGGCACCAGTAATTAAGAGAGAGATCTGAACTGCTGACTACTGTCTTACCTGGAGGGTTGAATTTAAGATACACACATGGGGTTTGTACTTTCTACCAGTTAGTATATTCATTACGTATTCTTCCAACATTTAACATTGCAAGGCAGTGCCTAACTGATGATCATTCATGTTTTTTTTCTTTTCTGGCTGCATATCCCTTATACTGTTCAACTCATTAAACAGTTTTTCTCTCCATTAATTATGTGGAAAAATATGAAACTATTATGATAATGCACTGAGTTCCTAATTACAGAGTGAATAAGAAGGGCAAAGATTTAAGGAACATACTAATGGAAGATTGGGGAAATGGATCCAAGTTGAAGGAGGGAAGATTTAGGTTGGATGTTAGGGGGAAGTTCTTTACAAGGAGAGTGGTTAGGCCCTGGAACGGGCTGCCCAGGGAGGTTGTGGATGCCCCGTCCTTGGATGTGTTTAAGGCCAGGTTGGACAGGGTCCTGGGCAACCTGATCTGAATGTGTATGTTTGGTGGCCCTGCTAGGCAGGGGGGTTGGAACTACATGATCCTTGAGGTCCCTTCCAACCCGGGTGATTCTGTGATTCTGTGTGATTCTGTGAAGTCTAGATAGATAGAACCCCTTATTCTTTGACAACAGCATATTACTTTATGACTAGATCATATTTTAGGAGTTTTGTTCAACAGTTTTACTGTTTTATTCTCTGGAGAGGGCCCCAGCAGTATTCAGGGCCAATAATGGTATCTCATCCAAAAAACTTCCAAAAAAAAAACCTTCAAAAAAATTATTGTCCAATGTTTGTTGCTCAAAACAAGACTGAATATCAAATGAAATCACTGCATAACAATCCTACTTTGAGCCAGCCATGAATTTGTATGATGCAGGTCCTGGGTCAAATACATATTGCTGTACAAAAATCTGTTTCTGTAATGCTTACTCTAAAAAACAATAATTGATTCCTGTTGAGATAAATCGAAAATTCTAGATTTAAAATAATTATTTTTAAATTAAATTATTTTTAAATTATTTAAAACTCTGAAAAGGAGTCTGCTAAGTCTATTTTGGAGAAAGTAACTTCATTTTGGTCCTTCTATTCTTAGGTAATGAAAATCTTAGGAATAAGAATAACATTATCTGTGAATTTTTTTGCTTTCTTCAGACTTACATAATCAGTATCTGTTTTATCATGCTATGTTTTACAGTTTCCAGACAATGATAAATGCTATCAGACTTATAAAACCTGTACATGGAAGGGATTTGGAGACTCAGTTTCTCTGCTCACTGGAACAGAACTCTCATCCATCTGAAGTCAGGCTTCCTCAAATTCATTTGTGTGACAGGCAAAAATGAGTCCTGTTATTCACCTTCACTGCCCGTGGCAGCAAGATGCATAGCTTGGGACTAGAGCATGTAATGCAAAAGGATATCAGTAAGGAAAAAAATGTTCATTTAAAAGAGTGGCTGAACCTGCAAGATAGAATATTTTCACAACTTTGTCCATACTAGACTTTCAACTTATGTTTTATTTTAAACAATACCAAATGCATCACAGTCCCTTGAACCATTTCTAGTCTTGTCCTTTTTCAAAACTCGTATCTGTGTGAGACCTTGAAAGAAGGAACAAATGATGCTTACCTTGGCGTGACAAAACTCAGTTATCATCTTTAGTCAGAAATACTTTTCAATTGTATTCATACATTGCATGATGTGGAACAGAGCTAAAGATTGAGGAAGACTTCTTTGATCATAGTCTGAAATTCAGAAGTAATGATTGTCCATCCATCTATGTTCACTGTCAACCTACAATGACTCAGTCACAGATACCAGCTTAAAATCCTGAGAACACATTAGCTCATGACAGTCAAGCTGTGCATGTTCACTACAGTGACCATACTGGAGTGATACTGGCCCTGGTCACTTAGAAGAAGGACGATGTTAGGACTAAATTCCCTCAAATCCTATAGCAACTCACAGCATCGTCTCAATGTAAAGAGAGTTACAGCCTCAGTGGTTTTAGCCAATTTTAAGTTTGTTTAAGGCTTATAATGTAATGTTCACCAGAGGAAATGGCTTTATGTGGAAGCACACTATTGGGTAGCAAAAACAATCACTGAGAATACTTTTATCCATAGTTGATGCTAATAGTCATTAATTAGCAAGCCTGGAAAAGGGGATTACATCTGATTTAACAAAAAGATATCTACATCTCAGAAAAGAGGAAAAATGTTTATTCTGCTTCAGAGGATGCTCTTATCTCCAGGTAAGGAGGAAGTAAAATTTGTTACTGGAAGAAAGATTAAATCTACTCAAAGTTGACAAAGGACTTCAAGGGGGACATTAGCTAGCAAGCTCAACTAGCATGGAGTACTCACTAATGAATGTAATTTAAAACATGAGGCAGGTGAAACATGAGCCTCTGACAGCCATTTCACTAGAGAGAGCTACAATTTGTTGGTTGGATAAGGTAGATAGACACACAACTGTGATTAGTCTTGCTGTAACCAGATTTAAGCAAGACTTTTTGCTATTTCTTTACCTTTATCTTTTTAAAAATACATAACTTTGTTTATTTTCAATGGTGCAAAATGCAAGTTAATTTTTCAGATTGGACTGAGCAAGGAGTGATTTTGAGATAGCCTACTTTGTTGTTAGCAATATTGCTGGTGAAAATCTATACAGCTGGTTCTAGAATTCCACTCCAAGTGTTATAGCTTCCCATCATCCACCTTGTCACCTTAGCCATAAGGTAGCAAAGAGACCATACATAAAAGCTGACTAAACTACAAGGATACCTAATAAGGTAGGAGAGGAAGAACTACTTTCCATTCCTTACAAAGGCTCAGTGTATGATGGGCATAATATACTTGAACCCCAAGGCAGTAATATGTGTCAACATAACTTTAACATGACCTTAACTTGGCCAAGACAGAGAGAAACAAGCATCAACATGCTACGGTCCATTCTGTTAACACTATTTCTGATGGGCTCAGGCTAGCCTGCAGACAAAGTCTGGTCACTGCCAAGCTGGGGTCCTGAGGCTGCGATCATTCCTGGTAGGAACTTTAGATTAAACCGCCCTGTAGGAGGTTTCAGGAGTTTGAGCACTAGTTGTGCCTTGCCGGCTGGAAGCAAGCCCTGAAAATAGTCCCTTTATGTTTAGAGGGATTGATGTAGCCTGATCCAACAGGATTAAGCTCCTGCTGCAAGACTGCTAGAAGACCGAAGATTTGAACTTCATGTCCTGTACTACTGTCCTGGCCTCTACAATACTGAGAAAAGAGCATCTTTATGTACTCCTCCTTGAGTTGTCAATGGTGATGAGGTATATGACTCTTAAAGTTCACTGATGATTTTTGAATGTTGAACTCCTTTCTCCACATCAAGCAGCTCCTGTGGTGTCCTAATGCACAATTTCTCATCTCAGCATCACTATTTTGATGCCTCCTATTGTACTAGACTTCAGTAGGTCTTGGGCCAGTCTGAGAAGGACAAAATGTGAAAAATGTGGTCTATGCCTCTGCCTCTTCCTGCTTGTGAAGGGAGGTGGTGTGACTAGATTCACAGATCTCTTCAGTTAGATTACAGTGAAATGACAGTCAAGGTCTGAACTCAACCATCCATTTTAATGCCAATCTCTGCACTAGATTTTTCTTAAAAGTACTGGCACTCATACAGTTACATCTATCTAAGCTGTTAGGGTAAACTATGCAACTTAACCAGATATCAAAATAAGCCTTTCAATACTTAACAACTATGAGGGAAAAGGAAAGAAAAGAGGCAGAGCAGTGGGGGTGATAGAGAAAAAGATGAACAGACAAAGAGGTCACCAGTCCAGGTTCCAGCACTGATCCAGCCAAGATGGGGAAGTCTTCAGTCTGTTTCCAGATGTTCTAAAGTGCCAATGTCTCGAAGTTCCTCAAGCATTTTTTTCTATGACTGCTAGTTTTGTGGGGTTTGCCATCAGTGATTCACTGTCAACAAGTTTGCTGTCCACAAGTTTACCATCAACAGCTCCACAGTCAAAATTCCTCAAACAACTTCACTTGAAAAGGGAAGTTTTGAACAGAGCGATGCTGTCCTGTCTCCATAGGGCTCCCTCCTTGGACCGGGTCTTCAGGCTGTTGCCTGTTGTTATGGCAATGGTCTTCTCTGTCAAGAGTTTGAGACAGGTGCAGGCATACCACAGCTTAGGTGTTTTTGTTGTTCTTCTTCTACTGCAACTGGGGAGATTGGCACCACCTGGAGCCTCTGGCAGAAAACATTAGGGAAAATTTTAGGTTGACCTCAGGGTTTTGGATATAGAGGATTGGAGGCCTGCTCCGCTCCAACTGAGAAATTGATACTAGCAGCATATGAAGGGGGTTGTGCTGCTTTGGAAGTGACTGATACAAAAGCACAATTTCACTTGGGATGAGAGCTTGTATAGCAGTGAGACACCTGAAGTGTTGCAAGGCCCATTCCAGCATTTGCGTCTACATCCCATTAACCCTGACAGTTTTAAAAGTTAAGTGCAAAGCAAAAGGATGTCAAGGAGAGATATGTTTGGGAGAATTTGCTTGTTTAGAGCAATGAGCAATTGCTATATAATGAAACATTTATTTATTTATTTATTTATTTATTTATATTTCCTAACACAGATAAGAACATGGTGTTTCACAAAATGGCTGAAAAGGAACAGTAGTGAGACAGACCAGAAGATGCAGCTGAAATTTCATGAAGAGTTAGATATGGTCATCTGGTTTTGGTAGGATGCAATTGTAGACAAATCCATTTGTGACAATGAATTGTTTTACATTGTATTTGTGCATAGCTAATAACTTGCCTGCTTTTGGTACAAGAAGTTCATTGTTTTCCCTGAACTTTTCATTCCATAGACTAGTAGTGACTGTTTTCTTCAGAAGATAGAAATAGCATCTGAGAAAAGAATGAATGAGCAATGTCCTGAAATGCAGAACTTATTATGTGCTTCTTGTTCTGCAAGATTTAACTAGTGGATTTCTGGGAATATATTCTGATACCATGTAAATATAATAATATATTTTAAACTACTTGCAGTATTATAATTTTAACAGGCAACTTGGATTCATTTTGATTTTTCCTTCTGTAAGATGATAAAACAATTTTGATTTTGTTTTTTTGCTCACTTGTTCTTAAATATCACTCTCTCAGCTTGAATTTCTTTCATGAATCCTAATTCTGAACTTTTCTGGACAACCAGCAATCATCTACCTGGACTCTTTTCAAACCACATTGCACACAGGCCCCATTATCTCTGCACACTGGAGAGCAAAGTTTCCCTTGAACACTCACAGCATCTAGTTCTGCTTCAGACAGACTGAAATTGTCATTTTTTGTGTTGTTTGTTTGCTGTGTTGCCACTGCATAGCCGCCAAATGGATGACCTGCACAGATGAACTGCTGAGCTAGTATGAATTTTCATCCACATCGTTGTTCTTTTGATCAAACAAGATATTGTGGTTAGGGTTAGTTCTCTTTGTTTAAGACAAATGTATTATTTTGTGCAGATTACAGTAATTTAATTCTACTGGTAACAGTGGAAGAGGTTATTACAGATCCTCACAGCTCTTCTGTAGCCAGTACAGCACAAATATTTTTCCCCTTTTGTTGAAATAATGTTTTGCGGTCTCCAAAGACAGGCTTATTTCAAATTTGTAACTGTAATTTTTATTTGATGCACATGGATGGTGTTCACAACTGTTATAAAGCAGTGGTGCAGAAGCATTCCCTATTACTTGCTGTCAAGAAAATCTGTATTACAGCTTTCCTATAATACTCTTTGATTTTCATCTGTCATCTCTAAGGAGACAAAACGGGCATTGGCTGCAGCCCACAGAGAGTTAATGTAAAAGCATGCTGAAGTTTCTACAACTTTCAGAAGTCTTCTTTCTCCCTAATAACACTTCTTTTTCTAAAAGTTCTGATGTCAGCTTTTCGTTCAGCATGTAAGAACTGAACTGCTGATTCCTTCAAGAAAGGTGAACATTAATTTTAATTTTGTAAGGGGTAGCTCTTTGACTCATTTAAATAATGCTGTGCAAGTACCAAAGGATCTTTGTCTGAAGTCTCAAAAATCTAGCAGATGCTTACTTGTGTGATGACCAGGAAACTTCTGGACATTAGGAAGTATTACTTTTCAGAAAGGGTGGTCAGGCACTGGAACGGACTGCCCAGGGAGGTGGTGGAGTCACCGACCCTGGGGGTGTTCAAGGAAAGGCTGGATGTTGTGTTGAGGGACATGGTTTAGTGGGAGCTATTGGGAATGGGTGAACGGTTGGACTGGGTGATCTTTTAGGTCTTTTCCAACCTTGGTGATTCTGTGATTCTGTGATTCTGTGATTCTGTGATTCTCTGCCTATCACTAGTACTGCCCGTACATGGGCTGTGCAGAAAATAGAACAGTCCTAAAAATAATAGGAATGGGTCAACTGAAACAGTTGCAAGTATGCCACACAGCCTTACCATGAATTAATAATGAATCTTGATTATATTCGTCATTTGTACACTGGAACAGTGAAAGAGATTTAAATGTATGCAATCACAGAGATGGGATGGCTCAGCATTTCCTGTTTGTCTGACAAGAAGAGATATCTTTGTCCAGTGCCATATGTAAATAATTTTTTTGCTACTGAAAAAATATTCAGCTGGGCACTGGCCAGCAGGATAGGACATTGCAAAAGTGGTAATGTGCAATTAAAAATTAGGTGAGCTAAACAAAACTTTGCAGGATATAGGAAGGAGCTTTATAAGTCAATTTTCAGGATAGATTATAGAGAATCATTTGTGGATTTAAGCTCATGAGCTCTGTATAGTCATAGTTTGAAGAAATGGTACCTCTGGTGGCCCTCCTGGCTTAAGAATTTCTCCTTCTGTCCTTGACCAGTAATTCTTACCCTTTCACTAAAATATTGCTTGTTTTGAGGGTAGTTACATTTTTTATCTGGTTCTATGATCCATTTTATCCCAATCCTAAAAGCTGTGGTGCTTGGTAGGGGCATCAAGCTGCTGTGAGGAGCAAGTGGAAGCAGACTGGCTGGGGTGAAGGGCTGGGCAGACACATTGCTGCTGAAGCTGCACTAAAAGGAAAAAAACAGATAAATTTGGGAAATCAAAAAGAAATTACACCTCAAACAAATATCCTTTTTTTTTCATTAGCAAGCCTGAGAACAAAACTTAGCAATGACTGTACTTTAGCTCTGGAGTACTGCTTTAAATGCCCTGGCAAACAATCAGACAATAAGATATCTAAAAGAAAGCTAGAAGCAAAGCTGCAGCCCTCTATTTTTTAAATATAGTAACATGTTTCTGTCATCTTCTTCTTTTACTTTAAGGCCTATTTAGTGCAAAGAGTGATTTCAGGAAACCCAGCAGAATTGAGGCAATGAGTTTCCTGGGAATTACGATCCAGAGCGAAGCAGAGAGGCCACCGCCTGTCCAAGATCCCCAGAATGGGCAACAAGGCAGGTGGGATGGAAGTTCCTGAGGGAACACAAGCCATGAGATCCTTCTTCACACTCATCAGGGTATGGAGGGTGACAAACTGTCCTCAACATTGTAACAGATGTTTTTATGCAAGTAAAGATTAAGGGTATATGAATGTCACTGTACTAATCTATATGTCCCATCCTGCTAATCTAAATGAATCTAATAAGGACTTCTGTCCTTACCTGGCCAAAGATGTTGTGCTACTTGCTTCAGTAGGACATAAATTTTTAATTTGTTGTCAATTCTAACAATAATTCTGTGGCAAACTACCAATTAGCTTTGAATATTTAATAACTTAATTTTTCACAGTTGGTTAATTCAACAGTACAGGGGATGACAGAAAAACAGTTTGTTGGCCAGCAATAATTTCTCAGCACAGCAGACATTTGTGTGGGAACAGACACATGGTGACTGATTGATGCTCAAAGAAACAATCTCTTCAAAAGCTACAAGCTCTTAACATAGAGGCACTGCGTTCACTTTGTTTTATTACTATAGAGGAACCAAGACTTAAATGACTTTCTCCCTATATTTCTGAGAAATAAGAGGTAGGAACAAACTCAGAAGCAGTGACAGAGACCCTGATGAAAGTAGTGACTGCCAGCAAAGGAACTGGATTTATCTTAAAATTTACTGTACATGAAAACTGAGCCGCACCTCACTGAAACCAAAGACAGAACAATGTGCAAAAGAGAGAAAAAATAAGGTTCTTATATTTTTCTTCTGTAGGTGTTTGAAATGAAAAGGAGGCACAAGATAAAGCAAAGGATGAAACTCAACTAAAGTCAAAACAGATCTAACATGACTTCAGATGCCTATGTCCAGCAGTGAATAACATCCAGGTAATTCTGGAAGTGACAAAACTTTTGAGTACATTATTTTCCCCTGTGTATTTTCTGAATTTTTTTGGACCTTCCACTCTGAGCATTTACTCCATGCCTGTAACCAAATGAGCCACAGACACAAGTGTCTCAGTCTCTGTAGATGTTGGTCCCATGTGTTCTGTGAGCCCTTGCCCAAACCTTTTTAAAACTTGAGCAAATCAGGAATTGCTTGAACAATAATTTTCTTCAGTTTTCTCTCTAATTTTCTCCAGGGTCTGATAGAGATTCAAGTCTGAAAAGCATACAGGTAGCTCATTATTAGGGATGAGCAGTAGTTCCTTCAGTTCGAACTTCCTTTTAAACAGAAGCTGTGAACCTTGTTTAGCTCTGTCAAAGAGTGTTACATCTGGCACTTACCTTGATCACAAGAAGACTGTCGCCTCTTGATCCCAAGGAGAAGGAGATACCATGCTAATGTTCTCGTTCAGGATTTTGCTCTTGCATACAATTTTATTACCTAGTTTTTTCAAGAGCTGAGAGTTGTGTCCTACAAACCTGCATTTCAGTGTGAAGAGCTAAGAACAAGTTTTGAGATTACTGTCAGAAGATGTACCAGCATGTCACAAATGACTTAAGGAATGACAATCGCATTTCAAGGTTGTTACATTCCTAGCAGGAGCAGAAATGGGAGACTGTGTGAGTATTCAGGGGAACTTAAGTGCAGATGTCATGGGGCAATCCCAGAGAAAGGCTGTTACCTGCAAAAATAAAAATTAAAAATAAATAGAGAACATGAGCAATATCTATCATCTTAAAAGACATTTATCACTGTAATCTAGTGCATTCTAACTTTTCTTTCAGGCTCCCATATCAAACCCACCTTCTGTCCCAACATCCTAGATCATAAAGCAGGACCAGCACAAGACAACTTTGTTCTTTATTCACCCCTCTTTGAGCTTGTTTTTATTTTATTCTTTTCTGTCTTATCCCCTTCATTCATCACCTTTTTTTCAACTTGATAATCCTAAACCTTTCTAATCTTTTTTCATATGGGAATGAGTTCACACATCTGCACTTGGTAAACTTGTCCTTCTCTGCAGATTTTCTAACTCTGAAACTTCTGAAATTCTGAAAGCTGCCAGATGCATGCAAAACTCAAGTAGTGGCGGGAGTTACAGGTTTGTACTTTGACCACTACTGTAATGATAACTTCTTGTTTTGTTCTCCAATTCAATTCTATAACTGCATTTGTCTTTTGAGTTCTACTGAGCACTGAGTTCACTGATGCAATTGTTACAGCATTGTCCATAGAGATATGAGTGGTAACAATCTACACCAAGTTCTTTGCTGTGTTTGTGCAGTTGTGATTATTTTTCCAGCGTTTGCTTCTTTGTGTTTCTCAGCGCTGCACCGCATCAGATCTCAGCTGACTCCAGCAGCCTGTGCTTGGAGAACTTTCTGTAGCACTTTTCAATAATTCTGCTGTTGACTATTCTAAATCTGGAAGATCAGAAAACCTTTCTGCCCACTTCTTATTCAGATCATTAATGAATGTGCTGAACAGCAAAATCATCCTATCTCTATTGTAAAATGTCTTATTATTCCTATTCTTTTTATCTGTCTTTTCATCAATGTTAATCCATGCATGGATCTTTCTTTTTGTACTATGACAGCTTATTTTCCAGACATCTTTTATAATAAGCCTATTTTGGAATTTTCCTGTATGTTTCAAATAGTTCACTGTTACTGTTCCTTCACTCTTTTAGAGAGCAATACAGATCTGTGAGGCATGACTATCTGCTTCAATAAAATGTTCTTCTACTCCCTTACACATTTTCACCCATATGTCTCCTAATTCTGTTTCCTACCATGTTTTGCATCAGTTTGCTCAATATTCTCAATATTCTTTGTTTTCTAGACGAGCCCACAGTTTGTTTATTTGTTTTTAAAGAATGTTATATTTACTACTTCACATCTTGCTGTCACTTCAGTTGATTTAAACTATAAGCAAGCCAGGGGTAACTGGCAGCTTCATGTTCAGATTCCCTCAGAACTCAGGTGAACATCTTCAGATCCTATATATCCTATACATTCATTTTATTTTGAGAGGTCATTAACAGTTTGACTACTTAAGTAACACCATAATAGTTCTTAATGCTAATCATAAGTATTACTAACTGCATGAAGAATAAGCATGTGGTTTTGAGGGAGTAATGTTTGTTGCTAAAGCAGCTCTGCAGTGACTGCATGTATCAGGAATACTGAAATAATGGCAAGAAGTCATGGGAAAATAACAGTGAATGATGCAGGTGATCTACATGTATTGAACATCAAAGGAGAGAAAATCCTGTGGGCTCCAAAAGTACACAGCCACTTGCAGCATTTAAAAATGTACCAGAGGTTAACTTTTCTGAGGAATTATTTTTAGAATCCAGTAACAGGATGTTGAAATTTAGAAGTCTGATATCCTGTTCAGTTATCTAGTAATAAATCAAGTTTCGTGCATCTCCTTCTCATCAGTTTTTCATGTGATGAGTGTCTGCCAGCCTGACTTTTGTTCGAACCGAAACATATCTTGCAGACATAGACTGCAATGCCACGGTTCTGATGCTCTTCAGTGTCTGTCTGTATCCTTACCCAAGAGTTTTACCCAAATAATTGCAGAGAATTGCTTTAGTTACCCAGAAGCTTTCACTGGAATGTACACCAAAGCAAGCCTCCTGCTTGGTTTTTTCCCCAAGCAAGAGATACAGCAAAAAAACGTGAGTATTTTATAATAAAGGGAACGAGACCACACCTCAGCAGAGGTCTTTGTATCAGGGAAAAGATACAAATACCTCAGTTTCTTCTGGACTTAAAAATATTTAATGCATGTTCCTCTTTCGAGCCAGATTTAATTATCTTGTGTCTTTTATATTGTAAAGAAAGAGAGGAACCTTTACCTCTGAGAAACAAAGGGATGTCAAATTTCTTTTTTACTTTTTCCAGTCTTTCTCAGTGCTAAAGAAACTGTTGGTATTTGTATACTAGGAATTCATTTAAAAATGTTTCAGTGAGCCTATAAGAGTAATGTAGTCTAAAAGAGCCACAGATGCGGAGGCACTCTGATCTAACAACCATGTAATGGACTCTCAGTTTTATTCTTCTCTGTTCAGAACAGCAACTCTACGTTGACTATTTTTTTTCTCAGTGTAATTGTAATTTTTACAAATTCATAGTGCCCTTAATGAGAGAGAGTGGGATTCCATGTTGGCCCACCCTGCTGCATGGAAGCTGACCAGATGCCAAAAGGAAGATGATTCCAAAAAGTAATACTGCTGAGCTTGCAAAAATGGAGATATTGTTGACACTTCTGGGGTTTCAGCGGAGTATAGAACAAATGGTCAATACTTTCTTCAGCAATTTTAGTCTAGTAGTTGCATTTGTTTTCCCTACTGTGCTCTGAATTATTCCCTCTAATGCATAGTATCTGTACTGTGGTGTATAGTTTACGAACAAGATCCAAATACACCATACAGATACTAACCAGTAGTGCAGATTCCCAGAGTGAGGATTGAAGAGAAGTGATGTTCCAAGGCCTGTTCTAGATCTGATAGCTTTGCAGCATCACTGGCCCTTTAATAAGCCCGCAGTGAGGTGGTGTGAGAGAACCTCAAGACTCTTCAACTAAAGAGAATGAGAAAAAGGCCTCCACAAATTACTGTTCTCAGGTCTCACTTCTGGTGAAATAGAAGCAGCAGCTGCTGCCATGTCCATGTCAAATGCTTCCAGCAGGAGCAGGGCACATCTCAGCAGTCATATAGTTCAGGGTCACTGAGGGGAAAGAGTCTGCACATCAACACTCCAAAGCTTGGAGACTTCCTTCTGGCTCCCGAGTGTTTCCTAGGCACAGACCCAGAGATCAAGAGTTACATTGCATTGGTACAATGGTGTGACAAAAGCAGAGGAAGGGTAAGGGGGTAAGAAAGCCCTTATTCTTCCAAAGAGAGCAAGAAAATGTGACACAGGCTTCAATGAACTACATGACTGTGAAGTGATAGATATGTAAATTACTCTGTCATTGTGCAGCAGCAGCAAGCAGCCAGACTTGTGAGTCCAGAGATTTCAGTGTGCCTTGTCTAACAGAGACAAAAATCACTATAAATCTTAAAAGCATCTTTTATTTTGGAAAAGGGAAACTGGCAGAGTTAAAACATTTAAAATGTAAGGTGCAAAATAGTTGTGCTTTTTTTAAACTGTATTTTTGGCTTTCCATATAAGGATAGAAAAGCTTTCTTGAGTCACCCTTCATTCAAGTAAATGTTAACATGAATGTGCTGTGGAAATTGCTGCTTGTTTTGAAATCCCATCTACTTCCCTTTGGATAAAACAGACAAAAAAGTGTGAAAGAAGGAAAGGAGAAAGGGGGAAAGGAAAGAAAGAACAGCACAGCAAAATCTGCAGCTCTGCCGTGGTGCAGACCTGCTTGTTGCTGCAGAGGACTGTCACACCTTATCAGCAACCTCAGACTCTGCTGTATTTGTATCCAAGTCAGGTTAAGCCAGATTTTTATCAACCTCTCTGGTTCCAGGCTGTGCTGAAAAGATGCTACTTCATCTAACTAAACCAAAATCTTATCACACAGAACAGGAAAAAAATGTAAATTTGGGGAATAATAAATCCTGCAGGGAAGGAAAAGGACATGGAAGTGAGAAAGTGATAACAGGCGTTCCAGTCTCATATCTAGGCCTTCACTGTTAACAGAACAGATGGTGATCTGTCTCATCTCACTCTTTCTCTGGTTCTGGTTTGCCAAAATATTTCTGATCGGAAAGAGCCATATAAGGTTAAAGCCTTTGACTTTATCCTAGGGTCATCTTTCCAATTTCCTTTTCTCATTTTGCTTCATTCAGTTTTGCAAAAATAAACAAACAAACAAACAAATAAATAAATAAATTATATCCAATTTTGCCCTACCAAACAGAGGATAAAATTTACCAGTCAGGCTACTCTTACTGACCCTTAATTTGCAAGTCCCCAGTAAACTACAAAGAATTATAGAATTACGTAATTATAGGGGTTGGTAGGGACTTCTAGAAATCACTGAGCCCATCTCCCTTGCTAAAGTGCTATGATGTCAAATGAATTTGTGTAGCTGATGTTTGACAAAATGTAACTTTCAGTTTTATTACCTATTCAGTTCATACTGGATGACTGACCTCATTCTGTGCTTTCTATCCACACTGTAAAATCAATCTGGCAGCCACTTCAGAGAAAGAGTGGTATTAAATCTTTCTTCTAACTGAGCATGAACTATGAAAGGACATTTCAGAATACACTTACCGTTAAAGATCTAGCTCTGTCAGGAATCTCAGCTTAGTCTTGACCAGTCTTAACAAGTCCTATTCAACTTGGGTATGTAGTTTTACACATTTTCTATAACTGTCCTCCTGAGAGTTAAAGCATTTCCTGTGTACATGAACAAGGAACTAGTTGCAAGATCATAGCCAGAGTGTGGTGGTTAATGGCTCAATGCCTAGGTGGAGATCTGTGACAAGTGGTGTCCCTCAGGGGTCCACACGCTGGGACCAGTATCCCTTAACATCTTCATCAAGAACATTGACAGTGGGATAGAGTGCACCATCAGCAAGTTTGTGGACAACACCAAGCTGTGTAGTGAGGTCAACACAGCTGAGGGATGGGATGCCAATCAGAGACACCTAGACAGGCTTAAGCAGTGGGTTCAGGAGAATCTCATGAGATTCAACAAAGCCAAGTGCAAGATCTTGCACCTGGATCATGGCAACCCCTACTATCAATACAAACTGAGGGGAAAAAAAGGATTGAGAATTAAAAAAGGACTTGGAGGTACTGATGGATGACAAGACAGACATGAGCCAGTTATGTGCCCTTGCAACACAGGAAGCCGACTATATGCTGGGATGCATCCACAGAAGCATGGCCAGCAGATCAAGGAAAGTGATCCTGCTTCTCATCTGCAGGACTGCATCCTTATGAAGAGTCCTCAGTACAGGAGAGACATGGACCAATTGGAGTGTGCTCAGAGGAGGGCCACAAAAATGATCCAAGGGATGGAACACCTCTCCTACAATGACAGACTGAGAGAGACGGGGCAGTTCTGTCTGGAGAGGAGGAGACTCCAGGGAGACCCGGGAGTGGCCTTTCAGTACCTAAAGGGAGGCTACAAGGAAGAAGGAGACTTTTTAGCAAGGTCTGTGGTGATAGGACAGGGTGAAATGGTTTCAAACTAAAAGAAGAGGAGATTTAGATTGCATATAAGGATTTTTTTTATTATTATTTTTTTTTTTTTACAAGAAGGGTGATGAGGCAGTGGAACAGGTTGCCCAGAGAAGGGGTGGATGCCCTATCCCTGGAGACAATCAAAGTCAGACTGGATTGGGCTCTGAACAATCTGATTTAGCTGCAGACCAACATGAGAAACCCCCAGTGCTCCCTTGAGTCAAAATCCATCCTGATCCATAATTTAGCGTTCACCTGAAATAGCTTATTACAAGCAAACCACCACAACTTACTTGCATGACATTATTTTAAATAAGAAGGAAAAAATCATAGAAAGAAAAGGAGAAAATAGTCTCAAGCATTTTACCCTCTTTGTCCCTTCTGTCAACAGTGAGTTTTGTGAATGTTGAAGACAAACAACGATTAACATACCCGGTTTTCTGGCTGAGTCAGTAGGAGCTTCTTTTCCTTGAGGAGACAGATGTTGGCTGAAAGGTGGAAGAGCTGTCAGAGTGAATGCAACATCAGTCTTATCTATGTTTATGTCTGCTTTTTGAGGATGAATTCCTACATTGCCTGAATTCTTCCCTTTATAAGAAAACTTTGGTGTGGCAACTGTGGACCAGAGGAGCTGAGACAAGCATGTGGACCATTTCACTGCATGATACAAGTGAGGCTTTTAATCTCTAACCACAAAAATACACTTTTGTGAAGTAAGTTTTGTTGCATAAGTGCATTCACTAGCATAAAATATTGTTGAAGAAGAGAGCATAAATGTATAACAGCATTTTTACTTACAGCCATTTGAAGTAAATTGATAAGGTGAACAGCAAGCATCAAATGAGATTTTAATGACTGATACATCTCCTGCTTCTGAGAGGAAATTTTTTCCTGAGAGAACTATAACCAAGACCACCACAGGGAGAAGTAAACCACAGCTCTCTCCACTGCCTCAGCAAATGAGCAGTGTAAAATAGCAGATGATATCAGCATGCAGACAGTGTGAGGGAGAAGTACAAAACTTATCCTGCTCCAAACTCAGCTCAAAACAACGGACAAGTCAGGGGGAGAAACTGAAGACAGTGTGACTCTAGGAGAGCTCAAATGATGCAAGACTTTGGAAAATAATCCTTGTATTTGAAAAGCTTGACAATACTATGTATGAAATAAATTGCCCTGTTAAGAGAAGAAACAGAGAACAGCTGAAAGAGAACTGATTTAATGGAGAGGTAAATCTCTGTGCTAAATTTGTTGTGGATTAATTTCTTTGTTTAAAATGGGAAAGTCTCCAGAGAGTTGAATCTTACCACTTAAAAAATAGGGTGGCTTAAAAAATAATGTAGCTTATAAAATGGAGTTTTTCCCATTTCTATTCTTAAAGAAAATAGTAAGGAGAGAAATTTGTTGTCCTACATTTATACAGAAAATTTTTAAACCTATAACCTAATCATGATAGACAGAGAAATTTTGAAGAAAAAACAGCTAAAATGGAAGTTTCATTGAAATCAGACAAGAAAAATTCTGGGATAGACAAGAAACATTGCAGAATTATTCAATAAATGGCCAGATTATATAATAGAATCATAGAATCACAGAATCACAGAATCATAGAATCGTAGAATCGTAGAATGGCTTGGGTTGGAAGGGACCTCAAAGATCATCAAGCTCTTGTCTTGGCCTCTCCCTACCCCCCACCACATGCAGGGCCACCTATCACCGTATCTAATACTAGACCAGTCTGCCAAGGTCCCCATCCAATCTGGCCTTGAACACCTCCAGGGATGGGGCATCCACAACCTCTCTGGGCAGCCTGTTCCAGCGCCTCACTACTCTCTCCCTTAACTTTCCCCTGATATCCAACCTAAATCTAAGGCACAGCTTAACACGCTGTATTTTGTGATTTGAAAGTTTTTATGATGCTTACTTTCATTGAACCTGAAGAACTGAACTAGTGGCTTTGGAAAGTTGCTGTGCAACTCGTTGCAGAAAATCTTTGCTTCCCAGACACCTTATTTCCTTATCCCTTAAAACAGATAGCATCAATGGGCAGCATTCCAGTAAGTTTTAGGACACGTGTTGTTTGGGTTAACTAAATTAATCATTTGCCCTACAGCAAAGTTTCATATTTATTTTCTCCCAAACTTTAATCCAGCTTTCATCATGTATAAACTTGTGGCTACTCTCTTGTGGGAAAACAAGTTTTTCAGATTGTTACAACTGCATATCTTCAAAAAGAACAAATTTTCATATTCTGCTCTGAAATCTGTAAATAATAAAGTCTCCTCTTACAAACAAGCTAAGTATTGCAATTGTAAACTTTTCTGTTAAAAAAGGAGGCTTAAACTGAACAAAGTTTAAGACAAATTTTAAAAGGCCAAGAATGTCTAGTTTTACACTGACTTATAATAATTTAAGAGTCTACATTCATTTCTGAGGAATTCAGTATTCATTGTTTTTAAATAGACAGTGGTAACGTGGGGATAAATACTATCAAAACAAATATCCTTTTCCTTTTTTAATTTTTAAGATTAATTTTAGCAGTTTGAACCCAATTTCTTTATCATCTTGAAATTTTTTCCTTGTTGACATCTCCTAGACTGTAGCGGAAGTTGTGATTGGTGTTTAGCACAGGCTGCCCTATCAAGGGGAACCTGATGATAAAGCCTTCTTGTTCCATCTACAAGAAGAAATGCTCACGGGCTCTCATCCTTCTGGGGGATTCAATCACCTAGATATTTTCTGGAAAAGAGGAACAGCAAGCTGCAGTTGTCCAGGAGGCTTGTGGGTTTATTGAGGATAAATTCTTATTTGAGATAAGAGAGAACCTGATCAGAAGAGAAGAGTTATTGGACGTGGTGCTCACCAACACAGATGAACTAATTGGAGGCAGTCCAGACTGCAGTGATCATGCCTTGCAGTCTGTGATCTTGAGGGATATGGGTCTGAAAAAGAGTGAAATCCTAAATTTTAGAAGAGCTAAATTCCAGATTTTTTAAGAATTAGAGGATGAGATCCCCTGGTAATTGTCCCTAGAGATAAGGGAATTGGTTGGAGCTGACAGACTTTAACCAACACTTTTCCTTGAGCAGAAGAGCTCTCAGTTCTCATGTAATTCATGATTTCTTATGTAAGAAATCAAACAGGCAAGGCAAGAAATCAGCACAGCTTAGCAAGAAACTGCAGGTCAGGCTGAGGTGTGAGAAATAAATGTACAGACAATGGAAGTGTGGGCATATGGCCCTAGAAGGACACCAGAGTTCCAACCACACATGTAGGGATGGTAAAAGGAAAGCCAAGGCACAGCTGGCAGCTTAACATCACGGGGGATTTAAAAAAAAGACAAAAGAATCTACAGGTAGATTAGCCTGAAAAGATTTTCTCTTTTTAAAGAGAAAATACTTTTTCCGATAAATAAGGTGGGAAAACTGGTAATAGCAAAAGTGGAGAAGTGAGGTACTGAACAGTTTTTTGTCTTGGTCTTCACAGAGAGCAATTTCTCCCATATTGTTAAATTATCTCATGTTCCTGAGATGCAAGACAGTGTCTGAAGGGGTGAAGCCCTTTCCACCCATGATTGAAGATTCAGTTTGAGGCCACCTGATGAACCTGAGTTTGGATAAGCCAATGGGCCTGATGACATGCTTCCCCCTGTGCTGAAGGAACTGACTGATGAAGTCAATGACGTGGGGTTAGGATCTAGATGATCTTTAAGGTCCCTTCCAACACAAAGCATTCTATCATTCTATGAAATTGACAACTGCTCAGAATGAGTGAAAACACATACCATGAAATATATGTTTCTACAACTGCATTTATCCATGTATTTTACAGTTTTGTGTTCTTCAATTAGTGATAATGATAGGAAGCATAAGATTTTTTTTTAATTTTATAAACAGAAAAATACTTTAAAGTCAAGAGATTTTGAAGCCAATTTGCAAAAGTTGAATGAAACCTATTTTATACACTAAGCATGATTTTACATCAGTGTTTCTTGAGAAAACAATATTTCAAAATCAACCTTGAAAATTTAATTGTAGTTGTCATATCCCAAGTTGCCAATCAGGCTCTTGCAAAGCCTCAGATTATAAGCAGCACTGAAATGGTTTCTCATGCATCTCCTACACAGATGAGGGAGACTTTATAACCAGCACTTCTTCTACCACTAAGAAACTTCTCCCTGGACCTCAGCCACTGCCTTTGAGTAGCTGCCTTATAAGCCATAAAATCTAACCAAGTGAAAAGGCAGCCACACATTTCAAGCTAAGCTTCTCAAGTGAAAAATGGGCCTTCAGGCAAATAACTTATGAGTGATAATGAATGGTACTCTAACAGAGTATTAACCATGCTGCAAGACTCTGTATGAATTCTGCTCCCACAGGGCAGGAGACTTGCCATCAGAAAATCAGATTTTCAGAGCACGGGGACATAATTTTTAAGTCACCCCATCTACTTTCCAATGACACTCCACTGAAACCACTATGTGACCTTTTACCTGAAGCTACTGTTTCACATATATTTTAGACTGCATGATTTGCTTTGATAAGCATACTGATGGCATTGCCATTAGATGAGCTAGGACAGTGTCCTCAAAAATATGTGAAAATAAGCTCAGAAGAGAATACATTAACCCTCATCTAACCCAAAAGCAATTCAAGTGTACATTACAGAGTACTTCTCCCTCTGAAACCTTTATGAAAGGGCAGCTACTATGGGACACCATATTTTGTATATTCAAAGAGAGAATTAGCGCATAGGAGGAGAGACTATCAGAGCTTATAGGATAACAGTCAGACGACATTTATGTAGCATACCTACTGAAAAGGCAAAGCTTTGCAAAACATCGTGTTGAAAACATTGTCATTATGCTGTATGTGGCTCAGTGGCAGTTTTCAAGGAGTTGATTACTCAAGCCAATGTGTTACATTGGAGATTGTAACAGAGCGCAAAATAGACTAGCAAAAGGCAATTATCCTGTTCTCTAACGTGGGCTGTTTGTGTGTAATTTCTTTCAAAATAAAGACCTTGAATAGTGTGGTTGGATTTCATAAGCGAATGCTCTTTGATAAAATTGGAATGGTTGCCAAAAATGAATAGACAAGTAGTTTCCTCCAAAACAGCAGGTTTGGGGGTGTAGACAGTAAGAAACAGAAAAGCACAAGTTCTTCTCTTAGAAGTTTGCAAAAGAAAGTTCTAAAAATGTTTTAAACTGGACAAGAAAAAGAGAAAGAAGGGAAATGATTAGCCTAAGTGAAGGTAATGTGTAGTGTTGTGTTCTCTATGAGGGATGAGGGTTACTTGACCTTGTTTCCATGCTAGCAACTGTTGGGAAATATAGTTAATAATTAATACTGTCAGTAGCCTTTCATTAAGAAGCAGAGTGAAATTCAATTTGCTTGATAAATTTATTATCAGTAAGTTGCACCAAACATCAGTTTGGTTATTCATCTTTTTGTTGTTGTTATCCTTTTATTTGTTAGTTACTGTTATCGTTAAATACTGGTTCAACACCGTTACAGCCTTTTGCTTGATAGTTACCTGGACCTATCATCCCTGTGATAAAACATCTGTCAAGAACAGAAGAAAGGATTCAGTTTGGTCCTACTCTAATTTTAAAAGCATAAACAAAGTTTTGATAAACAAGATCATTAGAAATCTGTATTCCCACCATGTTACCAAATGAATTTAATAAAAACATGCAATCTGTTTCACATTACAGTTCAGAGTGATAGGTGCTTCTGTTTCTGTTTTAAAGGTTACATTCCAATTCTTTACCATAAAACAGAAGTGGTGATACAAATTTCAGAAGCTAAGCATATCATTTTGTTGTTAAAATTTTCCAGACATTTTGAAGAAAAGGGGTTGATCCCATTAGGAAAAAAGCTAGTAAGGCTCAAATTGTACAGACCTTGAATACAGGGCTTATACAATAAAAAAATAAAAGAGATCAAGTGAACGTAAATTAGAATTTCAGATAATATCATTTTCCAATGTAACTGCATTATTATACTCTTGATTTTTTTTTTTTCTTTCAAATATAGCACTCAGATATCACCCATAAGAAAATAGTTTTGTTGAGACGGGTCAAACAGAGAAAGGAAAAAAGGAAAGCCTCAATTTCACTTAAAATGCTTTGAGGTTGTTTTCAGATGCTTTTTTCAGCTGTCCTAACTTTCTTTCATAATATACTGTTAGCAGATTATTTATATTTAAAACCCACTCGGTATAAGGTATGCATACTAGTTCAAAGCTCCTTGTGTCCTACCATCAGTCCTGCAAACAGTGCACATGCTCTGAAAATTCTCCAGTATCTCATAATTTTGCTAAGGAAATTAAAACTGGATAACATATAACATGCTTTGTACTCTTCAGTGTAGAAATGCATTTAAGATTTCTTGGAATTTTTTTTTTTTTTTCAGATCTGACTTAATGCTGTGGTATTTAAACATTTAACTAATTTCTGTGTGTCTACATATTAAAATCATCAGATTTGGTCTGACTGTCAGTTCCTATTACAGCTTTTCTTTATTTCTAACTCTCTCTGACCTCCATTTCCACTGGTTGCTGCAGTACCTTCCACCAGAGAGCTCAGTAGGCCATTAGCTTCCAGCTGCTTTTCTCCAGACATGCTGTTTCCTAATTGTTTTTTCAATAACAGAAAGAGAATGAAGAAAAGCTTTTTTCCAAACTATGGGCTGTACTTGTGGCTCTTTTCCAGATGACATCCAGTCCTACAATGATATTATCATAAGTATGTCTCACTGGTGCACTCAGCTATTCACAGCAAAATCTCAAAGGAATGCAGTGGAACTAAAAATGTCCATTGAAGTATCTTTTTCTGTCTGTTGACTACGAAAGGGGTTCCCAGTGGTCTGATGAGATGTCTAACATCAAAAGTAGATGTCTGTGAAATGATTCTATCTCTGACTGTTTAGAAATGCTGAAATTTCCCAACTATTCATAGAATTGTAGAGCAGTTTGGGTCAGAAGGGTCCCTCAACAGGAAAAACGTGGAGCTGTTGCAGCAGGTCCAGTGGAGGGCCACAAAGACGATCAGAGGGCTGGAGCACCTCTCCTGTGAAGAAGAGTCAAGGGAGTTAGGCTTATTTAGCTCAGAGAAGAGAAGGCTCTGGGGAGACCTCATTGTGGCCTTCCAATATTTAAAGAGGGCTTACAGGCAGGAGAGGGATTGACCTTTTACTTTATTTTATTTTAGTCCAAAAGTATCAGGACAAGGGGAAGCTAAACCAAAATAGGGGAAATTTAAGTTAGATGTCGGGAAGAAATTCTTTACTCAGTTGATGTGAGTGCCAGCACAGGCTTCCCAAAAATGCTGTAGATGCCCCATTTCGGAGGTGCTCAGGGCAAGGTTGAATGTGGCCCTGGGCATCTGAGCTGGTGGGTAGAGCCCTGCCTGAGGCACGGGGGCTGGAACTAGAGGATCCTTAAGATCTCTTCCAACCCAAGTCATTAAATGATTCTATGAAGATCAACTAGTTCCCTCTGATCATCAGAGGAACCTCCGCTACACCAGGTTGCTCAAAGCCCCATCCAACCTGGCCTTGAACACTTTCAGGGATGGGACACCTACAGCTTCACTGGACAACACATTCCAGTGCCTCATCACCCTCTAGAAAATAGCTTCTTCCTAATTCTTCCCTTCCACATGTGCTGAGGGAGCTGGCAGAGATGATTGCTGAACCACTCTCTACCATCTTTGAGACGTCTTGGAGAATGGGAGAGGTACCTGAAGACTGGAGGATAGCCAATGTCACTCCAGTCTTCAAAAAGGGCAAGAAGGATAATCCAAGAAACTACAGTCCAATCAGCCTCACCTGCATCCCTGGAAAGGTAATGGAACAACTTGTACTGGATGCCATCTCCAGGCAATTGGAAGAGAAGAAGGTTATCAGCAGTAGTCATCATGGGTTCACCAGCAGGAGGTCATGCTGGACCAATCTGGTAGCCTTCTATGATGTCATCACTGGCTGGGTGGAAGGGGGGAGAGCAGTGGTTGTAATCTACCTTTATTTCTGTAAGGTATTTGATACTGTCTCCCACAGCATCCTTATAATGAAGCTGAGGAAGTGCAGGATATCCATATCACCATATAGATGGTGAAGTAGGTTGAGAACTGGCAACCTAAGTTCTTGAGAAGTAGTTATAAGGCTACTTTGCAAGCATAGCAAGGCAACTCTAGTTTGGCAGTCTCTTGAATCCATGTTAGCTCCATGCATAATGCACTGAGAAGGTTGGGGTTTTGTTTGTTTGTTTAGTTGTTTAAATGAAAATATAGATTTGACAGCATATTTTTGCTTTTACAGAAAACCCCCTGGATGTCAGAGTTGTAATAAGTCACTTCCTGCTTGTAATAAGTCACTTCCTGACAACACCTAAATCACGTGCAGGAATGAAATCTGAATAAATTCAATAGGATGCTTCCATCTTAAAGCTGTGTGTATGCTGCTTTTACTTCCTTTTCCTTTCTTCTTTTAGCATCCTTCTCTTCTTTTATTTTCCACTTTTCTTGGTCTTTTTCTCTATTTCTCTTCACAACCATATAGCGGTCCTGGGAACGGAGTTTTAAAAATAATTTTATTGTTTTTTTGACAATGGTGGTGGTGGTGGCTTTGACACCATTTATAAGTGCTGTTCTGTCTGTGGAAAGATTTAAGACAGAAATAAGAACTTCGCATAATTAAATTCTAAATTATTTTGTTTCATTTCTGGTCACTCTTATTTCTCTTACATCTTATTATGCTCTTTTTTACGCTCCTGGTTATCAATGTCTGTCCTAACTTATTATCCTAAGTCTTTCATTTTATTATTATTAGATATTTTTCTCTTCTTACTCCCTTTTTTCCTTCACTCCTCTTTTTCAGGCTTTTTTTCCTCTCTTTTGTTTTCTGTTGTGTTTTCTGCTGTACATAAAGCTTCAGCTGTACTGGCAAGACTTGATCTTTTGTCTCAAGAGTTTCAGTCTGAAATCTCCAGAGACTCAAAACCTCTTTCTGGCTGGAAGCCAGTTTAGGAAGTCTCAAAACTGTGTTCATTTGAACTGAGAAGAACCAGTGTAAATGATGGGGTTGGGGTGATGTGATTCATATCCAGAATTTGGGAGGATGAATGTGCAAAACACATCACAACACAACCACTGCCCATGCACTCCCTACTTTCTTTTCCCCTTTCCTGCTTCCAAAGCTGTTCTACTCTACAGTAGACAGAGATTTATTTTCTGCTCCATTTCCTACCTACCATGAAGTATTTGACAATTATTCTTCAATCTTATCAAGTTAGCATTTTAACAGGAAACAATTACTGTAGATGAATAACAAAAGCTTCATGCTGACAACTCTGCTGTATTTTCTCACCACTGTCTTTTTGTTAAGAGAAAGCAACAGGCAAGATCAGAGGGCTGCGAGCTAACCCAGCAGGAGAAGCTGCAACTGCAGCAAGTTTACATTACATTTAAGCCCATGTCTCTCCGCTTTAAAAAATGATTTTATTAATTCTATTTGAGATTTTTTTCAGAAATCCTTTTCATCATTGAAATAAATTTCTGATTCAAAGAAAAAAATGTTGGATATCAGGGAAAGGTTCTGAACCGGGGGGCAGTGGGCATGGAACAGGCTGCCCAGGGCAATGGGCACAGACCCAAGCTGCCGTAGTTCAAGGAGTGTTTGGACAACACTCTCAGACACAGGGTTTGATTTTGGGTGGTGTGGAAACAGTAGCTGGACTCAGTAATCCTTGTGGATCCCTTCAAACTGAGATTTCTGCAATTCTCTGATTCTGTGATTGTCTGAGGATTCAGCCATTTCAAAGCGTTCTAATTCAATACAGTTCAAATGGAAAGTCTTGATTCAAGATCACTTCTACCTAACATCTCTTCATAGCAATAGAAATGAAACAGTATTCCTATGGCATTTGTATTAAAATTATTTGGAAAATTTTCTATATGTTTTTCATAAAAATATTCAGACTTCATGGTGATTTGTCACAGAAAAAAAAGAAAAATCTTTAAAATAGCCACAGTGACAGATGCAACTTCCATGCTTTTGATGCATTTCTTATATATCGCATTACAGAGAAGTTTTTGGTTTTGTAACTATACAGCTATATTTGATTCTACACCATAGCAGCACACACTAATTTATTTTCCCCACTTGTCATCTTCATAATCATTAGTCTTACATTCATCCTGCTTTATTGCACAAAACTAATTTAATACTTTAATAATGGAATAAATTGTACACTATAACTCCAGCTTTAAATGCCTATTTCATTAACATTTTATAATTTTATTTTCCACATAAGATCTACCATACAACTCCCTGTTGCTCCAATGAATCATTTTACCGCTTTATTCAGTATTTGGTGATTATATTAAATTTATTTCAGAGCTCATACCCTACATCATATTAAATATACCTCAGCCAGGTGTTTCAGATTACATTTGCTGAACCATTAAAAGCTTACAAATGAATGAATATAAAAAATGCCATCTAAAATACATTTATTAATATTGTGTGCTTATTACCAAAACAACCTGCCACTCACTGAAAGTTGGATGGATGGGTAGGTAGTATCAGAGTTCCCTTTCCTCGTATACAAACCATACTACTGTCTACTTAAAGTAAAGAAGGTTTCTCACAATGATAGTGTGCCTGATTTATTTAACAACATAATGTGTTTCAACCTGTTTTCTAATTGAACTCATGTTCTATGTGGAGACTATTGGTATATTTTCCTTTTCTGGGAGTTTCTTTTCTTAGCTACTAGCCAGCAGCTCCTCCTTCATGAACAGCACTGCTTATCTGCATTGGGTTTGCTGTCTCTCAGGGCAATAATGTACATATAGGCACTGAATGATACTTTAGACATTCAGATTCTAGCACAACCACCCATAAAACCTCTGGAGACAACTTTGATTCCTTCACATCAGGACATGCAGGCTACACCAAGTTCATCAAAGTGTCTGAAAGAAGTCACATTAGCACAAGAGGATCACTGGCTTATGTCAGCAGAGCAAGAGGACAATAGATCTGCAAGGTGTTCAACTGGAAGCATGCAGTCACGGGGTTGTGTATTCCTCCCAAAAATCTGTGTATATTTTTTATGTAAGGAAGAATGGAATGATAAAACAAGGGTCTCAGTTCATTTCTGCTCTTCACTGGGTTACCGATTGGCTCTGGTTTGCTACTGGGCTCCCCCTTAACAAAATCCATTTCTAGGGAAGATCTTCCAAGATGCACAGGAGGGAAGAGTGTGCCTAGTTCTGGAGATATGCTGTCAGCATATGTCATCATATTCCTTCCAACATCAAAGCAGAAGTTGGGCCCATGTTGCCCCTTTTTACATCTCTGCAGGCACAGACACTTCTTCCCGCACTGGGGACAAAGCAGAGCATCCACATTATCTTATGTGCAACTGAGATTACCAGAAAAGTGTCTCAGAATATCTCTTATGATTAGGTACCAAAACAGGATTATCTGCCTAATGTAGATGTTGACTATGTAGACACCTCCACACGATTGAGTGATATTGTTATTCCTTGATAGCCAATGAAAAAAAGAGAATTTTCTAGAGAACAACCCACTTCAGACACTAAAATATTTGTATAAGGATAGCTGAAATATGGCCTGTCTTCTTCACTCCACTCTGAAGTGTAAGCTCCACGTGAATGTACACACTCTCCAAACTCCATTCCTAGAAGCTGATCAAATGTGTTAAGGGACTATATTACAAGAGAAAAATCAGCTTAACAACATGAAATTCCAAGTATGAATTCACAACTATTGATCTAACCCACAGTCCTAGGTAACTTAATCCATTTTTCATACACATCAGAGTAAACCTGGATTAAATTGAAAGTGACTCACTGAAATAGAGGGATTTACTTCTTTGAAGAGGCAGCGTGATGATCTCCCAGGCAAATGAATAAAGTTGAAAGAAAGGACAAAAACTACATTCTGAGCATGATGTTATGTGGCCATCTCTCAACTGCAAAGTTTCTTAAGTTCTTGTAGAAATGTATAATACTTTACCCCCAAAAGAGATATTAAAATCAACAGAAAATAAGAGCTGAGAAATAGCCAGTGCTATTTGAAAGGTATTATAGTTCATCAAATGTAACCTTTGTAGAAAAGTAAAGAGAGACTTTATGGTCATCGAGGAAAAAACTTACATGACATTTCCTAAATCTCTTATTGGACTTACCAGCAGTCCAGTCAGCTGCAGCAGCAAATTCTGGGGTGCCAAGGAGCAGCAAAGATCAGGGATGGCTGCTGTGTCCTGTCTCACACTCTGTCACATTTTCAACTCTCACCATTGCGTTTTTTTTCCCTGTTTTTACTGTCCATTTGACAGAACTGGAATAGATTCATTTTCTATTGGCTTTAAAAAGTAGGCAGTATTTGTTTTCTCAAAGTTTCAAGGACTGGATTACAAGGTATTCTTGGCAAAAGTGTGAAGAAGGAAAAGAGGCAAGGACTGCTCTGGGTGCCTGTGCCCTTCACATAGACCCTTCGTGCCACTGTAATGAAATACATTTCTCACTGAGTTATGTAAACAAGACTTTTGGATGACATTCCTGAGAGACTGTCATCAGCACTCCTATGTCTGTGTCTCCATATTCATGCTGATGTTGAAGCGAGATTCTGTTTCCTTATAGCCTATTATCTTGCTACTGTGGTTGTTCATTTTCTACTTAAAAGTTTGGTCTGGGCAATCTACCACTTGCCATTTCTAATCACAGAATGCCATATATCATTTTTTGTTTTGAGATCAACTATTCCTCTTTTTCTTAACTTGTTTTGCCTCCTGCTCAAAATTACCATCACCCTACCACATGGAAACTTTACCTTACTTCCTCTCTTCTCCAATTTAAAAATCAAAAGTGCACATTCATTGTTTGCACACATTTTTTGCCTTACTAGAGCAACATGACAGTTTCACACACTAATAGAAGCTATATTTTTTGTTTTCTCATTCTTTAAATAGACCTGGTGTCCGTTGCTGCTGCTCCTTTAAATGTAACATCCATGAACTAAAAAAAAATTGCTTATTTGCCAATGTGGTCAATAGCAAATCAGTGCTAGAAGTTCTGAGCACAGCTATGAATATATATATATCTACTGTTTTCTGTTAGTAAAAGCGGGAACACTGGACTCCATAAAATGAATATTTCCTAAACAGTGCTATATTTTGTGCATGAAGTAGTCCTATTGTGATTTGAATATCTATTTTTTCTTAGAATGAAAACATGTAACTTTATTATAGGTCAGAAGTTGGCAATTAACCATTCATACACTACTAAAAATAATTATCAACAATTCTTAGAACAGAAAAAAAAAATAGTGATAAAGTCACTAGTGCTGATCTGGAAGTACTGCCTCCTATTTATTGTGTTGGCCCACAATGTCAGAGGCGGATGTTGATGGCTCAGCAGAAGAGGCTGAACCTTCTTACCAATATTCAACCACATTTTATTGCTGTTCAACAGATGGCAGCAGAGGGGCAGTCTGACAACATGGCATCTGACATGGAACTGCGGTTGGAGCAAAAGTGTGTCACTGGATTCCTCCATACAGAAGAAATGGCAACTAATGTCATTCATGAAGATCAAACAGTGGAAGTGAGCACAGTGGGACGGTGGGTGTTTCATTTCAGCAGTGGTGACAGCAAGAGTGGGTCACCTCTGCTAGTGCAGATGTTTACAAGCACAGCACACAGTTCTTCTTCATCACTGGTGAAAACGTATGCCTAATGGTTGTGACTGTGTTGAAAAATAGTGTTTTGTAGCCGAAAATTTGCAGTATCAAATAGTGATATTTTTCTCTTTGAAACTGTTTTGGTTTCCAAGGAAATAAATAGGATGGATTATGTTTGTGGCAACCTACATATATTAAATGGAAGATCCTTTGCCTGAAAAGCAGATGTTTGTACAAATTCTTCTCATACAGTTGGGAACATATTTCACATACATTTTAAAAGACTAATTAAGTACTAAGCAGGAACAGAAGTAGAGATAAGAGTTGGGTAGAAAAGTATTTTATTTATACATGTAAGTATAGCTTTCAATACTGATCGTGAATTTAACATATATTCCATATTCTTATGATGAGAGATAATATGATTTTGGAATGAGAAACAGCTTTTCTAAGTGCATTTTAGGCTGTTTAGGCTGTACCTTGAGTACTGCGTTCAGTTTTGGGCTCCTCACTACAGGAAAGATGTTGAGGTCCCGGAGCGTGTCCAGAGAAGGGCAGCGAAACTGGTGAGGGGTCTGGAGCACAAGCCTCAGGAGCGGCTGAGGGAGCTGGGGTTGCTTAGTCTGGAGAAGAGGTGGCTCAGAGGAGACCTCATTGCACTCTACAACTTCCTGAAGGGAGGTTGTGGCGAAGAGGGGCTTGGCCTCTTCTCCCAGCCAACAAACAGGACATGGGGCAAATGGCCACAGGTTGCACCAGAGGAGGTTCAGGTTGGACATGAGGAAGAACTTTTTCTCTCAGAGAGTGGTCAGGCACTGGAATGGCTGCCCAGGGAGGTGGTGGAGTCGCAGTCCCTGGCAGTGTTCAGGAGGCATCTGGATGAGGAGCTGAGAGATATGGGTTAGTGGCTCCTGGTAGCAATGGTAATGAGAAGACAGTTGGACTAGATGATCTTACAGGTCGTTTCCAACCTTGTGATTCTATTC
>NW_024884142.1:25106279-25150237 GCF_019232065.1 Centrocercus urophasianus
ATACGTTTTGAGTCTCTTGTTCATAGAATCATGGAATAGAATCACAAAGTTGGAAACGACCTGTAAGATCATCTAGTCCAACCGTCTTCTCATTACCATTGTTACCAGGAGCCACTAACCCATATCTCTCAGCTCCTCATCCAGATGCCTCTTGAGCACTGCCAGGGACTGCGACTCCACCACCTCTCTGGGCAGCCATTCCAGTGCCTGACCAATCTGAGAAAAAAAATGTTTTTCTGTATGTCTAACCTGAACCTCCTCTGGTGCAACTTGTGGCTGTTTCCCCATGTCCTGTTTGTTGGCTGGGAGAAGAGGCCAAGCCCCTCTTCGCCACAACCTCCCTTCAGGAAGTTGTAGAGTGCAATGAGGTCTCCTCTGAGCCTCCTCTTCTCCAGACTAAGCAACCCCAGCTCCCTCAGCTGCACCTCATAAGACTTGTGCTCCAGACCCCTCACCAGTTTCATTGCCCTTCTCTGGACACGCTCCGGGACCTCAGTGTTTTTCCTGTAGTGCGGGGCCCAAAACTGCACACAGTACTCAAGGTGCAGCCTCCTGTGCTGAGTAAGGGGGGATGATCACCTCCCTGCTCCTGCTGGCCACACTATTTCTAATGCAGGCCAAGATGCCACTGGCCGTCTTGGCCACCTGGGCACACTGTCAGCTCATGTTCACCCAAGCATCAACCAACGCCACCCAAAGGTGCCTTTCTTCCTGCTGTTCACTATTTTATTTCACAGCTGCTAAACTGTCAATATAAATATTGTGTTCCATCTAGTTTTTGTCTTGGTAACTGTTGTCTGAGTGAGTAGTAACTATATGTCAGGAGTGGATAGGTTTTTTATCAGTTGCTCAGGTATTCAATTGCCATCTTTATGTCGGTCCCTCAGGAAACTTGCGGGAACAGCATAGTGCTGTGTCAAGGGAGTGTGAGGTGAGGTTAGGGACAGGTTCTTCACTAGAGGTTGGTGGGCATGGAACACGCTGCCCAGGACAGTGTGCACAGCCCCGAGCTGTCAGAGTTCAAGGAGCATTTGGACAGTGCTCTCAGACATAGGGTTTGTTTTGGGGTTGTGCTGTTTGGAGCCAGAAGAGGGATTCAGTGATTCTCATGGGTTCCTTCCAACTTGAGATATTCTATGATTCTATGTAGTAAATACTGTGTTCGGCGCTCATCAGAGCACTGAGTTTTGATACAGTCAAAGCAATTTTAGTCACTGAGCAACTTCTCTTCCAGTCTGATTTGATTGCAAATGTCCTGGCAAATAGGAAGGTGCTGAAAACAGAGAGCTGTGAGCCATTTAGTTCTTTGTGAATGGCCCATTTGCAGCAATAAGCAAATCAGAATCAATGGAAAACTGCATGTATTAACCTATTTATTTGTATCATTTTAAATAAAGTAATTCATTCAGGTCCTTTAGGATACATATCCAACCAACCATGGAATCATACCAGTTTCTTACAATGTCATCCATTTTTGCTATTATTTTTAACATATTTTTACATCTTGTTTTACCTTTAACTGTAAAACACAAAGAAATTTCTTCCTTTAAATTCTGATGTTAGCCATTATAATGAAGTTCCAGTCCTTTCTCACATGCTATAATAGTGCAAATAACTGTAATATCAAGCCAAATTTTTTGCTTCTGTAGCTCCATTGACTTAAAAGTGTTCAACTGCAGATAATTTCAGATAATAATTCCCATGGAATATTAACAGATAAGACCATTAGAACAAAAAGATGCCACAACAGCAGAATGTATCAAAACGTACAGGATTAGAGGAGTGATCCATTTTGAACCATCAAATGTTTCTCTGGAAATCTGTCTGAAAGTTTGCAATAACATGGTACTTTATGAGATAACTCAAGCCGAAGACGCTCAGAGGAAATCCTTCAGGAAAAAAAAAAAAAAGAAAGAAAGAAAGAAAAAGGTGAATGTCAGTGACCTTTCTTAGACTCATGCTTTGTTTATGTGTTGTGGGTTTACTTATTTATTTATTATTTGGGCTTTAGAAACTGGTGTAACATACAGAAGGGTTGAAGGTGTAACTGATTTTTTAGATCTGATCAGATTTTGTCCTTGGATACAGTCTACACAGTTCTATTAAAAGTCGTGGAATTTATCCACAAGAACACAACGCAGTCAGCTTCAGCACATGGCATTTCATCTAACAAGTCAGTTGAATTTGGCATATGATTCTGTCAGTGTTGCCTTTGGCTTCAGCTCTCATTCCTGTATTCTCACATATGCCATACTGGTTGTCTTTACTGACCACGAGAAGCAATTTGTACATGTACTCAATGTGAAAATGCAAGCTGCTCTGGGAGAAGTTGTTGGAAATGGTTTTGCTGACACGCATACTTACAACTGAAGGCTGAAGTCATGTTATTTGTTCTTACCCAGAACCATTACATCTTGATATTTCATGTAGTAGATTAGAAGAGATTTTTTGTACACAGCTACATCTGTGTCTACAATTGCTCACATTTTTGCACTAGTTTTAGGAGTATGCAATAAATATTTTGCATGGGAAAGCTCAGTTGTAAAAAGGTTTTTTGTGAGGTTAATTCCACCCTGCCACAAATACACTGACTGAAGTGTGTTTATGCCGAGGATGATTATGTACTTTTTTTTCTACTTTAAATTAAATACAGATGATAATTACAATGAATCAACGCAAAATAGCTGTGAAGTTTGAAAATGTAATTAAACGCAGTTTATTAGCTTTCAAAAAATGTTTAGATGGCTCTAAATGTGCTGCCATGGCATTCCTGTGATCACGACTGCTACTAAAGACTACATTTGAATGACTTTCTACTGATTTATTATTGAGGGCATTCTGATGACTTGATATTCTGGCAGACTAAGTGCATTTACAAAAAGACATCACTTAGGGGAAAAGCTTTGGATAAGTCTGAAAAAAAAAACTGCAGAAAGCCTCAAAAAGATAAATGATTGACATCATTTATTTTTATATGCTTTATTGCTATATAATTGCCTGTTCACTAACACCTTGACTTTAAATCTGTGAAAAAAGATAATTTTTTTCACAAGTGGGATCAAAGATTAGGAAGTGAAATGGCTTGTACTCAAACATATAGGTTGTGTTATTCACCATGGCTCCTGACAGGAGGTTTTAAAAAGGCATGTAAATGTCCTTTCTTGAAGCCGTGTGTCCCTGGAATCCACCCACCCCCAGGCAGAGCTGTGACAAGAACTTTGAAGGTGAAACAGCTGTGAGAAAAGTGTGTCCAGGGACAAGATGGAGAAGAAGCATTACTCTCTAGAAAGAGGGGCTAAAATTTTAAGGCACTGAGGTGAAGTCGTTGCTTGCTGGCTTGGTCTCCACAATGCTGTCAGTGGACATATGAGATGGACTGCATGACATGTGACAGCAGCAGCACACCCAGTGAAAATCCCACTGAAAAACTTCAGTGAGCAAAAAAGCAGAAGGCCAGAGAAACCTTGGGAATTACAGTCCTTTCAAAACATCCTCTTCCATTTCCAGACCCTGAAGAGGCATGCAGGGTCTGGAATGACCATCTCACTGCCTTATCATAGCACCAGTGTTCCCCTGGACACTCAGTCCTCAAGGCCAGCCAGCCCCCTGTCATCTCTCACAATGCGCTGTGAAGTCCTCTTCATTGTGTTATTTTTACCCATTATTTTACTAGAGAATAATAATAATAAAAAAAAAAAGCAATAACTTCACTTGAAATGGGCAGTAAATCTTCCTATCTTTTAACACAGTACAGTAGGTACAGCATTAAATAAAACTAATACTGCTACTGCTCGCTCTACTTGTATGCTCAGTAATGCAAACCTATGCCTTCGTTGAGGTTCTGTAGAAATTTATATACATTATTACAACAAGATAACTTTGGAATAATCTCTTTGATTGATTCCAGGGAGGCAGCCTGTGGAGAGAAAATGTAATTTTGAATGAAAAACTCACAAAATCAGCGTACATGGAAATGGCAAAACAGTCTACTTTCAGGTCAGAGTATATAAATGGCAACTATTATAGCTTTGCTTATGCTACACAGCCAAATGTAGTTGCAAAGTTGCCAGTTGTTTTCCATAAAAAAGAATGATTATTCTGCCTCTTATTCGGTGCAGAGCTTCTTGTCAAGTTTGTCACTGCAGTATCACAGTATTTTACAAGCAAAAAAATACTTTTTGTTTTTTTACTTCAAACGAATTCTTTAACTACTCTGTGCTAACAAAATAGTGAGTTAAAAATCAGGATGAGAAAGTCTCAAAAAAAAAAAGAAAAGAAAGAAAGAAAAGCAAAAGTAATACTTTCTATTATGTTTCTCATCAGCATAATATTGCAACAAGACACTGAATAGCAAGTGATGGCACCAGAAAATAAATGTCCATATAAGTATGGTAATGAACTACACAAATCCAAGCAGTAAGCATGTCTCATATGCTCTGGACACAGTTTCGTGTCAATACCTAGTCAGTATTGGTCATCATCATTCAGACATGTGTGTCAGTCACTGGAATAGATAGATGCTAAGGTACTTTTGCTTCACATCCTTTGTATTTTTGTGAATCTGAAACTGTTGTGAAATTTCAGCGTGTTCCAAGGCACCACGGTGCTCTGCTATTCTGACTGGAAAATGAAGACAACTGGATTCTGGTTCAAAACCAGCAGCTTTAGGACATCTCTGCATATAACTACCATGTTTCAAGAGCTTTCCAGAGAATTTACTGCAGCCTTTCATAAATTCATAAATTGCTCCAGCAGATTTTTGATCCGTGTGGTGAGGAGATATACCCTGCTCATTTTCTGTCTCTCATTTTTGTCAGCTGTCATCTAGTAAATGCAGTGTTGCCCTGCCTTGCTGGTTTGAAGAACCCTCTGTTGCAAGAGCAATTCTCCACAAGGGTGCTGAAGCTTTAAAAATTCTTCAGCATTCCTTTGGTATGCTCAACAGTCTCATCTACTCAAACCCTTTGTTCTTCACTTTTTCTCTGGTTCTTTCAGTGTTCTAATAATTCTTCCCTGAACAACAAAGATTTTCAACATCTTTCTTGAATTATGAGCACAAAAACTGTTTTCCATTACACTCATGTTAACAGCTAGTAAGTAACGGATACTTTTTTGTTTATCCAGCGTTCCCTTCAGCAAGCGCTGCACAGGCACTTCAGCCACACCTTTTTCTAGGAAACTCAGTTTCAACTGAGGATTTGTAATGACACCTCTGTCTCCTTCAGAAGCACAGCTTCACTGGGGCGGAGGCACCTGGGGTCTCCTTATGGCTTTCATCCTTGCAGCAGACGTGCGACCTCTCACTGAACTGAAGTGACTTGTCTGCATTGCTTTCATGCTCCAATGTTTGCAGGTGCCCCAGGTTACCTGAGAGCTTAAACAAACTGAGATACCCCAGAGCACTCCAGAGCACCTGGCTGGAGAGCACATCCTGACCATCTACTCAACTTTCTTTCAGAGTGGCAATCAGGTAAACATCAAAAGCCCTTCTGCTTTTTTTAATCCTCACCCTCTTTTGTTTCAACAGAGGTCAGAAGGGAAACCAAGTCAGCCCTGAAGTGCAGGCAGGAGTTTCTGCAAGTTACAAGGTTTCTGATCTGGACAGTGGGAGAACCATGATGCTGCAGTGGATACTGGCTAAGGACCACAGAAAGTGAGTAAGAACTTGCTCCCTTCGTTATCACATATTCTGTACATTGTGTTCATGCATGGTATCTTAGCACTGAAGAAGGAAACCAAAGTAATTAAAACATTACAAAGTCCTATCTCTGTCTCATCAGTGATTGAAAATGTTTTTAACGGGAGATGAGTACGATAGGTACCATAGGTTTAAGATTATAGAGAAAATACATACTTCTTGTTTGTATTCCCAGCATTCAGGTACAAGATGCTCTTCTGAGTAAGCTAAATTTTCTGTTGAGGTCATACACAACTCAAGTAGATTGGAAATCACTTGTACTGCATGAGATAAAGATTTCAGATGACAAATTGAGCTACTTTCATACTTGTATCTAGATCTATTTTTCATGACTGCAAATTATCAAGTTGTATATCTCTGTGTGCAATTCTCAAAGTTTTCTCAGTCATTACCTTGTGCCACAATAGTTTTGGAAAATAAAAAATAATAGAAACCTTCCCCTTTTCTTTATTAGATTCAAAACACCAAATTGTTCAGGGTTCAGACTTCCATTAACTATCACCATACTACTGATCTTCTTGTTAAAGCTGTAAGATGTAGAGGTTTTGTGGATGAGTGATGCTACTAGAATTTTTCTTACATTGTTGATATCAACTTTTTGACTTTCTGTTGTTTAGTTTCCCATGTCACTGCTTTGCTGACATCAATTCTCCATCCATAACAATGTTTTCCTGAAAAGTCCTGATTCAGCTCTTCTAGTGTGAACATTTTTGTGCTTCTAAAAGCTTTTAGACTCTTCAGGAAAGTCAAAAAGCACTCTATATAACTGTTCTCGTCCTTTTAAAAAGCACATTTGGTGGACTAATATATAGCCTCAAATACATTAATTACATCTGGTAATGGCTATGGATTGCATTACAGGGCAGGTGCAGTAAACTCAACAGCCACACTCTTTACTTGTTGTGCTCCATCATGTTAATGAAAGCAATAAATCAATGACATGTTTCAAACCTTGACTTGCCCCAAAAAAGAGAAGCATTAACAGAATTTAGCACATCTAGCTTAGAAATTCTCACAGATGGATAGCTCTCTTTTCACCCTGGGAAGGATTAAATTCTCCTTTCAACATAAGAGCAATCCTACAAGATGCTGAGCACGCAAAAGCACCTGAAGGCACCCTATTTTCAGGGACTGTATTAACTTTGAAACAAGTACCCTGTTCAGGTTAATAATAGGAAGAGGAGAGGACTCAGATTAATGATATGACAAACAGAGAGATATGGAAGATGATTTTACAGACACAACAGAAAGTCAAGTAAATATATCTTCCCTGTTACAAACATACAGAAAGTTTCAGCTTCTAGAGACAAAATAAAACAACATGGAAGTTGTTTAAAACCTTGTCAGCTCAAAGTCTGGAAAGAGTAGAGTGGAGGAAAGGTTTGAAAGGTCAGAGACTTTAATGACTTCCATTTTCTACTAAGCTGCATTTTGTTTGTCAGAAATACATATGGATGAATTTTCAATGTACAGTGAAATGGAGTGATAATACATCTTTGTTATATGTACCCCATAGGATGCATATTAATCCATGTGTACTGAACAAAAACGTATTTCCACTGGCTGTTAATGGTATATCCTAACCACTTGAAGAGTTGTTTTTTGCACACTAAGACTCTAAAGCAAAAGAGTTTTTAAGTAAATAAGCTCATTATTAAAGGACAATGTCTGAGGTAAAGTCATTCAAGCACTCTGTAAGGTCTTTGATCAAGATACATAGTGTTGTGGGTATGACAGACATTGGCAGTTGTAACGCCAGAATTTCAGTTCCTGTTACAGCAGTGTTGCAGCATTTTATAGTATTTATGACACCTCTTTACTGTCTTTTGTTGTTTAGGTGCTGAAAATGTACATGGACTTAAATCAGTACAAAAAGCAGAGACAGATTTTGCCTAGAGAACTCAGAGTTACTGCACGGTAATTTCTCTTCATGGTTCACAGAGAGAAACTCCTAAAACACTTTTTTCATCCTAGATTTTATTTTAATAATATCACATATGTGACACATATTATTTTACATTGTGGAGATCTATCTAAGCATTATTGAGTTGCCATTCTTCTTGCCTTGTACTGTCAAAGTTATGCTACAAATATCTCCATTAGATAAATGTGTGCTGACTATGGAATGGCTCAGCAAGAAACGAGTTGACTGTCTCTTAACAAAAGAGTGAACTTCAGCAAAGTGTAAAACAGACTCTTTAGTCCAGAAGATTCAAGTAGAATTGTATAGCATTGTGATGAATATGGTATTTGTACTAATCACTGTATTTGCTCAGCTCCTGAACATACAAGTCAAAAGGAATATAAAGTAAGGATACAGGTTGCTCCTTTATCTTTAACTTACACACATGGTCTCAGTATTGCCACAATTCTGATACATTCAGAGGCTTTTTCTTTCTCTGATCAATTTTATTTTCCTGCCTTTACCAGATTTTTACAATTTTCTGTAAGGAAATGAACTGGATTTCTATTATTGGAGAAACCCCTCTGAGTTTTGTGCTAGATGTCTTTCTTTTTCTTTGCTGTACTTGGTATGCAGAAGAGCTGAACTGGCTGCAACACAACTCCAAGACATTTGTGGCTGTAAAGCTAAAGAGCAATTAGATGCTTTTTTCTGAAAAGCAGGGCCTATACTACAGCTCCATCTCAGCTCTTTCACAGATCACAGAATCACAGAATCACCCGGGTTGGAAGGGACCTCAAGGATCATGTAGTTCCAACCCCCCTGCCTAGCAGGGCCACCAAACACACACATTCAGATCAGGTTGCCCAGGACCCCGTCCAACCTGGCCTTAAACACATCCAAGGATGGGGCATCCACAACCTCCCTGGGCAGCCCGTTCCAGGGCCTAACCACTCTCCTTGTAAAGAGAGAGTTTGTTTCTTCTGACTACCCTTTGTAGGTTGGTATAAAACTGAGATCCATATCCCAAGACACCCTATTACCATGGGACAGAGGGCTTCCCATCATCTTGAGTGGGATGGGGACTTCATTGAGTAGCAAGATGATGCAGGAACATGTCCATATTGACCACGAATATTTCCTCCAACCTGCAAGCTTAACTCCAGATTTGTAGATTCTGATACATAACAGTAAAGACAACTTAGTGAAAATAACTTGACTCATTAGAAACAGCAGTCAAATCTTAATTTATTGCATTCTTTGCCAGTGCATTACCATTTTAAAACTCTTCTTGTGTCATTCACATTCCAAGTAATAAGATACAGACTTGTAATAGCTGCCTTAGAAACATGCAGTAATTACACACGTTTGTAATAATGATCTTCACTGCATAAAAATATTCCTTATCTGGAAGGAAGCAGATGAGACATTCAAAGACAGAAAGGCTATCATTCTTTCAGATATGGTAACCACAGGGCAACCAGACAACAAGAGCCAATGAGCTCAAAGGGGCTAAGATTTACTATACATCATATGTTAAGCCAATCTGCTTTTCAGTTGCTGGAACCGTGATCTCTGACATCCAGATTAGTGTTGCACAGCAGCAAGTAGGCTGATCCAATTCAGCCAAGTTAGCACGTTCATAGGAGACTATGTATAGTATGAGGGTTTATCTTCAGAGTAATTAATCTAGTAACAACAGTGGTACACTAACTTTCCCTTGGTCTTTGCTTTCAGAACACTTGAAGCCAAACTTGATCCGGTCAATCCACATCCAATCCTAGCGCAGTCCTTCAATACTGAAATACTTTCTTACATTTAGAACTGCTTGACTATTCTTTCAATTTGCTTTCTACCATTTGTTTAAACATGTATGCGTATCTCTTGGCTTTTAAGATAAGAAGAGAGATTCTGTCCTTGATCTTGCTCTCTGTACCATCTCTGAAAACATGAATTTTGCAGATTTTCAGTATCACTTATTTCCTGCTGTGCTGCTTTTGCTGCTCACCCAAGACATTTGATCTCTGTGTCCCTAAGTATGAGTTTACACTCAATAATCTGAATGCTAAAAGAAATTATAAAGAGCAGTGGTAGTATTGTTAATGTATATGGGGCACTTTGTCTGGAAGACTGAGCACTGTGCATTGTTGTATGACTATCTGGCCTTTAGGAGGACTTAGTGGTTTGGACATTATAAGAAATGAGACAAACACTCCAAAAGCTGCTCACAGTGTTTTGGAGATGATGGAAGTAAATAAAGGGCATCAGTGATATGGAGGAAAGGGGAAGGCTGGAGGAGGGAAGGGAAAGAATGAAGGAAGGAGAGCAGAGAGGATGAAGGAAGATAGGGAAAAAAGAAAGAAGAAACACTGTTATCCTTTTCAGTGTTTTGTCTTCCTTCAAATAACAGAATTTTGTGATTGTCTCGAGACTTAATTTGAGAAAAACATTTCATACATTCTCATGAAAGTAATTATATTCTTCTACTTAAAAAAAAAAAAAGAAAAAAAAGAAAAAGAAAGAAAACTGAAAATTAAAAAGCAATGCAAATGTCTCCCAGGTGCCAGTACTCAGGGTTTTCCTTCACAACACCACCACCTGTCTCTCATCTCTCTGTAACAGAAAGCAGCACGAAGGCTGCAGAGCCCTCAATTCACACTGAGACTAGTAATCACAGAGCTCTCTTTCCCTCAAGGTGTCCCATGTCCACTGCCACATTTCACGTGCCTCTAGAGCATGTCCCTATTGTGTTACTCCAGGTCCATACCTCCTGTGCTACACACACTTGTCTGTTGGCCTGAAGGGACTAGTGCTAAGCCCAAGGAAGCAGCAGAATCACCACAGCGCTGAAAGGTGGGCACTGCAATCAAAAAGGTGGTATAAGGTGGTAAACTTCACAGCATGCCACTGCCTTTTGCCTTGCCCATCTTCTTTCGCATGACATAATGCATCAGGTATTTCTCCTTTGTAGGTCTCCTCTCAGGAGGAAGCTGCAACGCACAGCCTCATTCTGGCAATGAGATGTCCTTTACTGGCTAATTTGAATAAATGAATGTACTCCTTTTTCTTTCATTCATCTTCTTATTATTGGAGATATTACATAGTAGACAAAGACTGGAGTTTATATACTGTTGGAGTCCTGCTGCAGCAGCCTCAGCTGTAAAATTTGGAATTTCTTCAGAGTCATCCAAAGAATTAGCACTCCAACCTATCTCACATCATCTGTACTCCATGTACTTAATATTTCCCTGTAAGGTCACTGTCATTTATTTTTGATCTCCAAATAATGCAACACATCCACTTTTTTTTTTGCTCTGTGTCACACTACTGCTCCCTGCTGTCCAAGTCTTCTTCATATCGATAGATCCATTTTAATGTCACCTCTGCAGGAGACAGATCATATACTGACTGTGGGTAACTGGCTTCTCAGAAGGAAAGAAGCTGCTTGCTGTCAAGGAGATGCTTGTCTCTCCATGATTAATTACTGAGAAATGCCCACAGAGCTTTAAAATCATGATTAATTATGACAAAATGCTCAGAGATCTTAAAGGCTAAATTCTACTACTAGCTGCATTTACCCAAGAGTTCCTCTACATCTTGCATCTGGGGACACTTCTGCAACACAATCAGATGATAAAACTCCCACAGAACAGATGGTTAATTATCAGGAAAAGACTAAATAAAAATAGCTAATAGCAAGTTCTGTGTCAATATTCATACATATTCAGTGGCTGGAGTGTTCACAGTCTATTCCTTTAACTGCTCCTTTGTTTTACCTAGAATATACACATTTATTTGCAAGGTAAAACACCCTCTAAAAGAAGGCATTATATTGCTCGTGGTGTTCTTTCTTGATTTGGCATGCTCAAAGACACAAGTTCCCAAAAGGTTAACATTCCTTCCGAAGTAAAAAATGATATATCCCATCTGTAGAATGTATTTCGTTCCCATTTTATTTAGCATAGAATCTGAGAAGATTAATAAGCTCCCATATTTTACACTAAGCATACTAGAGATGGCAATTTTAACGGGCTTGAAATCATCTTCTGAAATCCCACATTAAAAGAATATCAAAGAGCAACCTGTTCTCTTTCTGGGAACTTTCCCAAAGATTTTTATCAGTCAGAGTCCAGGACTGCATCACATGGCAGGGCAAGAAGGGCTGTCAGTCCACCAGGACTTCTGCCACCTTTAGTGTCTGTTGGATTCCCAAGGGTCTCCTTCCCTCCAAGAGGTGAGCACCCACCAGCATACTTGGTTCATGCTTTGCTGGGTAGAAGCAATCTGTTTTTAAACTGGGAGAGATAAGATGGGGCAAAGAACAGAGCAGCAAGGATATCTGTTGCCTGCACAAAAAAGTGACCTGTGAGTACCTCAGACTTGGTAGCTCCCTCAATTAGAGAAGCTTGTCAAAAACACAGGCTTTTAGAATGGGAAAACTGTACTATGCTAATCCTTCTTCACTTATCCATGTAGAACCTCGCTGTATTATTCAATATTTTACAGTCTAATGCACTGAACTGAGTCTTTTTCTTTAAGTCTTTTCCTGTAACTATTCTGGAAATTCTTACTTAATTTTATCTTTGGGCTTTCCAGAGAAGTATTCCTTTCCCCATGTCTTTCTGCTAATTGCAGATCATTTAATAGAATCAGAGAATAACCAATATTGGAAAAGTCTTCCAAGATCACCCAGTCTAACCATCCACGTATCACCAGTATTTCCCCAATGAAGTGCAACATTCTCCTCAGTGCAACATCCAAATATTCCTTGAATGTCTCCAGAGTCAGTGGTTTCACCACCTCCCTCGGCAGCCTGCTCCAGTGCCTGACCACCCTTTTGGAGAAGACATTTTTCCTAATATCCAATCTGAATATCCCCTGGTGCAACTTGAGTCCATTCTCTATTGTCTAACCACTAGTAATGCAGGAGAAGAGACTGACCCCCACCTCACCACAACCTCCTTTCAGGTAGCTGTAGAGAGAAATAAGGTCTCCCATGAGCCTCCTTTTCTCCAGACTGAACAATCCCACTTCCCTCAGCTGCTCCTTATAAGATTTGTGCTCCAGTCCCCTCACCAGCTTTGCTGCCCTTCTCTGGACATGCTCCATAAGCTCTCTTACTCCCTTATCTCCTCAAAGCTATCCAATTCCTCCAGTTTTACAAATATTAGTCAAGCTAAGCCACTGCAAGAACACCATGAACAGCTGAATCTGCATTCCTTTGGGGTTATTACTGTTTTAATGAAGCCAAAAAGAGGGGTTGAATCAAATGTGAAAAGATCAAAATTTTACCAAGAAACACCTCACTCCCTGCTGCTTAGACCATTTCACACATAAATGTTCTTTCAGGAAAAGCTATTGAAAAGGTTCCAGTCTAAGCATGCAAATAAGTCATGGAAGGGGACACAACAAACTATATTAGAGGAGATGAACTTAACTTTGCTACATCAAAACACAGGTATTCTCTCTCAAAAATGTAAAAAATGTACCCAAAGCAGACAACACAGAGCTGAGGTATGTTTTGAATTAATGAGGATGCTGAAACTTTTTAAGAGTCTGGAAAACAATATAATCTATAAGAGCAAAGATGTGATGCATTGATGCATGAATTGGATAGGAGTTGGATGTCTTGCAGTCAAAGAGCTCCAGACTGTGCCAGCCTGGGAAACTCAGCCTGCATATAAGAGAGCTGGCCTTGCTCCTCTACCACCAGCACCAGACAGCTGTGCATATTGCAAATGCCCCTTTAAAGTGCTCAGGCTGTGGGGGGAAAAAAAACAAAAAGAAATATTGGCACAATGAACTGCAGTTATGAGGAACAGCTTTTAAATGGGAGAGCACAGATGTTCTAAGCACAATGGCTATAGTTTAAATTGAAAAGTGAATTGTTTGGCCATCATTTAAAATCAAAGTGTGCTAAAGGAGAGGATTTAGGACATGCAGATTTGAGGAGTATATACATAAGGAACAGCTAAATTCTTATCTCCGACTGAGAGCAAAGAAAATGATAGAATCATAATCACCAAGGTTGGAAAAGACCACCAAGATCATCCAGTCTTACCATCCATTTATCACTAATATTTCCCATTGAACTGCGTACCTCAGTACAGTCTAAATGTTCCTCGAACACCTTCAGAGCCAGTGACTCCACCACTTTCCTGGGCAGCTCATTCCAACACCTGACTACTCTCTCAGAGAAGAAGTATTTCCTAACATCCAATCTTAATCTCCCCTGGCACAACTTGAGGCCTCCTCAAGTCTAGGCACAACTAGACCTCCTCTAATCCTATCACTACACGGGAGAAGAGGCCAACTCCCACCTCACTACAACATCCATTCAGGTAGCTGTGGAGAGGTCAAGAAGGTCTTCCCTGAGCCTCCTCTTTTTCAGAGTAAATAATCCCATTTCCCTCAGCCACTCCTCAGAAAGCCTGTGCTCCGGGCTCCTCATCACCTTCGTTGCCCTTCTCTGAACACGCTCCATGTGAGGGCCTCAATGTCTTTCTTGTAGTGAGGGGTCCAATACTGAACACAGTTCTTGAGGTGCAGCCTCATCAGGGCTGAGTGCATAGGGATGATCACTTCCCTGCTCCTGCTGGCATAACTATTTCCAATACAAGCCAGGATACCATTGGCCTTCTCAGCCACCCAGGCACACTGATGGCTCGTGTTCAGCCAAGTCTCAACCAAGACCCCCAGGTCCATTTCCTCTACTAAGTCTTTCAACCACTCTGTCCCAAGCCTGTATTGCATAGAAAGCAAAGATAGAAAACTGTGTGTTTATCTGGGGCAGGAGAAGAGAAAGGCAAGGAACATGGAGAGGATCATCCTGTTGTCATCAATTGCAACAACATACTTTTCCCATAGGTCCAGGACTGCCACATCAGGTGGGAAGGCAGTGCCACTGCCTCAGAGCCCACAGACTATAGAATCATGGCTTTAGAAGTAGTGGGTAAGGCATGACTTCTAGGTTACTAGGTATTAATTTAGCCAGTAGAACACTAGAAGTAACAGCTTACATTTTTCCAACCAGTCAATAAACAATACCAGATGCCCACAGCTCTTCTCCCAGTGCCTGCCTTATCTTAGGTACTTCAGCTCAGCTGTGGATGTCAGCCCTTCCCTTCCCACTGGAGAAACCATGATACCCTCTGGACATGTATTTATAATGAGGGGCAACTGCCAGTCAGACTCATTGCTTAGAGCTAAAGACTTTGAAGTTCTCTATAAAACGATGTTTCTGGGGATTTTACCTTCCAGCACAGCGCTAACTCTGATTACACAGGCCAGTTATACAGCAGCTAATTATGTCCAGAATTGCAAATAGCCCATATGCTCCCCAAATCTGTTTCACCAACACTTCTCACCCCTATCTATCCAACAGAAACAGGGGAAATCAGTTTAACAAGCAATACAACTTTTCCATACACTTCACAGCTAAACTAAAAAAAAAAAAAGAAAGAAACTGGAATGGAAAAAGCTGAAGAACCATGCAAAGGCAATAAGACAGCTACAGTGAAAAGAACTCCAGGCTTATTCTGATTGTTTAAATCTCTTAGGTTTAAAATCATGGCCAGTCAGAGCCACTTTTTGCTCTTAAGACTGCAGGGTGGAGGAGGATCATGTGTAGAACCAGGAAGAATTTTCACTGGTCAGGAAAAATGCAGAAAGGAGTAAAAAAGCCCACTTATCTTGTATTTTTAAGGAGAATGTAGGTCATATTTTCCCATTTCTTCTGCTCATGTAACTCTCTTCTACTTTCTCTTTTTTGCTAGCTTGTGCAGGTAGTGAATTCAGGAGTAAAAGAATCAAGATGCTCTTCAAAGAGGCTAATCCCACAGAAAATGAGGGAAGTGTTTGAAAATCCCTAGCTAAAGAAGAAAATTGCTGGCTTCCACTCAAGTGCATACTTTCACCAATAGATATTAGGGAAATGGTAAATTGTCAGAGACCAGGATATCGGCATGCATCAGGAGAATGAATCTACGGAACCTAGCATAAAATATAATTACAGATTTTTGTCAGTTTGTAAAGTCATTTCATAAAGTGGTGTGGAATTGTTTCATAACGTGCATTAAATGAAGCAGAAAATGAAGCATAGGTTCTCTTAGCTGTTCTCAACAAAATGCTATCATCTGCCCATTACAGAATTTAAGTTTTAACATTTTTTCTGTGACTACAATAGAATCTGCCTTCATTTCTACTACTATTCGTACAGACGTGTTTCTGGGAAGGCCATTCTCCTCGCTGATTAGTAGTTAGGGGCTGAGAGTAAAGCAACATGATGAGATTCATTAGCTGAGAGTGACTGGGCAGAACACTGATTAATGCCATTTTCGTTAGGAGTGTGCATACATCATTGTATGTATCCAGCTAAATTGTTCTTAGAGGCAAATAGTTGTGATACAAAACATAACACCATTCTGTTCTGTCCAAAATTATCTATGCCTAAATGGTCTGAGGAGCAGAAGCAGCAGGTATATTGCTGGCTTTAACTTCTGCTACTGAAGTCAATGGGCCACAGTCTGCACTACATTAAACATTTCAGCTTTGTTACCTGCAGTTGGGTTGCCTAAGCTGCATGGGCAGGCACTATTTTGCATTTCTATTATCCACCCTCTATCACACGAATTCTCATCGAGGTTTGGTATTCTTTGTTTATGTATGCAAAGCTCCAAAACTGGAATAAATACTAATATTTACCATAGGTTGTTGGAAGTAATGCAGACATCCAATCTGTTCCCATAACACCAAGTGCCCATAACTGCCCACCTCCTCTACTGATCTACACATTACTTGCATTATCTGAGCACCATAAATTGGTGTTTATACAACCAACTCACTGCTCAGATATGCCCACAAAATCAGATGTAGAAGAGAATAAGGTAGGGAATAATAAAGACAGGAATAATAAAGATGGGAATAAGAGACAGTGTCAAAAGTGAAAGAGAAAAGACACTGCAGTGGAGCAGCCCTAGGGGGCTGAAGGAGAGAAGGGAGTGCTTCAATAAATTCCCATCACAATACCTGCATTCATTTATAACTTGAATGGCTGAATTTTGTTTTTTTGGGTATTTTTCTCCCAGCTAATCTAGCAAACAGAAGATCAAAAACACATAAAACAACCTCTCCAAAATTCCTTCTCATCTCCCACTGTGTGCAGAAACTAAACACGTGTTCATTTAAAAATGCTTCTTGAATGAGTTCTTTAACTTCCCCAGATACAGGAGCAAGGAGTTAATTATTGCTTAACTTCAGATGTAGTGATGTCCTTTGGTTTAAACATTAATTCTCAGAAAACCTGCCCAGGTAAAATCCCAATATGTGAGACACTGAGCACCAATTCTGATGCTTAATGCCCTCGGCTGCCGTTGTCTTCTGGAGGGGTTTAGGATGAGGTCATTAAAAGCAATCACCAAGAAGTCATGGCTGATTACTCTTTCAATTAGGACTTGGTCCCACAGGCAGTTCTGTGCTGTAAAGTGCAGAAGCCAGAGGCTGGTGTTGAACACTCAGTGCTTGCTCAGTGTCTGGTCAGTGAAGTTCAGTAACAGAATCAGTGAAGGTAGAGAAAAAAGTGACGTGGGCAAATTGGTGCAGTCTCATTGCTTAGTCCTGCAGAGGACAGAGAGGTGGGCAAGCCCAGCATGATCTCCTTGGGGTGAGGGACAGTCATAGAGCAACATGAGGGAGGAGTTCAGGTATAGCCTGTGCCAACAGAACACACTCAGACATGGCCATATTTGAGATGACTGCAGAATAGAGAGAAATCAGAATTGAGTAGCCAGTATTTGATAATATTCAGCAGTAACTTGGCCCAGTCTGTGTGCAAGGTCACATTTTCACTATTCTTGAAGATTGTAGCCTGGTTGTAATGCAGCAGCAAAGCCTTCCCAACAGCTCTGCAGCTCAGCACTTTTCCCCACACTGTCTAGGCCATGTCCTGGTTCCTCATGGGTTAGACTGAGAGGGCACAGCAAATAGAAATGCCATCAGAGAAGGTAGTTTCTCTCTAGTGGTATTTTCATACCATTTTGCCTTCATTTTCTGTGTCTATCTAGGCAGCAGGTTTAGGTAGGAACATTTGCTGAAGCAGCAAATGCTTACTCAAGCTACAGACTAAGAACATTTAGTAATTATTCAATGCATAAGGAATAAATTAGAAGAAATCAGATAATTAACAAACAGAAAACAGAATCCAATTTTCCCTTAGTCATCACCTCTCCCTCATAGTTTTGACCTCAGAATGGTTGGTGTCCTTTCTACTTACAGTAATTGGTTCTCCCACTATTCCTAGGTGAGTTAAATCTGGGGGTTAACTATTAATAACTGTAGTCCTTGGAGTTGCATCAGAAGATCTGGCTTTAGTCAGGATATTTTCTAATTTTCCAATGCATGCCTGTAGTATGTGTCAAAGGTACTAGTTAATTTTCCATCTTAATTAACTGTTTTTCCAGAATTGAATGAAACAAAGACATCAGTTAACTTCTTTCAGCATCCCTAATAGCATTGATACTATCTTTTATGGCATAAGGTACATCTTATACCATTTAAGCTGCTGAAAAGGGAGTTCAGTTTCCCCTCAAATTTCAGCACCTCCTCTACCAGTCAAGGTCTAATACTCTGATTACCATCTTTCTCAGCTGTATAGTTACGTTCTTTTTTCCAGCATCACATCTCATCTACTTCAGGAGACAATGTTTATCTTTCAGAGGTGCCCTCAGTGGAACTCACCATATGCTTTCAGACACCCACTTTATCATCTGTCTCCCAGCTCTCCTCTGCCTCCAACAGATTCTCACGTGGATTTAATTTGCAAGACATAAGGAGAGGGGAAAGCTGCAATGCTGGTAGGAAAGCCTTGATCTCTGCAGAACTTCAACACCAAAGGACAAGCCCCCAAGAGCGTACCTGCATTAACGCACAACTTCAAATACCAGATATGGAAAGCCAAAAATTATACTTTTTTTCTTTTTTTCCACTGAGATTTTTTTGTTTGTTTGTTTTCCAAGAGATTTCTCTAATCTACCCAAATGACTACCTGTGTTATCAAGCACAATAACCAGCGGATTCTTTCTTGTGGTCATTTCTATCCCCCGCTGACTCCTAACACACCCTGCTTGTCACACCTCATTCCCTTCCAGTGGGGCTGACATCCTTGCTTCGACTGCCTCACTGATCATATTGCAGAAGCACCATCTGTTTCCCTCGCTCACATTCTCTTGATTCCACTGGAAATTCAATGGAAAATGAAATAGTGTCACTCAGAGTGATGGAGAACATCAGCTGGAAAATATTTACAATTCTAGTGGCTGCCATTAGCATCTAGAAGATTCTAGGCATGACTTTCAGGGCATACGTCCATATTTTCTCTAGAAAAGAAGGTGGAGAAAGAACCACAAATTTTCAGACAGCTGTCATTCAGATAATCACTCTGGAAGAAGTTTCAGTTTGCAAATCCCACTGAGATGCAAGTGTTCCCCAACCACTCCACCCTCTTCTTACAATGCTTCTTACTCACAAACTGAGAAGACTTTCATTTCCACATACAGACTTTTCTGAATCCCATTTTTAGGTGTGTGATCACATCATGTGTACTGGCAAGGTGCCCATCCTCCTCATCAGGGAAAGGCAGGTGTCCCAGTTAGGTGTCAGCTCATCCATAACCAGGAGCACACTGCCCAACCCAGGGAGCCACCTTTGCACCGTGGCAGAGGGGGGCCCCAAGATCCAGAAATGCAGCCCCAATGTGCCAGCATCCAGGAGCTGTCACTCAGCTCTCTCTTTGTCTCTGTGGGACTGGAGCTGCAGAAGCCCACATTTCTCTGCATGCTGATGCAAAATCATGATGAGTTATCCAGCCCATTTTGGCTCTGTGCAGAGCTATCAAGAGTCCCTGTATGCAGATTGGTCCTCTTTATCATATATGATAGATAGTCTAATGCAGCACCTAAATTACACTGAGTTTGCGATACCAGCTGGCTTTGTCTTTCAATACACTATAGGATCACTGTGTTACCCTCAACCTGAAAACTGACACAGAATATAACAGAGCCATGGCTGCAGCTCAGAGTGGCACAAAGTTGTGCTGTCTCGCATGGGAGAGTCTTAAACTCTAAACTTTAACCATAAACTTCTTTTTTATCCTTAGGTGAGGAACATAGCATTTACCGAGAAGGTAACTGGCAGTATCTGATATGCTGCATCAAGTTTACCTGAAAGCAGTGACAGATGATCATTCTGTAGAGGGGAAATTTCACCCAAATTTTTATTGCATAACACAAAAAGATGCAAAATGGCGGCTTAGGAAAGGAGATATCAGTATGGGCAGAGAGGAATGGCCCACAAACATTATGTTACTCTTGGTTTGATAGGACCTTAAGACAGAGAAAGGAAAGTGTTTCAGTTATCTTTTAGCAAGCTCCAAGACTTCCTGTGTCTTCAAAGAAATGATGATGGGCTAATGCATTTATTTCACTGATGATACAAAGAGGCAAAAGGAAATTGACACTGTCTCCCTGTCACCTACATTCCACTTGATCAGCCAAAATTCTTTCTTGAGCTCTTCTTGCAGACCAGATTTCTAACTGATTAAACCGCAGTGTAATGATTCATCATTGTCTGTCCATTCCCATTTACTGTCTAATTAAAATGATTTTTATGCCCAGTGATAATTGCTTTCTTCTATTATTACTCTGAAATGTTAATACAATCTAGCTCACCAGTCTCTGTGTCTACCACTAGAGACAATAAATAAATTAAACACAAAAGAATTATGTTTAAATAAGATTAGGATTGAGTCATAAAACTACAACAGCATGGATATTCCAGGTAAGACTACATATTCTTGCCAAAAACATTTGCTGTACATATGGCTGGTTGTTTCTCAGAGTCCCAGAAAAAGCAGTGCTATGCACCTTGCGCTTCATTAGCAACACATTAGTGGCCTTATAGAGTCAAGTGAAACAGAAAATCATTTTATAGCAGTCATTATTTTTTATACGTCAGTACTTCCTGACAGGTCTTATCCTGAAGCACCTGAAATATGTAGAACAGAAGACGCTGATAAATACTGACTTTTCAGTGGAAACCTCTTAACTACCTCATTACTTTATGCATTTTTAAAAAGCACTTTCTTTTGTGGGCTCTTTGTCTAGCAATCCTTTGGTAAAGGCAAAAGCACCAAATTACTATCCTCTGAAGACAGAAATAGTGCTCAAAAATAGAAACCCTGCAAATGATCTAAATCTGTAAAGAACAATCCAGTCAATACCAGTTTTGGATGTCTTAATGTTAAATACCCAGGTTATATGTATTTTCTTCCTTACTAGATTCTCAACTCCCACTGCCATCACTGCATATTCATCCTGTCACTGTTTCCCAGTTTTCATTCCTTCATCTGTATTGCTTGTTCTGATCCTTCATCCACTCCATACACACACATGCATGACTGTACATGCACATATGGGTAAAAGCAAAGCCAGTTATATTATCACTGACATTTGGGGTTGATCATATGTTCGGATAGCTGTAGTGCACAAATCATCAATCCTATCTCAACCGCAAACTTCGGATTTATCAAAATGTCTTCTGTCTTTTTCTAACCTGAAATTTCACACTGTACTTTTAGTGACAATTGTATTAGCTACATGATTTCAGCTGGCCTTTTTAGTGAAGCCTGAAGAAATAAATGTGGCAACAAACCTTGGCCTTTCCAGAGACATTTGCTGATGGCTTTCCATCCCTTCTACAAAACCTTACAGTAGCTAATTTTATCACCCAGAAGCCTCACCATCTTCTACCACTGATCAATTTTCTTGGGGTTTGTAAATTTCGATGGCACTAGAGAACTTCAGACTTTGCTTTACTTCATACCCAGCTGATCCCACAAACAGATATCTTGTTTTGTGGGGAGAATATTGAATTCAGAAGCTATCAGACTGAAAAGTGAAAACTTTTAGATCTAAAAGAATTTATTGAGATTGTCCCTTCGGATTTTTATGGTAGACTTCCATCACTCTATAGTTAGATTCATACCTACCATAAGGAACTTGCCTTTAAATGTAAAAAGGGCAGATTTGTGGGAAATATGAAGAGCAACTTGCAAACATTGTGTAACAAACAATGCGGAACACAGGATAGGGAATGGCCATGTTGTTGCCTTCCCTTTCCTCCCCATTCTATTGGAGGTGCACATTCTGCCTCACAGAATGCCATCTGGGTGACAAGGTGTCTTGTCCTTGTCTCTTGATTTCTTGCCCCTGTACTGTCCCAGGCACTTGTGGGCTCGGCTGACTCTAGACTGATTGGGAGGTTGCCAAAATAATTTTCAAGTGGTCCCAAACCAGCATCAAGCTGCTAGCAGAGATGTAGGAGCACAAATTGTAATCTGCCTTTCACAAGACAGTAGACTTTTTTTTCTAAGTAGGGCAATACTTGATTTACATCAGGAGACAGTAGCAGGAGAAGCTCTCAAGGGGAAGATATACTATATGCCTATTTCATCCAAGCATTATCAACTTAAAAATTGTAATGCTTAGAAAAAGACAAGAAAGAAAGAAATGTTCCCTTCATCCCCTCCTGATCTTTTTCTCCTCACATAAATGGATGTATGTGTGCATTTGCTGGGGACTCAATGTTTTTGCTGCTGCTGGGAACATCCTGATTGGCCAGGTCCATGAATTAAGCCTGTGCTGCTTCAAGAATGCATTATCTGTAGAAGTTTTTTTATTTGTATAAAGTCATAGAATCTTTTGAGTTAGAAGGGGCCTTTAAAGTTCATGCAGTCCAAGTTTCCTGCAATGAACAGAGAAGTACAGATCATGGCTTGATATTGCTGATGTCTCATTCTATATTAGCTACTTTAAGCTCTCTTTTACAGCTAGGGAACTGATGTTTCTGCTGTTAAAAATCTTCTTAGACAAGACACAGGAAAAACAGAAAAGTAATGCAGGACAAATCTGAGACAAAATAGTTGTTTTGAGAATTCAGATTCAAGTATTCAAGTTTTAGATTCCCAGCCCAAGGCATCCAGTAGCAGTGACTGAGCACACAGAAGAAATTCTTCCCTGCCTTGATCAGTAAATGGATAGGAAATTAATGACTTTTTCTCTTGCAAAAAAAAAAATAGTTGGAAGTCTTCTGCCTTCATAACAGTAAATGAAGTTGCTATTCATTTTCAGAAAAGTGCTTCATTTTCAAAGCAGAACATTTTGTTAGCTGGGAGAGAGTTATCATGTAATTACATCTCTATAGTATTTATCATGAGGCAGAAGCTTATAAAGTCTTTCTATCTGTCTATCAAATCTTTATCAAGAAAATTGGATTAGATTTTTCGGACTGCAACCCAAACCATAATTCCATTCTCTTCTCCCTCATTTACTTGGATACCTGCATCAGTCAACCTTGAAAACTGCCTTAATAAATCAATCAGGCATTAAAACTAGCATTGAAATGGGAGGTTACATTTAGGCACTTTATTTCTAAAATCTGAAAATTTGATGCTTACTGACTAACCTTCTTCGTGATATGGTGCAGATTATTCTTATTGGCCATTAAGAGTAGAAGACTGGACAATTTCTTTAATGGGAGGTGAAATATGCACACGCATCTGGGATAGGTGGAGTTATATTTCTTCTTGAATAAGCACTCTGCCGTGATGCCAGAGGAGCTGATATGAAGTTTGTACAAAAAACTGCTGGTTTGTCTGCAGAAAAGGAATTCAACAGTACTGCTCCGCAGGACATCCATGGAATTCCTTTAAGTTTTAATCTGAAAAATACTGCTACATGGAAGATACAGTAATTGCTTTCTTTATTATTCCAATACTGTCTTTAAGATTTCATTATCAAAAGAAGGATCATAAATATGCACAAAAGTAAACTTATAGAAGAGTTTAATTTAATACTCTAGTGTTATTTTTGATTTCTACAGGAGCTGATGGAAGAAAGCAAAAGAAAAGCAATCAATTTAATCTGACTTTTTGCCTTTTTTAATTATTTCTTTCATTCTTTTCTCTAAAAATATCAATTTTCTAGGAGATAGGACTCATTTAGACAGAATACTCTAAACCAGGCCTTCTGAACTTCATAAGCTTTCTGCTTTAATCTTTAATCAATATGGAAACATTGGTCTGCATGGCACGAGGAACCACCTGCTACAGAGAATAGCCTCACTGTATGGGTGTTTTAGATTGGATTGGACTGGACTAAAGTATAGTCTTCAAAACCAGATAAACACGCTTTACATTTTCCGAACATTCTGTAGTCAAAACCACAAGATTTTTTTAAACTGAGTTTTCCAAACAAACAAATGTGTCGGCCAGCACCTTTTGCAGGGGTTGACACCAGTGGAAGCCTCAAAAAGCTATCAAATCAGAACAGCATGTCTGATACTCATTTTGTACTCTCCTTATATCAAAGGTGTCATTACACAAGGCTCAACATGACAGAGAAAGGTCTTGGGGGGTGGATTGGTTTTGCATTTTTATTCTGCTGTTCTGCATTGGACAAATAATATGTAAGTTATCTTCTGTAACAGTAGCTATTAGCAGCACCAGCTGAATAATGAATGAGCTAGCTGGCAAAGACTAAATTAATTTGTTTTGGTCATGGGCATAACTATTTTAATTTTGTCTGTGGAAAACATTTGCATTATTCCCTTGTAGAGTGAGAAAAAAAGCACGTCTGGGCACCGCTCCTCCCTGCAGGATTAGCTGGAAGTTCTGATTTCCTTTGCAGCAAGAGAGAGTAATCCATACAAGCCTGCACCCAGCTGTCCCCCAGCCCAGCTGTGAGCTGGACGCTGTTATATAGCCATTGGGTGTGTGCATCTGAGAGCAGAACCAGCAGCAGAAAAGCTTTCAGAAAAGACATCCAAATAATGGGAAAACAAAATGTGCCCTGAAAGCTCTTTGATAAAGCATTGCCTCCAGTTTGAATTTGAAAACAAATAAGTGATTTCACTTTTTTTTTCTTCCCTGTTCAGAGGAGACTCTGTGAATGTGCTCTCTCACCAAGGAGTGCCAAGCCTTGCCTCCTTCCAGCAGGAGCTGTCTACGGGCTCCAGGAACTGGCTCTCCACAGGAGTTGCTGGCAGTGCCAATGTAACAGGACTTAAATAACACAAATGTCCCTAGCAGTGTAATGCAAACCAGTGCATTTTACAGCCAGTCAAGCAAATAAAGATTTAGATCAGCAACTGTGAGTACACTGTTGGAAGTACCTGTACAGATCTCATAAGAAATGAAGAAAATCCCATTCAGTTCGCTGGCCAGTCATAATCAACCTGTCCCTAGCAGCAAACTAGCATCTAGGTTTCCCAGGTCTAGTCATAGATCCCAGTGAAATAAACAGGGCTAAACCTTCAGATTATGAATGAACTGTATTAAATAACAAATCAAAACAAAGAAGATATGTTCAAAATTACATTCCATGGGCCTAAAGGGAGGAAATGTATTGCGTACGTTATTTTTTTGAAGACAAGCCATTCTATTCCAGCTGCAATATTAATCATATTTCACTTGAACAGTTTTGCACGCCAATAAACTGCTGCATTGTTTGGGAATTCAGGTAATTCATAAGAAAATGTGAATGTGAGGCATGTAAATCTCCACTCCAGAATTGGGTCTCATAGTTTCATATTGCAAGATTAAATTTATAATTGCAAGTTGTAATCATTGTACTGAAGCGAATGTCAAGCTGAAAGCCTACCTGCCCTGTAATATTGCAGGAAGGATTTCTTAGCCTGGAGCTGCAGTGATTGATCTGTCATTTAAATGCCAGAGGGAGCTTTCAGGATTGGAGACAACCAATAATGTAAGCTAGTGTTTTATTGAAATGGGGCTGATCAACAGAGTTAATTCAGAAATATTCACCCGTTTGCAATTTCAGTTATGTCTCAGCTCAAATAATATTTTTTATGTGGCACTGCATACTCAAAAAAAGCAGACAACAAAAGGGAGAAAGGTCTTGTCCCTTCTGTTAAAGTACTTCTAGCGGATTCTTGAGATTTTTTTTCTGTTTGGGGTTTGCTTTATGCGTTAATGTAAATGTGCAACAGTAAGACCAGAAGTGATATCCGCACGCAGAGGTAGATCACGCAGCAAGACTAGACCAATAGTGATCTCACCCTGTTGAGTCTCCATTGTCAAAAACACAAAACTACGCTAGCTCCCTTTCACTGCAGAGGGAAAGATGATAGCCCTACATAAGCAGCCTTCCATCCTCTGTTCCACTTTGTAGGCTTCAACACCACCAAGTTTTTAAACACAGTGAGATCAGATTAGTCTTACTTTCCTCTCTCCTCTTCATCTTTTTACTGAGGAGCTGTTTCTTCCTCCAAAAGAGAGTCATAGTGGAGAAAGTGGCAGGTGTAACAATGCATTGAGCCGATAGGCCCATTAATTCTATCTGAATCATCCTAACTTCTGTGGTCCTGCTAAACTAAAGCAATGTCTCCCAAAGGAGAACACATGGGTTATAATCTGAGAAACAGGAGGATGGTGGGAATGTTCAGTGTTTCTTGCATAAAACATAATGGAGGGACCAACATAGAGCTCACCCCAAATCAAGCCTTGATTTGCAGCGAAACTTCAAATTGGAAACTGTGGCTACAGAAGATCAGCTGCAGGGATGGTCTTGGAGATCATGGTGAAGGCTGCTTAGGACATGGAAGCACCAATGTGCAGTGGCAGTGGTAACAGCAGACTACATGGGAGGAGCAAAAACTAGGGAGGTTGGAAACAGTGAGGTTAAAAAGAGTACAGTGAGGGGGAGCATAGGGATCTCAGGTATCTCTGTGGGCAGAGGGAGGATGGGAGGAAGATGCATAATGGTACATTGCCTTGCATTCACTTTTCTTTTGAAACCCAACACTTGCTTTGGTTTAACTTAACCAAAGCTGAATCAGTAAAGTATAAATACTGCTTTCAGTAAAAAGTGAGCAGCATTTCTGGTCCCTGTGATATTCCGCATGCTAACTATAGAGGATGTTTCCAAACTAGTAGGATCTTTGGAGTGAGAAGCTGTTTGTTTCAAAAGAGAAGCTGTTTGTTTACGCCCGCAGCATTGGCTGCTTTTGCAAAGCAAGGAAAGAAACACCTAATTAATTATGCTTGTTGCCTATCCCCTGGAAAAGGAAATGGGTAGAGGAGAAATGTGCTTACTTTGAGTGATCGCCTTCTGTGTTAGTTCAGTAAGAGGGATTTATTTGTGCTTAGCCAGATCAATCTTCAGCTCACATAGTGAGTGAAGCATCTATCTTGGTAGCTGTTACTCTCTGCCCTGTAGCCATGTGGCCAGAACAGTGGTATTGTGTTAGACTTCAGGTCCAAGGTTGCAGAATCACAGAATCACAAAATTACAGAATCATAGCTGGAAAGGACCTCTGAGGATCATCCAGTCCAACCCCCTGCTAAAGCAGGTTCCTCTTACGAGGTCACATTCAGGTAAGAATATCTTCAGAGAAGATTCCTTAGCACCCCTGGGCAGCCTGTTCCAGTGCTCAGTCGCCTTCAAAGTAAGAAAGTTTTTCTTCATGTTTGTATGGAATTTTCTCTGTTTGTACACATTGTCTCTTGTTCTGTTCCTGAGCACTGTTGAAAAGAGCCTGGACACCACTGAAAAGAGCTTCAGTCTTCCAAGATGAAGGGTGGGGAAAGAATATTTGCCTTAAAAACCACTTGCAAAAAACTTCTCTCACAAGTGGGAAAGTTTTCACCAAAAGCTGTATCCAAAGTTAACCACATAAGGGACACACCACTGGCCAGCACAGAAGCTTTTAAAATCAAAAAAGGCTTGTTTATGTTGCAGTCCAATATCAATTGGTCTGTACTTACCACCAAGAAACTCATGACAGGAGGTTAGAATAGAATCCCAAATTAAATCTGACCATAATTTGTAATTTAATGTCAAAACCGATCATCATTACAGCTACCAAAAGGCAGAAGCAGAGTAAGTCAGTTACAAATTTAACAAATCAATCTAGGACTAGTTACAACTAACAGGCTGGATACTTTCAACAGAAATTTTTCAAATCCCTTTCTCTCTGGTCCTTTGTCCTAAACAAAGTGATTGAATTTTATCTAGCATATATTTATTTAATCAGCTTCAAAGTAACATAAGATTCACTCATAATATTCATACTCAAAATTATACATTTTTTCCATAATAATCTCAAGCACAAAAAAAATTCTGTTATATTTACAGAAAAGTGATACAAAATGATTCGTTGAACAATCAGAGCCAAACTGGTGTCCTGTGTTGACCAGACACATTTAAATTACCTCTTTCCTGTGTAGTGTTCTTCCACAGTACTTTAATATTAAATACTTAGCAAAGCTGGGACTGAAGAAACCAAATGGAAGAAATAGTTTACCACTCCAATTTTTTTAATTTACTTAAAGCCTTGCAAAAGAGGAAAGTAACATTGCATCTAAATAAAAACTTTCGGATGTTTATTGACAGCCCATGCAGTCTGCTTTAATACACATTCAGATTATAAATCCTCAGAGAAGAGGCTCTGCTGCAAAATGATCGTCTTGCTTCCAATTCAGGGAGTCATGGTAATGAGTGGTGATTTGATTATATTTCTTTAGTGCCCTCTACTGGAAAAAAATAATAATCTTGCATCACCTCTTTCCTACCTACAGCTTACTGATTCTCCACTGCCTTCACTGTGTAAGAAGTGCAATCAGTTTTATTTAATGATTCAAAGAAAATTTAAGGAGTGTGCTTTCCCCACTATTAAAATAAATGGCTTTGTGATCCCGTAGGATTGCCTAGACTAGGAGCTTTCTTTTATTTATTTATTTTTAAATGCAAATAATCACAGAATCATAGAGCATCACAAATTGGAAGGGATCCGCAGAGATCATCAAGTCCAATTCCTGGCTCCACGCAGCACCTCCCAAACCCTGTGTCTGAGAGCCCTGCCCAAATGCTCCTTGAACTCCAGCAGCTTGGAGCTGCACAATGTTTCACTCCACAGAGGAGAGTCACTAGAGGCTCGAGTCTGTCATCATTTTCTTTTAATCATCATATCGAATAGTTAAAACTGGAAGTAATAATATTGAAGAGAAGGGCAAGAGTTAATAACAGATCTTTAAACAACTTGTCTTGAGAAAAATAAGGGAATAATTTGTTTGGCTATTAAAAAAAATTGGAAGGGCTGGGTATTGTGAGTAAAAGTAAGCCCCAGACTACAAAGGGAAAAGAGGAAATTCACTATCAACTGTCCATCATTTGTTTAAACTCATTTTTTAAAGACTACACATTACTACAGAGCACAACATGTACTTTTTATCTACTTAGTTCTGCTAAGGTTTGGATGATCCCGTCATTTCTGCATCCTCTAAATACAGTCTTTGGAGCCAGCAAAAGACTGTAGTGAAGGGAAGACCTGCATCCAGTTTTCAGCTTCATCTCCCTGGCAGTCTGTTCTGGCAGAGCTTCATTTCATCCAAGACTCTGTTTAGTTCCTACTTTGAATTTTAGGTTTTATTGTTGATTCCCTGGTGTGTTTCCTGTCTGTAGTATCACTATTGCTAGGTACAAAGCAATGTGGTGCCATGGCAACAGTCAAATTGTAAATTATTAAAGAAAATGAATAACTAGATTGGACGCACACACTCACATTTAAAAAAAAAAATAATAATAATAATAAAAAAAAAGAGGAACCAAACAAGAACATAAACATAAATGCTATTTGGCACCTGTGGAACTAATATAATTACTTTCATAATAATTCCAGAGATATTAGAGCCCACTTCTGTCTTGTTTGTTTTGGAAAATAATCCATTATTACTAACAAAACAGTCTAGGAACATTTTGAGATATATTTTGTATTGAATAACAACATCTAACAGCTATGTGGAGATGGAAAATGATTAAAAAATAACCCTGACTGTCAAAAACCTGGAGGTACTAATGACCTGAGATGATATGACATGCTGGTTCACTCAGTGGATAAAGCTGGAACCTGCTGTACAAACCAGTAATGGAAAACAACAGGAACAGTGTTACTTGCTGCTTTTACACCCTGTAAAACAAAAATGTAAAATAATAGCGATGAAAATTTATATTTCTTCCTTGAATTCTGCCAACTTTATGACTTCCCAAATGTTCATGTAGCAAGCCAATAAAAAAGAAAAAGAAAAAGAAAAAGAAAAAGAAAAAGAATAAAAAAGAAAAAAAAAAAAGAAAAAGAAAAAGAAACCTGAAAATTGAATACAATTCAATTTAGTAAAACAAGAAGGCACAGAGGATGGAGCCAGGCTCTTTTCATTGATGTCCAATCCAAGACAAGGGGCAAAGGGCACAAATGGAAGGAGGTTCCTCTGAACATCTGGAAACACTGCTATGTTGTATAGAGGACAAAGCACTGGCACAGGCGGCCCAGAGAGGCTGTGGAGTCTCCTCATTGGAGATCTCCAAAAGCTGCCTGGACATGAGCCTGGGCACCCTGCTCTGGGTGTCCCTGCAAGGACAGGGTTTGGACCAGGTGGAACCAGAGGTCCCTTACAACTAATCTGTGATGCTGCAAAACCTTTCTTTTTCCCTATGGTCTTTTTAGTTGTCACATACAACAATGGTCCCCACTGAATCCAAGTGAGAATTTACTCATAGTCATAGTAACATGTATTTCTCTCTAGGTCCACCATGCAAGTCTATTCCAAACTACAACAAATATATCTGAGAACCAATGGTTGAAAAAATGGAAGTATCAGAATTAAGAGAGGGAGGTGATGGCAGGGTACATTATGTTTGAGTATTCGGTGGGGACCTCAGCGCATTACTCAGGGTCAGCAGGTTGCTGCTAAACATCAGCTTCCCTTCCACTGGGAAAGAGCTACTGAAATCTGCTAAGTTTAGTAGACAAAAGGCTAGGCTAGGCTAGGCTAGGAATTCCAGACAGAAGGGATTGTCTCGGGGTTTCTAGAGAGGATTTTAGGAACATGGGGTTAAAAATACATACTTTCTCACACATGAGATGACACAGATCTTCTACAGCATGCTCAGTTTGTTTGTTTGTTTTAAAAAAAAAAAAAAAAAAAAAAAAAAAAAAACAAGCAATATAAACTGGGAGCAAAACTTTAAACTTCTGTTTTCTAACAACGAGCAGCCAAATAAATAAATAGATTTACCCAGTCTCAGCAGAAAAAAAATAAAGGGTTAATTGACTGCAATGTGAAACAATTATTTTTCTTAGGCAAAATTAATGTTTAGGTCAAAGCAAAATAGACTTTAATTAGATTATGTTTGGAACTACTTTTCTTCCACTGCTGCTGCTGCCTACAAACAATGCTTAAGTCCAATTACATTCTCAGAGCAAGATAAGCACTAGTAGGGTTATTTTTCACCCCACTGTGTTGCTGCAAGGAGGATATTGGCCTCTTTTCTCAGGTGACAAGTGACAGGATGTGATACACTGGTTTCAAGTTGCACAAGGGGAGGTATAGATTGAATATTCAGGTCCCCATACGTGGAGGTATGCCACATTTGACACATTTAAGAGATGTATCAACTTGGCATTAAGGGGCATAGTTTAACAATGGGACTCAGAAGGTCAAGTTGATGGTTGAACTTGGTTATCTTGAAAGTCTTTCCCAACCTAGAAGGTTTTTTGATTTTACTCTGCCTTGTAAGACGGCATAGCAAGAGGTCTAGGGGAGTGGTGAGCATCTCATGCAAAGATCAGTGCATCAGAGGGAAAGGGAAAGCTTGTGGAGGTGTCACTCTGGTGCTGCCATGCCCAGACAGCACAGCACAGCACAGGAGGACTGCCTGATGAGGCACAGGTGAAAGAGACAGCCAGCTGCTACCATTAGAGCTGTGTGCATCCCTCATCTGTGGGAAGAAACATGCTCTAAAAGTAACAGCTTCTTTCCTGAGCAAAGCCAAGCAGAGTATTTGTAAAGATTTCCAATAGCACCATAAGCTATGCCTGCAGGGAGAGCAGTGTGTGCACGAACTGCAGTGACCAGAGGAAGGACGTTGAAAATAGAGCTGAAACAGTTACTGTTTCAGCTTTCCCAGCTTCAACCAAACTCTTCAATATTTCAGTGGGATTTTTTAATATATGAATAAATACTGCTTTAATAAAAGGAGTAATATGTCTGGAACCATAGATTTTGTTTGTTTGTTTATACAGCTTCTCTCATGCAATATTTATAAACCCACTCTCCTTCCTTTTCTGATAATTTCTCCAGCACATTGAAAAACTGCCTGGCAAGTCATAAAATGCAATTGCTGTTTTCACAGCATATTGTGCACTTCCAAAAGAAATTTTTAGCCTCAGATGAATGCTACTCATTGTTTTGTAGCAAATTGCAACACGCTGGGAGCATACTGGGAAATCAAATGTCAGCCTCCAAAGTATCACTCTTCCATCTAAAGGTCACATCTCATCTTAATGGGATAACTGGAATGGCTGCTGTGATTTCGTATGCCTAAAAACCCTCGTCTTTATTTCAGCAGCAGAAGTTGCCTTCTGACAGCCCTTTTCCAATAATACGTCACGTGAACGCACCTAGACATAAACACTTATGGTGGTGCTGGGCAAGTAGAGATGTGAGATGTGAGATGGCTTAATTGATTTGAAGAAATCAAGTGTTTTCCTCTGTCATTTCATTTTAGGAGGAAAATAGCACTATTACATAAGGAGCCAATCTTATATGGAATAGTTTGGGGCACAATATTGGTTTGTTGTATTGTATTATATTGTATGACTGCCACAATACACGTGTAATATATGACATAGCCTAAGATCAGATTCATCTCCCCCACCCTTGTATGTTTCAAAATATGTATGTATTTTTTATAACTAAGTGAAACGTACAATATGAAAGTTTAACTGCAAGGTTACTGTAGGGTATACAGTTAAAAAACTGTCATTTTCATTTTTCTCCTATTTGAGGATGTGGATTTTTTCCCATTCTGTTCACTTCAATCCAAAAAAATAGAGTCAAAGTATCTTCAAGTGTGATTTAGTATTTGGCTATATACTTACTGTTTGGGTTTTTTTAATCAATAATTGTGGTGCCATTTGGTCTAGCTTTTCAACTGAATTTATATAAATATAAAAAAAAATGTATTGTTCATATAACACTAACAAAAATGAACACATAAGTTCCCACTTCTGTATCAATAAATCATCAGGGTTTATTACTACCTTGATAGAAACAGAACATAGCTCCATACAGTCTTTGTATACTCCATAAAAGCTTCTCACCTATGGCCTCCCTTTGTGGTATCTTTAAAGTTACTGTGAAATAGACCATAGAATAGGTCCAGCAGAGCCCATGCAGCCCCAGGGGATTTCAAGTCACAGTGCCACTGTCAGTAATATATAAAATCACAATAACAAGAATGTGTGCTGCTGTACTAGAATTTTGCTGGCTGCTGTGGTGTTGCAGTTTTACATGTCAAAGTCACCATTAGTCTCAGTGATAAATTTGGTATATGATTACTTTTAGACTGAGGTTTCAAAAAAGAGTATGGATATTTAAAATCTTATTTTGATTTCAGCAAAGAGATCAGTTGTTGGACTGTTTCAAAGGAATATCTCTTCCGTTTTCAAGAACACTCATGAAAAATTTTTCATTCTCTTCTTTAGTTTGTCTATGGCCTTGGCAAATATTCCCTCTTCAAGAAGGGCCGTAAGAAGGATACGGGAAACTATAGGCCTGCTAGCCTGACCGCGGTACCAGGGAAAGTAATGGAGCAAATCATCTTGGATGAGATTGCACGGCATGTGCATGGTGTCCAGGGGATCGGGCCCAGCCAGCATGGGTAAAAGGCAGGTTGTGCTTGACCAACCTCATCTCCTCCTATGACTGGATGACCAGTCTGGTAGATGAGGGAAGGGCTGTTGATGAAGTCTACTTAGACTTCAGCTAAGCCTTTGACACAGTCTCTCACAGGCTTCTTCTGGGGAAACTGGCTGCCTGTGGTCTGAACAGGTCTACATTCCTTTGGTTAAGGAACTGGCTAGAGAGCCGTGCCCATCAGGTAGTGGTGAATGGAGTTAAGTCCAGCTGGCGACCCATTCCAAGTGGTGTCCCCCAGGGGTTGGTACTGGGCCCATCTTGTTTAATGCCTTTATTGATGACCTAGATGAGGGGATTGAGTGTACCTCAGTAAGTTTGCAGATGACACCAAGTTGGGAGGTCCCCTAAATCAGAGGGATTTAGATAAGCTGGATTACTGGGCTGAGGTGAATGGGATGAGGTTCAACAAGGCCAAGTGTCGGGTTCTGCACTTTATGCGCAACAGCCCCATGCAGCGTTATAGGCTTGGGGATGAGTGGCTGGATGAGTGTGAAGAAGAGAAGGACCTGGGGGTGTTGGTTGATGCTCGGCTGAACATGAGCCGACAGTGTGCCCAGGTGGCCAAGAGGGCCAAAGGCATCGTGGCCTGCATTAGAAATAGTGTGGCCAGCAGGAGCAGGGAGGTGATCATCCCCCTCTACTCAGCTCTGGTGAGGCCACACCTCGAGTACTGTGTTCAGTTTGGGGCCCCTCACTACAGGAAAGATGTTGAGGTCATGGAGCGTGTCCAGAGAAGGGCAACGAAACTGGTGAGGGGTCTGGAGCACAAGTCTTATGAGGAGCAGCTGAGGGAGCTGGGATTGTTCAGTCTGGAGAAGAGGAGGCTCAGGGGAGACCTCATGGCACTCTACAACCTCCTGAAGGGAGGTTGTGGTGAAGAGGGATTTGGCCTCTTCTCCCAGGCAACGAGCAGGACAAGGGGTAATGGCCACAAGTTGTACCAGAGGTTTAGATTAGACATAAAGAAGAACTTTTTCTCTCAGAGAGTGGTCAGGCACTGGAATGGCTGCCCAGGGAGGTGGTGGAGTCGCCGTCCCTGGCAGTGTTCAGGAGGTGTCTGGATGAGGAGCTGCGTGATATGGTTTAGTGCTTGTGGTGGCAATGGTGATGAGGAGACGGTTGGACTAGATGATCTTACAGGTCATTTCCAGCCTTGTGATTCTATGATTCTACATGTAGATGTTGTTTCCATTCTCGTTGTCTCTACACTGCTGACAAAAAAGCAAACAAAATACATTTTAATGGAAAATTATATATTGGCATCAGAAGCCATACTCTATTACCTTGGTAAAGGAGAGAGTGCTCAGGACAGACCACTCAACAGGTGGTACAAGTTCTTCAGAGCTACTTTTGGCAAGGATGGCAAACGTCTTCATTACATTGCAGAAACAAAATAGGTTTGCCTGTGTGTGTGTGCATGCAAATGCACAGAAGTTATGTGCTGATGTTCAACAGCAAAGCCCTTGTTGAGGAAAGAATAACCAGTGCAGTTTGGCAAATAACCAATCCCAAAAATTCTATCAGGTCATCATCAGGCAACTAAACTGCAGTTCAGATGCATATTGAATTGCTCTTCCCCAAACCAATGCTTCCTGAAACTGTACTTTAATTCTTGTTTCAGATCTGATTTAATTTTGTTGCTAGTTACAAATTCCAAATCTAGCAGAACTCTTAGGAAACTGTCCCTCTCTTGAGGACATGTACTGCAACCCCAGAGGCCTGTCTGACTGTACATAACCCCATGCTCAGCATCACCTGTATATAAACAGCCAGCCCGCACCATATCTGAGACACATTATAGGTGTCCTTTTACTCTTCTGCAAGTTTCAACTGTTAATGAAAATATAGAAAAAAACACGGGATCTTCCAAACTCCTAGCACTTTTAGTGCAGAGGAGGAGCTCCACTTACTTTTTATAGCTCTTTCTCAAGGTTCTTACCAGAAGGAGGAAGTGCAGTGCTGGAGCAGCTGTTAAAAAACTGAAGGTAACATTTTTGAAAGTGAACAGCCAACTCTCTGCATTCTTTCTGCTGCATAAACAGTCTGGCTTTCAGAGTCCACGCAGCTCCTCCTTCCTTGGAAAAATGCTGGCCTCACAAAACATTTGGACTCATGATCACTAGAAGCCTTCAAGCTGTTCTTTTTTTTCCTCATAATAAGTTAAACCCATAGAAAATCAGAAAATGCAATTCCCAAAATTCAACAAAAACCTGTAGAGCCTCACTTCTTCACTTTTTTCAAACTTAATTTCAGATTAATTACCAGCAGCGCTAAACTCCATGTTGTACTGAGAGAATAATGAGCAGGAGCTTATCCATTAATGCATTTCAGAAACACTTCCAAACTTTTCAGTATGTCACTAATGCTGTGAGCTGGAAAAATCAATCTCTGGGCTAACATACTAATGAGCACAGCAAGCAGTTTATCTTTCAGAACTGCATTTGCAGTGTGAGACAGAAGATCCTACTAATTTTAAACAAGAGATCAACATATGGCATAGTTGATAATTCAGCATGGGGGTCATGTCCCTCATGTCCCTGAGAGACAGGGACAACTGCTCTACACCTGAGCTAGCCACAGCACGCAAACCACGGTGCCTAACATTTTTCAGCTTGCAACCATCACATTCAGGTCTTCCCAGGTGAGCTTCAGGATCAAAGCTTGGCCTTCCAGCTCGTCTCCCACAGAAACTGCTCTTTTTCTCATAACAGCAGCCTGTGTAACCACTGTCAGAAAATGATATGATTGTGAAATACTGCACAGAACAACCCATAAGTTTTGGTTGGTTTCAGCAGCTGAGGGTATTGATTTGTGTTCGCTCTTTGAACTGGCCAGAGTATGAGTGGTAGTAGGTGAAGATAGAGAAACTCAGCTGTGTCACCTCTAAGGAGCTCGAGATTGTCGTTTTCTCCAAGCAGGAAATGTGACTAACCAGGGAAAAGACAGGCAGGAGGTGGGGAAGGAGCTGTTCAGAGTCAGCATCAGTCACACAGATGGGACTGCAGCTCAGCCTGGGGAGATAAATGAAGACTCATGACTGATGAATGCTTCTTTTTTAGGATTCTCTTGGAGAATTCATTTCTTCTTTGCAAGTGATTCATTGTTTTCCTTCTTGATTCTCAGGTTGTATTAACAAGCATTTTGAAAATTTTTACTCAGTAACAAAAGGAAATAAGGCTTGAAGTCTCATTTCATAAATCATAACTGACATTCAACATATCCAAAACTTTCAGGGATTGTTTTCACGGAAATCTTCAAAGGAAAGTGTGGCCTGTAGATCTGGCAAAGTCTGTTTACAATATCCTGGAGCCAATTTCCCCAAAACTTCTGAGGGCCTGAGGAGAGAGCGCTATGGCTGTCACAGCACTGAAGGCCATTCTCCACACCTTCTCCCATTCCTTCTCTTCTCTCACTTCATGTACAGCCTGCCCTGTGACCAGCGAAAGAAAGTAGATTCATTCTCCAGCATGAATTACTGGGCCACAAGTGTTAGTATGCCAAATCACAGGCGGACTAAACATTTTTTACCTACTCTCTGTGCAAATTATATTCTGAGAAGCTTAAATTTATTTTTTAAATAAGTTAAATTCTGCTGACTATAAACTCCCTTTTATTCAAACCTCAGCCAGATCTGCTGCATGGATCCACACAAATGGAGATGGAGACATTCTGATCTGCACATGCACCAGCCTACTGCACGTCCTCTATTTTTGCAAGATATGTTTTCAAAGACAATTGTAACATCTGACAAAAGAAAAGTGAGATTCAAAACAGGAACAAAATGGAAAACATGTCGGTACAACTTGTATCAAACCCCACTCTTAGTACCCAGCTGAGACTCAGAAGGATTTAAAGAGATATAAAATGCATTGGTGGCTGTGGTTTCCCCAGTCACGAACAATATCAGCCATATCCTCAGAGATTCACTTGCTTTGATAAAAGTTCCCAGGGTAGGAAGGAAATTTTAAAGGACTATAAAAAAATAGTCTTTTCTCACTCATTTGCCTCCCTACATGGATATCATTGGTTTGCTAAGAGATGAAATATCTACGTAGAAACTACTGTTTGTGCCAAAGATTGTGACATTTCCACCTGTGAAGCTTTTCCTAAAGCTTCTGCTTACCCGAAACATTTCCTACTCCCAGAAACACATACGTAGGACATATTTTGAAGGGTAGTAATTTGGGTATAGCCTAGCAGATATCTGGGCTTCTTCCACTAATGGCCCTAACCATTTCTGAACCTTGAGGCATCCCTACACCAACTTCTCTTCACGGCATTCCAAGGTCACAATTTCCCCCATCCAAAATAAAACTTACAAACTCAAATATGATCAGTGGCAAGTCAGAAAGACATAGGGTTTTAACAAGGGCCTATTTTCTAATAGATCTTCTATAATTGTAGCCAAAATCAGAAATTCTCTTTAGTATTTATGGCCAATGATTGGTGCTTTCTCAGTCTGTTAGCAAATATTAAAAAACCATTTCCAGCTGTTGTATTTCTTGAAATCAAAACCCAGTTACTTTTAAGCTTGGTTTTGATTTGGTATAAAAATATTTTTTCCCTGAAGACTAACAGCTAGATTGATAATTTGGCAATTGTTTCCAAGCCATTTATTTGGCCCTCCAAGACCAAAATAAATGGTTATTAACAGCATCTCAGTTACATAAGAAAGCCTAAAAGGAATGAGCATTGCGGTCCTAAGAAATTCTATGGTGATAAGCTGGTAGTGATACAACATGAGGCAACAGAGAGGGTAATATTTGAGACAGGTGAGGTATGTTGTAAGCGCCAATGTGGCAGTAAATTGCAGGAGGGCTTTCTACTGTCTGTGAGAATTCTAGATGAAGGAGCTCCGCTTCCTTCTATTTATTTTGAGCAATATGAAAACCTATCCAGACAACAACAATAACCAAAAAAGAATTCTAGAGAATTTAATTATTTACCTCTGACATACAGAGTAAGTCACAGGTCATGAGTCTATCTTAGGAACGTACAGGCCACCGAATGAAATCACATTCAAAACCACTGGGACATTTCACAGGAAATGACAAAACTTTGCACTGCAAAGAAAACTATAGTCCTTTAATGCAGTTGTTTTGTTTTTCGTAGTTTTAAGTCTTTTAGCTTCAGTTTTGAACTAGGTAAAATTAATCTCAGCAGCAAGTGGAACTTGTTACCGATTTTCACTGCAGAGCCTTGCATTCAGCAGCAATATATGTCCTTTACACCAGCTATTTTCTCAATAGTACAATCATTATCAAGCCTATAAAATATAAATATAGCATTTATAATGGTAATTCAACAATGCCTTCATATTCCATGATTCCACAGGTGTTACTTCCACTTTGGGTGGAATTTAGGAAATGTTTTAATGAAAATAATTAGAGTGGCCAAAGAAGCCCGCAGCTAATGCAACATTGCAGATCTTTTAAACTATATAGCATGCACAACTATGCATATTTATTCTCAGATTTCAACTGGCTGTATTTATCTCAGACAAAGATGCCTCCGTTCTCTTTTCAAAACTTCGGTATTTTCTGAGAACATTCAGACTCAGCAAGACCTTTGTAAATTTATGTTCTGTGCTGAAGTTCTAACTGAACACGGAGATGGAACAAACTCTGTGGGAATCATCCTACTACCATAACAAAATCAAACTGATTCATCACATTAAAAACCTGAGCAGCCTTAAAAATATGCATTGATGTTTAGTTGTGCAGTGACAGGTTTTTTTTTTTAGTATTGGCTGATTTCAGAGTACTATGAACATGGAATATTAAACAGCCAGTGATGCTTCTTACTCTTTAAAAGGCAGAGAGAAATGACATTTATTCATTTTAGAAGAAGAACTGCACGGCTTTTTGTTTTTTAATAAATATATGAAATGATTAACTTACTATAGGCACTATAAATATTTTTCTTTATAGATTTGTGGTAGAAATTTAAAATGCATTCTGTACTGCAGGAGCCAGAAAAATGACTATGATGGCAGAGATAGGAGTAACTCTTCACCAACAAACCAGTGTTCATTATGGTTTTGAGAATCCGTAGGATTTTATCTTCTTTCCATTAGATCATACTTGCATCACATTAATACTATATCAATGAACAACAAAGAAAATACAGTCTTTAGTAGCTTGTTGACACAGTGCTTTTTTCTACTCTTTAATGGATATGGTCTAAGACATCTGAGATGCAGACCATGTCCTGAGAGAAATGCCAGGGGCCTCTTACCACAGCTTTAGGATTGGCAGGACTGAGCTCTTAATGTGGAGGAATTTTTAGAGATCAAAGGTCACGGCAAGGCATATAGTCAGATGATTTTGTTATTTCCCAAAGTTGTCTCATGGATTCTCAGCAGCACAGACAAACCTAACTGTGACAGAATAACAGAGTTGCAGAGCAGGACCAGGTTGTAGGAAGGGAGCTTGGTGGGATCTGGAGTGAGAATGGGAGAGGGGAGGAGTCCTCCTCTCATCAACCAAAAATCTCATCCTGGGGTACAGATTCCACTCTCCTGGCAGTAGCCTCTGCCCCTTTCTGCCCCCTTTACCCTCATTTCTCTTTCAAGAGAAAACCTGGCTGTCCAAAGCTTCAGCCATGATAAGGCTGGCAGCAGGATCATCAGCATGGCAGCTGTCATCATTTTACCATCACTCACAGCCAGAAACCACTACCTCTGCACTGGACCTGTTATTTTTACTTACTATGTGTATTGTGATTGTCAAACAACAGAGAGCTAAGAGATGGCCAGAGAATAAAAGACAAAATAAAAATACAAACGTAGAATCATAGATTTTTTTGAGTTGCAAGGGATCCTTAAAGGTCATCTAGTCCAACTTCTCTGCAGTGAACAGGAACACCTACAGCTCAATCACGTCTCAGAGCCCCATCCAGCTTGACCTTGAACATCTCCAGAGACAGTGCAACCACTACCTCTCTGAGCAACCAGCTCCAGTGAATTACCATCCTTATTGCAAAAAAAACTTTTTTTCTTATATATCCAATTTAAATCTCCCCTCTTTTAGTTTGAAACCATTTTGTCTTGTCCTATCACAACAGACCCTGCTAATGTATCTCTCTTGTTCTTTCTTATAGACTGCCTTTGGAAACCAAAAGGCCACTCTCAGGTGTCCCTTGAGCCTTCTCTTCTCCAAGCTGAAATACTCCACACTGAAATACTTCAGTGTGTTTTTGTGTGTGTTTATGAAATAAAATCCAGCCTCAAAGAGATGCAGTGATGCATACATGAAAGCTAAGTTAGACACTAGATGATTAATTAATTTCTCCATAGTAATCACAGTGAACTAAAAAGCAGCACTAATATACAGGATGCTAGGCAGTGCAGAGACTGCAGAAACAGGATCAGACCTGAGCCAGCCCATTTCCAGCAACACAGGGAGCCTTTCAGAAGCAGGCAGCCACACAAGGGTATGTGCTGGGCTCCCTTGGGGAATGCTTTGCAGACTGACTCCACAATATGCTGCAAACAGCAACAGCAGCATACACAGGCACCATTAAATGTACAACAGCAGTTGTTATTTGCAATCCTGCCAGCAGCAATAGCTCTGTAGAAAACACTTAAATTGTGGGAAATTTGGCTTACCCCCACTTCTCCCCCTGGTTCATAGCGTATATTGAGGTAGAGCTCTGCCACTTTCCAGTCATGTACAAAGTGTGCATAGGCACTTGATCAGGTGTCTCACCCCAATTATTGGAGGAGGTGGTTGGATATATATATATATATATATATATACTTGGAGGAAGATTAATGCAGCAAAGAGGCCAAATGCTTCCAATTGGATTATTACAAATTCTAATCAGCTGAGGAATGCAGGAAAGATGGGGAAGTTAGAGAGAAATCCTAGTGGGGATAGTCACCAGCAGGGATCCAATGATGTCTCATTGACCCAGATGGCTGCAGCTTGGCAGAAGGGGTACCCATTCTACCTTGGAATCTTCAGGTTTTTATTCTCTTCATAGCATCGTTTTGGGGCTTGCTTTCGTTGTCGGTGGCATTTATATTTTGTTTGTCAGGGGAAACAGCACAAGCCCCTTCTGTTGTCAATGGGCAGTTGATCATACAGTTGTTGCATGGTGGGCTGCTAGGTATGTACACCAACTGCATGGTGGTCCTCTCCTCTGAGACAATCCCCGTAAGTCAGATCGAATGCCCAAAAAGAGCAACAGCTGGAAACGGCTTTTCCTGGTTTCTCAGACGCATATATTTCTCTTACTGCTGTCCTCATGGTAATTCCAAAAGTTTGGTGAGCAGGTTATACCTTGGATAGGTGCCGCTGAATAAGCTTTGAGTGAAAAATTATTCTAGATTCTCACATTATCCAAGAAGAAAGAGTGAGACAAAATGTGGGGTTTTTTTTCTCTTTCTTCTTTCCTTTTCACTTCTGTATTTACCCATGTGGGGTAAATGTCTTTTATCACATGCTCAGTCAGCTGGACAAAGCCTGTCAGGCAACATCCACCAAAGAGCTTTCACCAGGAGTGCCAAGTGACATGAGCTATGCTGCTATTGCTAAAGCTGGAAGATCTTACCCTCACTTCGGTGAGATGAAGTCTCAGCCATGAAAACTGTTGTTGTCTAAAAAGTTGCAGAAAAATAAATCTATATTCAGCTATGGGTCTGCATCCAAAATCCCAGGATACCAAATGGCATTAGTAGTATATAAAATCTGCAGTGCAAAACCATGAACACTGTCCATTTCTAGCTGAAACAAGCTCTGCATGAAGCCAGCCAAGCTCAAGTACTTGCTAGGGCCTTTAGATAGGTCAGCCCTCTTGGCTGCTTCTTCTGGAGTTAGTCTTATGGGAATCTGAACTCCAAACACCAGCTGGGGCTGTCACTGCTATTTCAGTGCCCAGTACACTGGTTGTATGGTTTGGAGCAGAGTAAGTTCTCAGTTACACAAAAATTCTCTGCTTTGCTGAGAATTTTAGTAAATAAAATAAAAAACCTTTCATGTAGGTCATATTCAGTCTCCTCCCATTCTATTATGCCATGAGATTTGCCAGTAAGTTCTGTTTGTTAAGCAAAGCTGACTGACATTTATGAAAGCCTTTCTTAATGGGCCAGAGCCATCATCAAAACCTCAGCAACTGGACGCACAAAGCTCAGAAGGATTTGAAAGCTGTGATCATCCACTTGTTCTCTTCTGCAGAAATCCTTGCAGCTTTCTTGTTCCCAGAACATCAAAGTCCCTTCTGCTGTGACATACAGGCCATTGTTTGTTCATCTTCATTAAAGGCAGAAAGCACAGTTGTGTGTCTAATGCAGTAATGTGTTGAGCATATAGGGCACATAGTGAATCTTAAACAAGGATGTGAAAAAAGCTAGCGAAGGAGCTGCCCACCCACAGACACTGATGAGCTAGAGAAGCTCATCCTTCCAGTATCATTCTAATAGATAAATAGTGCATGCTTTTCCTTTGTTTTGATAGGTCTATGACATAGCCAGTCACGTGTCCCTCCAGGGCCCAAATCTACAGCTATGGATGCACACTGGTAACAAGCTCTTTCCAATACTGTCACTACATTGACAGTTACCCCAAAGCCCTGCATACTGAAATACCTAGGAATTTCAGTATTGTGTTTGGTGAGGGAATTTTCAAGCTTCAAGTCTGTTCTTATCAGAACCAATATAAAGAGGGCATTTTCAAACCTCAGAAAGCAAAAATCAGATGAGGGCAGTAATGCCATAGGAGAAGACAAAAATACAGAGTGGTTGTTGAAAACTTAGTTTAAGACTAAGATTCGAACTATATTTAAATTTCAATTAATCATTCATTACATGAAAGCTCAAGAACTAAATATTATGCTTGCTAAACTGATTCACCATTGATTTTTAAACAGCCTCAGTTCATGACCTTCTTCATCTTTGAATACCCTATTGAAATAACTGATTTGCTAAGTATGTGAACTTACCAGAATTATGCTTCACTTAGCACTTAAATGTCTTATCTTTCTGTTTTTGAGGTGTTTGATTTTATTTTATGTTTCATTTTGTATTGATGCAACTGAAGTTCCCTAGAGGGGCTGAATTCAAAGGGCTTGAAGAAGTAAAAGATGGCAATGCAAAATACATCACTTTATTGCTAAGCTTCCAAAACCAATCAGAAATTAAGATCGCAATTGAGTAAGATATTGCTGGGAAATGAGTATACGATCTCACTGATCTACTTTTGATTACTCTAAATACTTCGTGGGTGACTGACAGGAAAAAAAACAGTCTACCTCTTCCTTTGTCAAAGACTGTGTCTGCAGAACTGGGCCTGCTTCAGATTAGAGCTGTGGAGCAGAAGATGTGGAGCAGAAGACCTCTTGCCCCAGGTTCTGTCTCCATTCCAACTGGTGTTCTGTTGTCCATTGCATGTCAGCCTCAGAGCCAGCTGATGTTACTTTTGGACTGCTTGGCCAATCTAATGTCAAATACTCTCTTTTTCCAAGAAGGAGAAGAGAAGAGAAAGGAGAGGAGAGGAGAGGAGAGGAGAGGAGAGGAGAGGAGAGGAGAG